>NC_133549.1:4530155-4845475 GCF_048773025.1 Camelus bactrianus | reverse complement strand
ATGCTCAGTTCTGAGAGATAAGTGTGTGTGAAAGCCGTCCTTCACCTAGATTGTTGGGAAGACAAAGTTCCTTTTCAGTTGCAAACTACAATCCATACATATATATGGGGAGGTACTAGCTCCAACTCGGTTTTACAGTGAAAACTGCAGGAACTTCAAACCGGCACTAGGAAACACACTGAGAAACTAGAATAAAAGTTTCCCCTGCAACCCGTTCCCTTTGTGCTAGATGAACGAACGTGTCTCCACATGCTCCGTTCTGAGAGAAAAATGTGTGTGAAAGCCGTACTTCACCTAGATTCTTGGGAACACAAAGTTCCTTTTCAGTTGCAAACTACAATCCATACATATATATGGGGAGGTACTAGCTCCAACTCGGTTTTACAGTGAAAACTGCAGGAACTTCATACTGGCACTAGGAAACAGACTGAGATACTAGAGTAAAAGTTTCCCCTGCAACCCGTTCCCTTTGTGCTAGATGAACGAACGTCTGTCCACATGCTCAGTTCTGAGAGATAAATGTGTGTGAAAGCCGTCCTTCACCTAGATTGTTGGGAACACAAAGTTCCTTTTCAGTTGGAATCTACACTCCATACATATATACGGATAGGTACAAGCTCCAACTCGGTTTTACAGTGAAAACTGCAGGAAATTCAAAACGGCACTAGGAAATACACTGAGAAACTAGAGGAAAAGTTTCCCCTGCAACCCGTTCCCTTTGTGCTAGATGAAAGAACGTCTCTCCACATGCTCAGTTCTGAGAGATAAGTGTGTGTGAAAGCCGTTCTTCAACTAAATTGTTGGGAACACAAAGTTCCTTTTCAGTTGCAAACTACACTCCATACATATATATGGGGAGGTACTAGCTCCAACTCGGTTTTACAGTGAAAACTGCAGGAACTTCAAACCGGCACTAAGAAACACACTGAAAATCTAGAGTAAAAGTTTCCCCTGCAACCCGTTCCCTTTGTGCTAGATGAACGAAAGTCTCTCCACTTGCTCTGTTCTGAGAGATAAGTGTGTGTGAAAGCCGTTCTTCAACTAGATTGTTGGGAACACCAAGTTCCTTTTCAGTTGCAAACTATAATCCATACATATATATTGGGAGGTACAAGCTCCAACTCGGATTTACAGTGAAAACTGCAGGAACTTCAAACTGGCACAAGGAAACATACTGAGAAACCAGAGTAAAAATTAACCCAGCAAACTGTTCCCTTTGTGCTAGATGAACGAACGTCTCTCCACATGCTCAGTTCTGAGAGATAAGTGTGTGTGAAAGCCGTCCTTCAACTAGATTGTTGGGAACACAAAGTTCCTTTTCAGTTGCAAACTACACTCCATACATATATATGGGGAGGTACTAACTCCAACTCGGTTTTAAAGTGAAAACTGCAAGAACTTCAAACTGGCACTAGGAAACACACTGAGAAACTAGAGTATAAATTTCCCCTGCAACCCGTTCCCATTGTGCTCGATGAATGACCGTCTCTCCGCATGCTCAGTTATGAGAGATAAGTGTGTGTGAAAGCCGTTTTTGAAATACATTGTTGGGAACACAAAGTTCCTTTTCAGTTGCAAACTACACTCCATACATATATATGGAGAGGTACTAGCTCCAACTCGGTTTTAAAGTGAAAACTGCAGGAACATCATACTGGCACTAGGAAACACACTGAGAAACTAGAGTAAAAGTTTCCCCTGCAACCCGTTCCCTTTGTGCTAGATGAACGAACGTCTCTCCACATGCTAAGTTCTGAGAGATAAGTGTGTGTGAAAGCCGTCCTTCAACTAGATTGCTGGGAACACAAAGTACCTTTTCAGTTGCAAACTACACTCCATACATATATATGGGGAGGTACTAGCTCCAACTCTGTTTTACAGTGAAAACTGCAGGAACTTCAAACCGGCTCTAGGAAAGACACTGAGAAACTAGAGGAAAAGTTTCCCCTGCAACCCGTTCCTTTTTTGCTAGATGAACGAACGTGTCCCCACATGCTCAGTTCTGAGAGATAAGTGTGTGTGAAAGCCGTCCTTCAACTAGATTTTTGGGAACACAAAGTTCCTTTTCAGTTGCAACTACACTCCATCATATATATGGGGAGCTACTAGCTCCAAAAAGGTTTTACAGTGAAAACTGCAGGAACTTCAAACCGGCACTAGGAAAAACACTGAGAAACTAGAGTAAATTTTCACCTGCATCCTGTTCCCTTTGTGCTAGATGAACGAAAGTCTCTCCACATGCTCAGTTCTGAGAGATAAGTGTGTGTGAAAGCCGTCCTTCAACTAGAATTTTGGGAACACAAAGTTCCTTTTCAGTTGCAAACTACACTCCATACATATATATGGGGAAGTACTAGCTCCAACTCGGTTTTACAGTGAAAACTGCAGGAACTTCAAACTGGCACTTGGAAACACACTGAGAAACTTGAGTAAAAGTTTCCCCTGCAACCCGTTCCATTTGTGCTTGATGAACGAACGTCTTTCCACATGCTCAGTTTTGAGTGATTAGTGTGTGTGAAAGCCGTCCTACAACTAGATTGTTGGGGACACAAAGTTCCTTTTCAGTTGCAAACTACACTCCATACATATATATGGGGAGGTACTATCTCCAACTCGGTTTTACAGTGAAAACTGCAGGAACTTCAAACCGGCACTAGGAAATACACTGAGAAACTAGAGTAAAATTTTCCCCTGCAACCCGTTCCCTTTGTGCTAGATGAAAGAACGTCTCTCCACATGCTCAGTTCTGAGAGCTAAGTGTGTGTGAAAGCCGTTCTTCAACTAGATTGTTGGGAACACAAAGTTCCTTTTCAGTTGCAAATTACACTCCATACATATATACAGGTAGGTACTAGCTCCAACACGGTTTTACAGTGAAAACTGCAGGAACTTCAAACTTGCACAAGGAAACATACTGAGAATCCAGAGTAAAAATTAACCCAGCAAACCGTTCCCTTTGTGCTAGATGAACGAAGGTGTCTCCACATGCTCAGTTCTGAGAGATAAGTGTGTGTGAAAGCCGTCCTTCAACTAGATTGTTGGGAACACAAAGTTACTTTTCAGTTGCAGACTAAACTCCATACATATTTACGGGGAGGTAATAGCTCCAACACGGTTTTACAGTGAAAACAGCAGGAACTTCAAACTGGCAGTAGGAAACAGACTGAGAAACTAGGGTAAAAGTTTCCCTTGCAACCAGTTCCCTTTGTGCTAGATGAACGAACGTCTCTCCACATGCTCAGTTCTGAGAGATAAGTGTGTGTTAAAGCCGTCCTTCACATAGTTTGTTGGGAACACAAAGTTCCTTTTCAGTTGCAAACTACACTCCATACATATATATGGGGAGGTACTAGCTCCAAATCTGTTTTACAGTGAAAACTGCAGGAACTTCAAACTGGCACTAGGAAACACACTGAGAAACTAGAGTAAAAGTTTCCCATGCAACCCGTTCCCATTGTGCTCGATGAATTAACGTCTCTCCACATGATCAGTTATGAGAGATAAGTGTGTGTGAAAGCCGTTTTTCAAATAGATTGTTGGGAACACAAAGTTCCTTTTCAGTTGCAAACTACACTCCATACATATATATGGAGAGGTACTAGCTCCAACTCGGTTTTACAGTGAAAACTGCAGGAACTTCAAACTGGCACTAGGAAACACACTGAGAAACTAGAGTAAAAGTTTCCCCCGCAACCCGTTCCCTTTGTGCTAGATGAACGAACGTCTCTCCACATGCTCAGTTCTGAGAGATAAGTGTGTGTGAAAGCCGTACTTCAACTAGATTGCTGGGAACACAAAGTTCCTTTTTAGTTGCAAACTACACTCCATACATATATATGGGGAGGTACTAGCTCCAACTCGGTTTTACAGTGAAAACTGCATTAACTTCAAACCGGCACTAGGAAACACACTGAGAAACTAGAGGAAAAGTTACCACTGCAACCCGTTCCTTTTGTGCTAGATGAACGAACGTGTCTCCACATGCTCAGTTCTGAGAGATAAGTGTGTGTAAAAGCCGTCCTTCAACTTGATTGTTGGGAACACAAAGTTCCTTTTCAGTTGCAAACTACACTCCATTCATATATATGGGGAGGTACTAGCTCCAACAAAGTTTTACAGTGAAAACTGCAGGATCTTCAAACCGGCACTAGGAAACACACTGAGAAACTTGAGTAAAAGTTTCCCCTGCAACCCGTTCCATTTGTGCTTGATGAACGAACGTCTCTCCACATGCTCAGTTCTGAGAGATAAGTGTGTGTGAAAGCCGTCCTACAACTAGATTGTTGGGGACACAAAGTTCCTTTTCAGTTGCAAACTACACTCCATACATATATATGGGGAGGTACTAGCTCCAACTCGGTTTTACAGTGAAAACTGCAGGAACTTCAAACCGGCACTAGGAAATACACTGAGAAACTAGAGTAAAAGTTTCTCCTGCAACTCGTTCCCTTTGTGCTAGATGAAAGAACGTCTCTCCACATGCTCAGTTCTGAGAGCTAATTGTGTGTGAAAGCCGTTCTTCAACTAGATTGTTGGGAACACAAAGTTCCTTTTCAGTTGCAAACTACACTCCATACATATATATTGGGAGGTACAAGCTCCAACACGGGTTTACAGTGAAAACTGCAGGAACTTCAAACTTGCACAAGGAAACATACTGAGAAACCAGAGTAAAAATTAACCCAGCAACCCGTTCCCTTTGTGCTAGATGAACGAACGACTCTCCACATGCTCAGTTCTGAGAGATAAGTGTGTGTGAAAGCCGTCCTTCAACTAGATTGTTGGGAACACAAAGTTCCTTTTCAGTTGCAAACTACACTCCATACATATATATGGGGAGGTACTAGCTCCAACTCGGTTTTACAGTGAAAACTGCAGGAAATTAACACCGGCTCTAGGAAACACACTGAGAAACTAGAGTAAATTTTCTCCTGCATCCCGTTCCATTTGTGCTAGATGAACGAACGTCTCTCCACATGCTCAGTTCTGAGAGATAAGTGTGTGTGAAAGCCGTCCTTCATTTAGACTTTTGGAAACACAAAGTTCCTTTTCAGTTGCAAACTACACTCCATACATATATATGGGGAAGTACTAGCTCCAACTCGGTTTTACACTGAAAACTGCAGTAACTTCAAACTGGCACTTGGAAACACACTGAGAAACTTGAGTAAAAGTTTCCCCTGCAACCCGTTCCATTTGTGCTTGATGAACGAACGTCTCTCCACATGCTCATTTCTGAGAGATAAGTGTGTGTGAAAGCCGTCCTACAACTAGATTGTTGGGGACACAAAGTTCCTTTTCAGTTGCAAACTACACTCCATACATATATATGGGGAGGTACGAGCTCCAACTCGGTTTTACAGTGAAAACTGCAGGAACTTCAACCCGGCACTAGGAAACACCCTGAGAAACTAGAGGAAAAGTTTCCCCTGCAACCCGTTCCTTTTTTGCTAGATGAACGAACGTCTCTCCACATGCTCAGTTCTGAGAGATAAGTGTGTGTGAAAGCCGTCCTTCAACTAGATGGTTGGGAACACAAAGTTCCTTTTCAGTTGCAACTACACTCCATTCATATATATGGGGAGCTACTAGATCCAAAAAGTTTTTACAGTGAAAACTGCAGGAACTTCAAACCGGCACTAGGAAACACACTGAGAAACTAGAGTAAAAGATCCCCTGCAACCCGTTCCCTTTGTGCTAGATGAACGAACGTCTCTCCACATGCTCATTTCTGAGAGATAAATGTGTGTGAAAGCCGTCCGTCAACTAGATTGTTGGGAAAACAAAGTTCCTTTTCAGTTGCAAACTACACTCAATACATATATATGGGGAGGTACTAGCTGCAAATCGGTTTTACAGTGAAAACTGCAGGAACTTCAAACCGGCACTATTTAACCCACTGAGAAACTAGAGTAAAAGTTTCCCCTGCAACCCGTTCCCTTTGTGCTAGATGAACGAACGTCTCTCCACATGCTAATTTCTGAGAGATAAGTGTGTGTGAAAGCCGTCCTTCCCCTAGATTTTTGGGAACACAAAGTTCCTTTTCAGTTGTATACTACAATCCATACATATATATGGGGATGTACTTACTCCAACTCGGTTTTACAGTGAAAACTGCAGGAACTTCAAACTGGCACTAGGAAACACACTGAGAATCTAGAGTAAAAGTTTCCCCTGCAACCCGTTCCCTTTGTGCTAGATGAACGAACGTCTCTCCACATGCTCAGTTCTGAGAGATAAGTGTGTGTGAAAGCCGTCCTTCACATAGATTCTTGGGAACACACAGTTCCTTTTCAGTTGCAAACTACACTCCATACATATATATTGCGAGGTACTAGCTCCAAATCGGTTTTACAGTGAAAACTGCAGGAACTTCAAACTGGCACTAGGAAACACACTGAGAAACTAGAGTAAAAGTTTCCCCTGCAACCCGTTCCCTTTGTGCTAGATGAAGGAACTTCTCTCCACATGCTAAGATCTGAGAGATAAGTGTGTGTGAAAGCCGACCTTTAACTAGATTGGTGGGAACACAAAGTTCCTTTTCAGTTGCAAACTACACTCCATACATATATATGGGGAGGTACTAGCTCCAACTCGCTTTTGCAGTGAAAACTGCAAGAACTTCAAACCGGCACTAGGAAACACACTGAAAAACTAGAGTAAAAGTTTCTCCTGCAACCCGTTCCCTTTGTGCTAGATGAACGAACGTCTTTCCACATACTCAGTTCTGAGAGATAAGTGTGTGTGAAAGCCGTCCTTCAACTAGACTGTTGGGAACACATAGTTCCTTTTCAGTAGCAATCTACATTCCATACATATATATGGGGATGTACAAGCTCCAACTCGGATTTAGAGTGAAAACTGCAGGAACTTCAAACTGGCACAAGGAAACATACTGAGAAACCAGAGTAAAAATTAACCCAGCAAACCGTTCCCTTTGTGCTAGTTGAACGAACGTGTCTCCACATGCTCAGTTCTGAGAGATAAGTGTGTGTGAAAGCCGTCCTTCACCTAGATTGTTGGGAACACAAAGTTCCTTTTCAGTTGCAAACTACACTCCATACATATATACAGGTAGGTACTAGCTCCAACTCAGTTTTACAGTGAAAACTGCAGGAACTTCAAACCGGCACTAGGAAACACACTGAGAAATTAGAGTAAAAGTTTCCCTGCAACCAGTTCCCTTTGTGCTAGATGAACGAACGTCTCTCCACATGCTCAGTTCTGAGAGATAAGTGTGTGTTAAAGCCGTCCTTCACATAGATTGTTGGGAACACAAAGTTCCTTTTCAGTTGCAAACTACACTCCATACATATATATGGGGAGGTACTAGCTCCAAATCGGTTTTACAGTGAAAACTGCAGGAACTTCAAAATGGAACTAGGAAACACACTGAGAAAGTAGATTAAAAGTTTCCCCCGCAACCCGTTCCCTTTGTGCTAGATGAACGAACGTCTCTCCACATGCTCAGTTCTGAGAGATAAGTGTGTGTGAAAGCCGTCCTTCAACTAGATTGCTGGGAACACAAAGTTCCTTTTAAGTTGCAAACTACACTCCATACATATATATGGGGAGGTAGTAGCTCCAACTTGGTTTTACAGTGAAAACTGCAGGAACTTCAAACCGGCACCAGGAAACACACTGAAAAACTAGAGTAAAAGTTTCTCCTGCATCCCGTTCCCTTTGTGCTAGATGAACGAACGTCTCTCCACATGCTCAGTTCTAAGAGATAAGTGTGTGTGAAAGCCGTCCTTCAACTAGATTGTTGGGAACACAAAGTTCCTTTTCAGTTGCAAACTACAATCCATACATATATATGGGGAGGTACTAGCTCCAAATCGGTTTTACAGTGAAAACTGCAGGAACTTCAAACTGGCACTAGGAAACACACTGAGAAACTAGAGTAAAAGTTTCGCCTGCAACCCGTTCCCATTGTGCTCGATGAATTAACGTATCTCCACATGCTCAGTTATGAGAGATAAGTGTGTGTGAAAGCCGTTTTTCAAATAGATTGTTGGGAACACAAAGTTCCTTTTCAGTTGCAAACTACACTCCATACATATATATGGGGAGGTACTAGCTCCAACTCGGTTTTAAAGTGAAAACTGCAGGAACTTCAAACTGGCACTAGGAAACACACTGAGAAACTAGAGTAAAAGTTTCCCCCGCAACCCGTTCCCTTTGTGCTAGATGAACGAACGTCTCTCCACATGCTCAGTTCTGAGAGATAAGTGTGTGTGAAAGCCGTCCTTCAACTAGATTGCTGGGAACACAAAGTTCCTTTTCAGTTGCAAACTACACTCCATACATATATATGGGGAGGTACTAGCTCCAAATCTGTTTTACAGTGAAAACTGCAGGAACTTCAAACCGGCACTAGGAAACACACTGAAAAAGTAGAGTAAAAGTTTCTCCTGCATCCCGTTCCCTTTGTGCTAGATGAACGAACGTCTCTCCACATGCTCAGTTCTAAGAGATAAGTGTGTGTGAAAGCCGTCCTTCAACTAGATTGTTGGGAACACAAAGTTCCTTTTCAGTTGCAAACTACAATCCATACATATATATGGGGAGGTACTAGCTCCAACTCAGTTTTACAGTGAAAACTGCAGGAACTTCAAACCGGCTCTAGGAAACACACTGAGAAACTAGAGGAAAAGTTTCCCCTGCAACCCGTTCCTTTTGTCCTAGATGAACGAACGTGTCTTCACATGCTCAGTTCTGAGAGATAAGTGAGTGTAAAAGCCGTCCTTCAACTTGATTGTTGGGAACACAAAGTACCTTTTCAGTTGCAAACTACACTCCATTCATATATATGGGGAGGTACTAGTTCCAACAAGATTTTACAGTGAAAACTGCAGGATCTTCAAACCGGCACTAGGAAAAACACTGAGAAACTAGAGTAAATTTTCTCCTGCATCCTGTTCCCTTTGTGCTAGATGAACGAAAGTCTCTCCACATGCTCAGTTCTGAGAGATAAGTGTGTGTGAAAGCCGTCCTTCAACTAGAATTTTGGGAACACAAAGTTCCTTTTCAGTTGCAAACTACACTCCATACATATATATGGGGAAGTACTAGCTCCAACTCGGTTTTACAGTGAAAACTGCAGGAACTTCAAACTGGCACTTGGAAACACACTGAGAAACTTGAGTAAAAGTTTCCCCTGAAACCCGATCCATTTGTGCTTGATGAACGAACGTCTTTCCACATGCTCAGTTCTGAGTGATTAGTGTGTGTGAAAGCCGTCCTACAACTAGATTGTTGGGGACACAAAGTTCCTTTTCAGTTGCAAACTACACTCCATACATATATATGGGGAGGTACTAGCTCCAACTCGGTTTTACAGTGAAAACTGCAGGAACTTCAAAACGACACTAGGAAATACACTGAGAAACTAGAGTAAAAGTTTCCCCTGCAACCCGTTCCCTTTGTGCTAGATGAAAGAACGTCTCTCCACATGCTCAGTTCTGAGAGCTAAGTTTGTGTGAAAGCCGTTCTTCAACTAGATTGTTGGGAACACAAAGTTCCTTTTCAGTTGCAAAGTACACTCCATACATATATACAGGTAGGTACTAGCTCCAACACGGTTTTACAGTGAAAACTGCAGGAAATTCAAACTTGCACAAGGAAACATACTGAGAAACCAGAGTAAAAATTAACCCAGCAAACCGTTCCCTTTGTGCTAGATGAACGAAGGTGTCTCCACATGCTCACTTCTGAGAGATACGTGTGTGTGAAAGCCGTCCTTCAACTAGATTGTTGGGAACACAAAGTTACTTTTCAGTTGCAGACTAAACTCCATACATATTTACGGGGAGGTAATAGCTCCAACACGGTTTTACAGTGAAAACAGCAGGAACTTCAAACTGGCAGTAGGAAACAGACTGAGAAACTAGAGTAAAAGTTTCCCTTTCAACCAGTTCACTTTGTGCTAGATGAACGAACGTGTCTCCACATGCTCAGTTCTGAGATATAAGTGTGGGTGAAAGCCGTCCTTCACCTAGATTGTTGGGAACACAAAGTTCCTTTTCAGTTGCAAACTACACTCCATACATATATACAGGTAGGTACTAGCTCCAACTCAGTTTTACAGTGAAAACTGCAGGAACTTCAAACCGGCACTAGGAAACACACTGAGAAACTAGAGTAAAAGTTTTCCCTGCAACCCGTTCCCTTTGTGCTAGATGAACGAACGTCTCTCCACATGCTCAGTTCTGAGAGATAAGTGTGTGTTAAAGCCGTCCTCACATAGTTTGTTGGGAACACAAAGTTCCTATTCAGTTGCAAACTACACTCCATACATATATATGGGGAGGTACTAGCTCCAAATCTGTTTTACAGTGAAAACTGCAGGAACTTCAAACTGGCACTAGGAAACACACTGAGAAACTAGAGTAAAAGTTTCCCCTGCAACCCGTTCCCATTGTGCTCGATGAATTAACGTCTCTCCACATGCTCAGTTCTGAGAGATAAGTGTGTGTGAAAGCCGTACTTCAACTAGATTGCTGGGAACACAAAGTTCCTTTTCAGTTGCAAACTACACTCCATACATATATATGGGGAGGTACTAGCTCCAACTCGGTTTTACAGTGAAAACTGCAGGAACTTCAAACCGGCACTAGGAAACACACTGAAAAACTAGAGTAAAAGTTTCTCCTGCATCCCGTTCCCTTTGTGCTAGATGAACGAACGTCTCTCCACATGCTCAGTTCTAAGAGATAAGTGTGTGTGAAAGCCGTCCTTCAACTAGATTGTTGGGAACACAAAGTTCCTTTTCAGTTGCAAACTACACTCCATACATATATATTGGGAGGTACTAGCTCCAACTCGATTTTACAGTGAAAACTGCAGGAACTTCAAACCGGCACTAGGAAACACACTGAGAAACTAGAGGAAAAGTTTCCACTGCAACCCGTTCCTTTTGTGCTAGATGAACGAACGTGTCTCCACATGCTCAGTTCTGAGAGATAAGTGTGTGTAAAAGCCGTCCTTCAACTTGATTGTTGGGAACACAAAGTTCCTTTTCAGTTGCAAACTACACTCCATTCATATATATGGGGAGGTACTAGCTCCAACAAAGTTTTACAGTGAAAACTGCAGGATCTTCAAATCGGCACTAGGAAACACACTGAGAAACTTGAGTAAAATTTCCCCTGAAACCCGTTCCATTTGTGCTTGATGAACGAACGTCTCTCCACATGCTCAGTTCTGAGAGATAAGTGTGTGTGAAAGCCGTCCTACAACTAGATTGTTGGGGACACAAAGTTCCTTTTCAGTTGCAAACTACACTCCATACATATATATGGGGAGGTACTAGCTCCAACTCGGTTTTACAGTGAAAACTGCAGGAACTTCAAACCGGCACTAGGAAATACACTGAGAAACTAGAGTAAAAGTTTCTCCTGCAACTCGTTCAATTTGTGCTAGATGAAAGAACGTCTCTCCACATGCTCAGTTCTGAGAGCTAAGTGTGTGTGAAAGCCGTTCTTCAACTAGATTGTTTTGAACACAAAGTTCCTTTTCAGTTGCAAACTACACTACATACATATATATTGGGAGGTACAAGCTCCAACACGGGTTTACAGTGAAAACTGCAGGAACTTCAAACTTGCACAAGGAAACATACTGAGAAACCAGAGTAAAAATTAACCCAGCAACCCGTTCCCTTTGTGCTAGATGAACGAACGTCTCTCCACATGCTCAGTTCTGAGAGATAAGTGTGTGTTAAAGCCGTCCTTCAACTAGATTGCTGGGAACACAAAGTTCCTTTTCAGTTGCAAACTACACTCCATACATATATATGGGGAGGTACTAGCTCCAACTCGGTTTTACAGTGAAAACTGCAGGAACTTCAAACCGGCACTAGGAAACACACTGAGAAACTAGAGTAAAAGATTCCCTGCAACCCGTTCCCTTTGTGCTAGATGAACGAACGTCTCTCCACATGCTCATTTCTGAGAGATAAATGTGTGTGAAAGCCGTCCGTCAACTAGATTGTTGGGAACACAAAGTTCCTTTTCAGTTGCAAACTACACTCAATACATATATATGGGGAGGTACTAGCTGCAAATCGGTTTTACAGTGAAAACTGCAGGAACTTCAAACCGGCACTATTTAACCCACTGAGAAACTAGAGTAAAAGTTTCCCCTGCAACCCGTTCCCTTTGTGCTAGATGAACGAACGTCTCTCCACATGCTAATTTCTGAGAGATAAGTGTGTGTGAAAGCCGTCCTTCCCCTAGATTTTTGGGAACACAAAGTTCCTTTTCAGTTGTATACTACAATCCATACATATATATGGGGAGGTACTTACTCCAACTCGGTTTTACAGTGAAAACTGCAGGAACTTCAAACTGGCACTAGGAAACACACTGAGAATCTAGAGTAAAAGTTTCCCCTGCAACCCGTTCCCTTTGTGCTAGATGAACGAACGTCTCTCCACATGCTCAGTTCTGAGAGATAAGTGTGTGTGAAAGCCGTCCTTCACCTACATTTTTGGGAACACAAAGTTCCTTTTCAGTTGCATACTACAATCTATATATATATATGGGGAGGTACTAGCTCCAACTCGGTTTTACAGTGAAAACTGCAGGAACTTCAACCGGCTCTAGGAAACACACTGAGAAACTAGAGTAAAAGTTTCCCCTGCAAACCGTTCCCTTTGGGTTAGATGAACGAACGTCTCTCCACATGCTCAGTTCTGAGAGATAATTGTGTGTGAAAGCCGTCCTTCAACTAGATTGTTGGGAACACAAAGTTCCTTTTTAGTTGCATACTACACTCCTTACATATATATGGGGAGGTACTAGCTCCAACTCGGTTTTACAGTGAAAACTGCAGGAAGTTCAAACCGGCACTATTTAACCCACTGAGAAACTAGAGTAAAAGTTACCCCTGCAACCCGTTCCCTTTTTTGCGAGATGAACGAACGTCTCCCCACATGTTCAGTTCTGAGAGATATGTGTGTGTGAAAGCCGTCCTTCACCTAGATTGTTATGAACACAAAGTTCCTTTTCAGTTGCAAACTACACTCCATACATATATAAGGGGTGGTACTAGCTCCAACTCGGTTTTACAGTGAAAACTGCAGGAACTTCAACCCGGCCCTAGGAAACACACTGAAATTCTAGAGTAAAAGTCTCTCCTGCAACCCGTTCCCTTTGTGCTAGATGAACGAACGTCTCTCCACATGCTCAGTTCTGAGAGATAATTGTGTGTGAAAGCCGTGCTTCACCTAGATTGTTGGGAACACAAAGTTCCTTTTCAGTTGCAAACTACACTCCATACATATATATGGGGAGGTACTAGCTCCAAATCGGTTTTACAGTGAAAACTGCAGGAACTTCAAACCGACACTAGGAAACACACTGAGAAACTAGAGTAAAAGTTTCCCCTGCAACCCGTTCCCTTTGTGCTAGTTGAACGAACGTCTCTCCACATGCTCACTTCTGAGAGTTAAGTGTGTATGAAAGCCGCCCTTCACATAGATTCTTGGGAACACACAGTTCCTTTTCAGTTGCAAACTACACTCCATTCATATATATGGGGAGGTACTAGCTCCAACAAGATTTTACAGTGAAAACTGCAGGATCTTCAAACCGGCACTAGGAAACACACTGAGAAACTAGAGTATATTTTCCCTGCATCCTGTTCCCTTTGTGCTAGATGAACGAACGTCTCTCCACATGCTCAGTTCTGAGAGATAAGTGTGTGTTAAAGCCGTCCTTCAACTAGATTGCTGGGAACACAAAGTTTCTTTTCAGTTGCAAACTACACTCCATACATATATATGGGGAGGTACTAGCTTCAAATCGGTTTTAAAGTGAAAACTGCAAGATCTTCAAACTGGCACTAGGAAACACACTGAGA
Source organism: Camelus bactrianus (assembly GCF_048773025.1). Lineage (NCBI taxonomy): Eukaryota > Metazoa > Chordata > Mammalia > Artiodactyla > Camelidae > Camelus > Camelus bactrianus. The sequence goes on along the minus strand of NC_133549.1, from coordinate 4,831,609 downwards.
AACTAGAGTATAAGTTTCCCCTGCAACCCGTTCCCATTGTGCTCGATGAATGAACGTCTGTCCGCATGCTCAGTTATGAGAGATAAGTGTGTGTGAAAGCCGTTTTTCAAATAGATTGTTGGGAACACAAAGTTCCTTTTCAGTTGCAAACTACACCCCATACATATATATGGAGACGTACTAGCTCCAACTCGGTTTTAAAGTGAAAACTGCAGGAACTTCAAACTGGCACTAGGAAACACACTGAGAAACTAGAGTAAAAGTTTCCCCTGCAACCCGTTCCCTTTGTGCTAGATGAACGAACGTCTCTCCACATGCTCAGTTCTGAGAGATAAGTGTGTGTGAAAGCCGTCCTTCAACTAGATTGCTGGGAACACAAAGTTCCTTTTCATTTGCAAACTACACTCCATACATATATATGGGGAGGTACTAGCTCCAACTCTGTTTTACAGTGAAAACTGCAGGAACTTCAAACCGGCTCTAGGAAACACACTGAGAAACTAGAGGAAAAGTTTCCCCTGCAACCCGTTCCTTTTTTGCTAGATGAACGAACGTGTCTCCACATGCTCACTTCTGAGAGATAAGTGTGTGTGAAAGCCGTCCTTCAACTAGATTGTTGGGAACACAAAGTTCCTTTTCAGTTGCAACTACACTCCATTCATATATATGGGGAGCTACTAGCTCCAAAAAGGTTTTACAGTGAAAACTGCAGGAACTTCAAACCGGCACTAGGAAACACACTGAGAAACTAGAGTAAATTTTCTCCTGCATCCCGTTCCATTTGTGCTAGATGAACGAACGTCTCTCCACATGCTCAGTTCTGAGAGATAAGTGTGTGTGAAAGCCGTCCTTCAACTAGATTTTTGGGAACACAATGTTCCTTTTCAGTTGCAAACTACACTCCATACATATATATGGGGAAGTACTAGCTTCAACTCGGTTTTACAGTGAAAACTGCAGGAACTTCAAACTGGCACTTGGAAACACACTGAGAAACTTGAGTAAAAGTTTCTCCTGCATCCCGTTCCATTTGTGCTTGATGAACGAACGTCTCTCCACATGCTCAGTTCTGAGAGATAAGTGTGTGTGAAAGCCGTCCTACAATTAGATTGTTGGGGACACAAAGTTCCTTTTCAGTTGCAAACTACACTCCATACATATATATGGGGAGGTACTAGCTCCAACTCGGTTTTACAGTGAAAACTGCAGGAACTTCAAACCGGCACTAAGAAACACACTGAAAAACTAGAGTAAAAGTTTCTCCTGCAACCCGTTCCCTTTGTGCTAGATGAACGAACGTCTCTCCACATGCTCAGTTGTGAGAGATAAGTGTGTGTCAAAGCCGTTCTTCAACTAGATTGTTGGGAACACAAAGTTCTTTTTCAGTTGCAAACTACACTCCATACATATATATGGGGAGGTACTATCTCCAACACGGTTTTACAGTGTAAACTGCAGGAACTTCAAATTTGCACTAGGAAACACACTGAGAAACTAGAGTAAAAGTTTCCACTGCAACCTGTTCCCTTTGTGCTAGTTGATCGAACATCTCTCCACATGCTCAGTTCTGAGAGTTTTGTGTGTGTGAAATCCGTCCTGCACCTAGATTGCAGGGAACACAAAGTTCCTTTTCAGTTGCAAACTACACTCCATACATATATATGGGGAGGTACTAGCTCCAACTCGGTTTTACAGTGAAAACTGCAGGAACTTCAAACCGGCACTAGGAAACACACTGAGAAACTAGAGTAAAAGATTCCCTGCAACCCGTTCCTTTTGTGCTAGATGAACGAACGTCTCTCCACATGCTCATTTCTGAGAGATAAATGTGTGTGAAAGCCGTCCGTCAACTAGATTGTTGGGAACACAAAGTTCCTTTTCAGTTGCAAACTACACTCAACACATATATATGGGGAGGTACTAGCTCCAACTCGGTTTTACAGTGAAAACTGCAGGAACTTCAAACCGGCACTATGTAACCCACTGAGAAACTAGAGTAAAAGTTTCCCCTGCAACCCGTTCCCTTTGTGCTAGATGAACGAACGTCTCTCCACATGCTAAGTTCTGAGAGATAAGTGTGTGTGAAAGCCGTCCTTCACCTAGATTGTTGGGAACACAAAGTTCCTTTTCAGTTGTAAACTACACTCCATACATATATATGGGGAGGTACTTACTCCAACTCGGTTTTACAGTGAAAACTGCAGGAAATTCAAACTGGCACTAGGAAACACACTGAGAATCTAGAGTAAAAGTTTCCCCTGCAACCCGTTCCCTTTGTGCTAATGAACGAAAGTCTCTCCACATGCTCAGTTCTGAGAGATAAGTGTGTGTGAAAGCCGTCCTTCACCTACATTGTTGGGAACACAAAGTTCCTTTTCAGTTGCATACTACAATCCATATATATATATGGGGAAGTACTAGCTCCAACTCGGTTTTACAGTGAAAATTGCAGGAACTTCAACCGGCTCTAGGAAACACACTGAGAAACTAGAGTAAAAGTTTCCCCTGCAACCCGTTCCCTTTGGGTTAGATGAACGAACGTCTCTCCACATGCTCAGATCTGAGAGATAATTGTGTGTGAAAGCCGTCCTTCAACTAGATTGTTGGGAACACAAAGTTCCTTTTTAGTTGCAAACTACACTCCTTACATATATATGGGGAGGTACTAGCTCCAACTCGGTTTTACAGTGAAAACTGCAGGAAGTTCAAACCGGCACTATTTAACCCACTGAGAAACTAGAGTAAAAGTTACCCCTGCAGACCGTTCCCTTTGTGCTAGATGAACGAACGTCTCCCCACATGCTCAGTTCTGAGAGATATGTGTGTGTGAAAGCCGTCCTTCACCTAGATTGTTGGGAACACAAAGTTCCTTTTCAGTTGCAAACTACACTCCATACATATATAAGGGGTGGTACTAGCTCCAACTCGGTTTTACAGTGAAAACTGCAGGAACTTCAACCCGGCCCTAGGAAACACACTGAAAATCTAGAGTAAAAGTTTCTCCTGCAACCCGTTCCCTTTGTGCTAGATGAACGAACGTCTCTCCACATGCTCAGTTCTGAGAGATAATTGTGTGTGAAAGCCGAGCTTCACCTAGATTGTTGGGAACACAAAGTTCCTTTTCAGTTGCAAACTACACTGCATACATATATATGGGGAGGTACTAGCTCCAAATCGGTTTTACAGTGAAAACTGCAGGAACTTCAAACCGGCACTAGGAAACACACTGAGAAACTAGAGTAAAAGTTTCCCCTGCAACCCGTTCCCTTTGTGCTAGTTGAACGACCGTCTCTCCACATGCTCACTTCTGAGATTTAAGTGTGTATGAAAGCCGTCCTTCACATAGATTCTTGGGAACACACAGTTCCTTTTCATTTGCAAACTACACTCCATACATATATATGGCGAGGTACTAGCTCCAAATCGGTTTTAAAGTTAAAACTGCAGGAACTTCAAACTGGCACTAGGAAACACACTGAGAAACTAGAGTAAAAGTTTCCCCTGCAAACCGTTCCCTTTGTGCTCGATGAATGAACGTATCTCCACATGCTCAGTTTTGAGAGATAAGTGTGTGTGAAAGCCGTTTTTCAACTAGATTGTTGGGAACACAAAGTTCCTTTTCAGTTGCAAACTACAATCCATACATATATATGGGGAGGTACTAGCTCCAACTCGGTTTTACAGTGAAAACTGCAGGATCTTCAAACTGGCACTAGGAAACACAATGAGAAAATAGAGTAAAATTTTCCCCTGCAAACCGTTCCCTTTGTGCTAGATGAACGAACATCTCTCCACATGCTAAGTTCTGAGAGAAAAGTGTGTGTGAAAGCCGTCCTTTAACTAGATTGCTGGGAACACAAAGTTCCTTTTCAGTTGCAAACTACACTCCATACATATATATGGGGAGGTACTAGCTCCAACTCGCTTTTGCAGTGAAAACTGCAGGAACTTCAAACCGGCACTAGGAAACACACTGAGAATCTAGCGTAAAAGTTTCTCCTGCAACCCGTTCCCTTTGTGCTAGATGAACGAACGTCTTTCCACATGCTCAGTTCTGAGAGATAAGTGTGTGTTAAAGCCGTCCTTCAACTAGATTGTTGGGAACACAAAGTTCCTTTTCAGTTGCAAACTACACTCCATACATATATATGGGGAGGTACTAGCTCCAAATCGGTTTTACAGTGAAAACTGCAGGAACTTCAAACCGGCACTAGGAAACACACTGAGAAACTAGAGTAAAAGTTTCCCCTGCAACCCGTTCCCTTTGTGCTAGTTGAACGAACGTCTCTCCACATGCTCACTTCTGAGATTTAAGTGTGTATGAAAGCCGTCCTTCACATAGATTCTTGGGAACACACAGTTCCTTTTCATTTGCAAACTACACTCCATACATATATATGGCGAGGTACTATCTCCAAATCTTTTTTACAGTTAAAACTGCAGGAACTTCAAACTGGCACTAGGAAACACACTGAGAAACTAGAGTAAAAGTTTCCCCTGCAAACCGTTCCCTTTGTGCTCGATGAATGAACGTATCTCCACATGCTCAGTTTTGAGAGATAAGTGTGTGTGAAAGCCGTTTTTCAACTAGATTGCTGGGAACACAAAGTTCCTTTTCAGTTGCAAACTACAATCCATACATATATATGGGGAGGTACTAGCTCCAACTCGGTTTTACAGTGAAAACTGCAGGATCTTCAAACTGGCACTAGGAAACACACTGAGAAACTAGAGTAAAATTTTCCCCTGCAAACCGTTCCCTTTGTGCTAGATGAACGAACTTCTCTCCACATGCTAAGTTCTGAGAGAAAAGTGTGTGTGAAAGCCGTCCTTTAACTAGATTGCTGGGAACACAAAGTTCCTTTTCAGTTGCAATCTACACTCCATACATATATATGGGGAGGTACTAGCTCCAACTCGCTTTTGCAGTGAAAACTGCAGGAACTTCAAACCGGCACTAGGAAACACACTGAGAAACTAGAGTAAAAGTTTCCCCTGCAACCCGTTCCCTTTGTGCTAGATGAACGAACGTCTTTCCACATGCTCAGTTCTGAGAGATAAGTGTGTGTTAAAGCCGTCCTTCAACTAGATTGTTGGGAACACAAAGTTCCTTTTCAGTTGCAAACTACATTCCATACATATATATGGGGAGGTACTAGCTCCAACTCGGTTTTACAGTGAAAACTGCAGGAACTTCAAACCGGCACTAGGAAACACACTGAGAAACTAGAGTAAAAGTTTCCCCTGCAACACGTTCCCTTTGTGCTAGATGAACGAACGTCTCTCCACATGCTCATTTCTGAGAGATAAGTTTGTGTGAAAGCCGTCCTTCAACTAGATTGTTGGGAACACAATGTTCCTTTTCAGTTGCAAACTACAATCCATACATATATATGGGGAGGTACTAGCTCCAACTCGGTTTTACAGTGAAAACTGCAGGAACTTCAAACCGGCACTATGTAACCCACTGAGAAACTAGAGTAAAAGTTTCCCCTGCAACCCGTTCCCTTTGTGCTAGATGAACGAACGTCTCTCCACATGCTAAGTTCTGAGAGATAAGTGTGTGTGAAAGCCGTCCTTCACCTAGATTGTTGGGAACACAAAGTTCCTTTTCAGTTGTAAACTACACTCCATACATATATATGGGGAGGTACTTACTCCAACTCGGTTTTACAGTGAAAACTGCAGGAAATTCAAACTGGCACTAGGAAACACACTGAGAATCTAGAGTAAAAGTTTCCCCTGCAACCCGTTCCCTTTGTGCTAATGAACGAAAGTCTCTCCACATGCTCAGTTCTGAGAGATAAGTGTGTGTGAAAGCCGTCCTTCACCTACATTGTTGGGAACTCAAAGTTCCTTTTCAGTTGCATACTACAATCCATATATATATATGGGGAGGTACTAGCTCCAACTCGGTTTTACAGTGAAAATTGCAGGAACTTCAACCGGCTCTAGGAAACACACTGAGAAACTAGAGTAAAAGTTTCCCCTGCAACCCGTTCCCTTTGGGTTAGATGAACGAACGTCTCTCCACATGCTCAGATCTGAGAGATAATTGTGTGTGAAAGCCGTCCTTCAACTAGATTGTTGGGAACACAAAGTTCCTTTTTAGTTGCAAACTACACTCCTTACATATATATGGGGAGGTACTAGCTCCAACTCGGTTTTACAGTGAAAACTGCAGGAAGTTCAAACCGGCACTATTTAACCCACTGAGAAACTAGAGTAAAAGTTACCCCTGCAGACCGTTCCCTTTGTGCTAGATGAACGAACGTCTCCCCACATGCTCAGTTCTGAGAGATATGTGTGTGTGAAAGCCGTCCTTCACCTAGATTGTTGGGAACACAAAGTTCCTTTTCAGTTGCAAACTACACTCCATACATATATAAGGGGTGGTACTAGCTCCAACTCGGTTTTACAGTGAAAACTGCAGGAACTTCAACCCGGCCCTATGAAACACACTGAAAATCTAGAGTAAAAGTTTCTCCTGCAACCCGTTCCCTTTGTGCTAGATGAACGAATGTCTCTCCACATGCTCAGTTCTGAGAGATAATTGTGTGTGAAAGCCGAGCTTCACCTAGATTGTTGGGAACACAAAGTTCCTTTTCAGTTGCAAACTACACTGCATACATATATATGGGGAGGTACTAGCTCCAAATCGGTTTTACAGTGAAAACTGCAGGAACTTCAAACCGGCACTAGGAAACACACTGAGAAACTAGAGTAAAAGTTTCCCCTGCAACCCGTTCCCTTTGTGCTAGTTGAACGACCGTCTCTCCACATGCTCACTTCTGAGATTTAAGTGTGTATGAAAGCCGTCCTTCACATAGATTCTTGGGAACACACAGTTCCTTTTCATTTGCAAACTACACTCCATACATATATATGGCGAGGTACTAGCTCCAAATCGGTTTTAAAGTTAAAACTGCAGGAACTTCAAACTGGCACTAGGAAACACACTGAGAAACTAGAGTAAAAGTTTCCCCTGCAAACCGTTCCCTTTGTGCTCGATGAATGAACGTATCTCCACATGCTCAGTTTTGAGAGATAAGTGTGTGTGAAAGCCGTTTTTCAACTAGATTGTTGGGAACACAAAGTTCCTTTTCAGTTGCAAACTACAATCCATACATATATATGGGGAGGTACTAGCTCCAACTCGGTTTTACAGTGAAAACTGCAGGATCTTCAAACTGGCACTAGGAAACACACTGAGAAAATAGAGTAAAATTTTCCCCTGCAAACCGTTCCCTTTGTGCTAGATGAACGAACATCTCTCCACATGCTAATTTCTGAGAGAAAAGTGTGTGTGAAAGCCGTCCTTTAACTAGATTGCTGGGAACACAAAGTTCCTTTTCAGTTGCAAACTACACTCCATACATATATATGGGGAGGTACTAGCTCCAACTCGCTTTTGCAGTGAAAACTGCAGGAACTTCAAACCGGCACTAGGAAACACACTGAGAATCTAGCGTAAAAGTTTCTCCTGCAACCCGTTCCCTTTGTGCTAGATGAACGAACGTCTTTCCACATGCTCAGTTCTGAGAGATAAGTGTGTGTTAAAGCCGTCCTTCAACTAGATTGTTGGGAACACAAAGTTCCTTTTCAGTTGCAAACTACACTCCATACATATATATGGGGAGGTACTAGCTCCAAATCGGTTTTACAGTGAAAACTGCAGGAACTTCAAACCGGCACTAGGAAACACACTGAGAAACTAGAGTAAAAGTTTCCCCTGCAACCCGTTCCCTTTGTGCTAGTTGAACGAACGTCTCTCCACATGCTCACTTCTGAGATTTAAGTGTGTATGAAAGCCGTCCTTCACATAGATTCTTGGGAACACACAGTTCCTTTTCATTTGCAAACTACACTCCATACATATATATGGCGAGGTACTAGCTCCAAATCTTTTTTACAGTTAAAACTGCAGGAACTTCAAACTGGCACTAGGAAACACACTGAGAAACTAGAGTAAAAGTTTCCCCTGCAAACCGTTCCCTTTGTGCTCGATGAATGAACGTATCTCCACATGCTCAGTTTTGAGAGATAAGTGTGTGTGAAAGCCGTTTTTCAACTAGATTGCTGGGAACACAAAGTTCCTTTTCAGTTGCAAACTACAATCCTTACATATATATGGGGAGGTACTAGCTCCAACTCGGTTTTACAGTGAAAACTGCAGGATCTTCAAACTGGCACTAGGAAACACACTGAGAAACTAGAGTAAAATTTTCCCCTGCAAACCGTTCCCTTTGTGCTAGATGAACGAACTTCTCTCCACATGCTAAGTTCTGAGAGAAAAGTGTGTGTGAAAGCCGTCCTTTAACTAGATTGCTGGGAACACAAAGTTCCTTTTCAGTTGCAATCTACACTCCATACATATATATGGGGAGGTACTAGCTCCAACTCGCTTTTGCAGTGAAAACTGCAGGAACTTCAAACCGGCACTAGGAAACACACTGAGAAACTAGAGTAAAAGTTTCTCCTGCAACCCGTTCCCTTTGTGCTAGATGAACGAACGTCTTTCCACATGCTCAGTTCTGAGAGATAAGTGTGTGTTAAAGCCGTCCTTCAACTAGATTGTTGGGAACACAAAGTTACTTTTCAGTTGCAAACTACATTCCATACATATATATGGGGAGGTACTAGCTCCAACTCGGTTTTACAGTGAAAACTGCAGGAACTTCAAACCGGCACTAGGAAACACACTGAGAAACTAGAGTAAAAGTTTCCCCTGCAACACGTTCCCTTTGTGCTAGATGAACGAACGTCTCTCCACATGCTCATTTCTGAGAGATAAGTTTGTGTGAAAGCCGTCCTTCAACTAGATTGTTGGGAACACAATGTTCCTTTTCAGTTGCAAACTACAATCCATACATATATATGGGGAGGTACTAGCTCCAACACGGGTTTACAGTGAAAACTGCAGGAACTTCAAACTGGCACAAGGAAACACACTGAGAAACTAGAATAAAAGTTTCCCCTGCAACCCGTTCCCTTTGTGCTAGATGAACGAACGTCTCTCCACATGCTCAGTTCTGAGAGATAAGTGTGTGTGAAAGCCGTCCTTCAACTTGATTGCTGGGAACACAAAGTTCCTTTTCAGTTGCAAACTACTCTCCTTACATATATATGGGGAGGTACTAGCTCCAACTCGGTTTAACAGTGAAAATTGCAGGAACTTCAAACTGGCACTAGGAAACACACTGAGAAACTAGAGTAAAAGTTTCCCTGCAATCCGTTCCCTTTGTGCTAGATGAACGAACGTCTCTCCACATGCTCAGTTCTGAGAGATAAATGTGTGTGAAAGCCGTCCTTCAACTAGATTGTTGGGAACACAAAGTTCCTTTTTAGTTGCAAACAACACTCCATACATATATATGGGGAGGTACTAGCTCCAACTCGGTTTTACAGTGAAAACTGCAGGAACTTCAAACCGGCACTAGGAAACACACTGAGAAACTAGAGTAAAAGTTTCCCCTGCAAACCTTTCCCTTTGTGCTAGATGAATGAACGTCTCTCCACATACTCAGTTCTCAGAGATAAGTGTGTGTGAAAGCCGTCCTTCACCTAGATTGTTGGGAACACAAAGTTCCTTTTCAGTTGCAAACTACACTCCATACATATATATGGGGAGGTACTAGCTCCAACTAGGTTTTACAGTGAAAACTGCAGGAACTTCAAACCGGCACTAGGAAACACACTGAGAAACTAGAGTAAAAGTTTCCCCTGCAGCCCGTTCCCTTTTTGCTCGATGAACGAACGTCTCTCCACATGCTCAGTTATGAGAGATAAGTGTGTGTGAAAGCCGTTTTTCAACTAGATTGTTGGGAACACAAAGTTCTTTTTCAGTTGCAAACTACAATCCATACATATATATGGGGAGGTAGTAGCCCCAACTCGGTTTTATAATGAAAACTGCAGGATCTTCAAACTGGCGCTACGAAACACACTGAGAAACTAGAGTAATATTTTCCCCTGCAAACAGTTCCCTTTGTGCTAGATGAACGAACGTCTCTCCACATGCTAAGTTCTGAGAGATAAGTGTGTGTGAAAGCCGTCCTTCACCTAGACTGTAGGGAACACAAAGTTCCTTTTCAGTTGCAAACTACACTCCATACATATATATGGGGAGGTACTAGCTCCAACTCGGTTTTACAGTGAAAACTGCAGGAACTTCAACCCGGCCCTATGAAACACACTGAAAATCTAGAGTAAAAGTTTCTCCTGCAACCCGTTCCCTTTGTGCTAGATGAACGAATGTCTCTCCACATGCTCAGTTCTGAGAGATAATTGTGTGTGAAAGCCGAGCTTCACCTAGATTGTTGGGAACACAAAGTTCCTTTTCAGTTGCAAACTACACTGCATACATATATATGGGGAGGTACTAGCTCCAAATCGGTTTTACAGTGAAAACTGCAGGAACTTCAAACCGGAACTAGGAAACACACTGAGAAACTAGAGTAAAAGTTTCCCCTGCAACCCGTTCCCTTTGTGCTAGTTGAACGACCGTCTCTCCACATGCTCACTTCTGAGATTTAAGTGTGTATGAAAGCCGTCCTTCACATAGATTCTTGGGAACACACAGTTCCTTTTCATTTGCAAACTACACTCCATACATATATATGGCGAGGTACTAGCTCCAAATCGGTTTTAAAGTTAAAACTGCAGGAACTTCAAACTGGCACTAGGAAACACACTGAGAAACTAGAGTAAAAGTTTCCCCTGCAAACCGTTCCCTTTGTGCTCGATGAATGAACGTATCTCCACATGCTCAGTTTTGAGAGATAAGTGTGTGTGAAAGCCGTTTTTCAACTAGATTGTTGGGAACACAAAGTTCCTTTTCAGTTGCAAACTACAATCCATACATATATATGGGGAGGTACTAGCTCCAACTCGGTTTTACAGTGAAAACTGCAGGATCTTCAAACTGGCACTAGGAAACACACTGAGAAAATAGAGTAAAATTTTCCCCTGCAAACCGTTCCCTTTGTGCTAGATGAACGAACATCTCTCCACATGCTAAGTTCTGAGAGAAAAGTGTGTGTGAAAGCCGTCCTTTAACTAGATTGCTGGGAACACAAAGTTCCTTTTCAGTTGCAAACTACACTCCATACATATATATGGGGAGGTACTAGCTCCAACTCGCTTTTGCAGTGAAAACTGCAGGAACTTCAAACCGGCACTAGGAAACACACTGAGAATCTAGCGTAAAAGTTTCTCCTGCAACCCGTTCCCTTTGTGCTAGATGAACGAACGTCTTTCCACATGCTCAGTTCTGAGAGATAAGTGTGTGTTAAAGCCGTCCTTCAACTAGATTGTTGGGAACACAAAGTTCCTTTTCAGTTGCAAACTACACTCCATACATATATATGGGGAGGTACTAGCTCCAAATCGGTTTTACAGTGAAAACTGCAGGAACTTCAAACCGGCACTAGGAAACACACTGAGAAACTAGAGTAAAAGTTTCCCCTGCAACCCGTTCCCTTTGTGCTAGTTGAACGAACGTCTCTCCACATGCTCACTTCTGAGATTTAAGTGTGTATGAAAGCCGTCCTTCACATAGATTCTTGGGAACACACAGTTCCTTTTCATTTGCAAACTACACTCCATACATATATATGGCGAGGTACTAGCTCCAAATCTTTTTTACAGTTAAAACTGCAGGAACTTCAAACTGGCACTAGGAAACACACTGAGAAACTAGAGTAAAAGTTTCCCCTGCAAACCGTTCCCTTTGTGCTCGATGAATGAACGTATCTCCACATGCTCAGTTTTGAGAGATAAGTGTGTGTGAAAGCCGTTTTTCAACTAGATTGCTGGGAACACAAAGTTCCTTTTCAGTTGCAAACTACAATCCATACATATATATGGGGAGGTACTAGCTCCAACTCGGTTTTACAGTGAAAACTGCAGGATCTTCAAACTGGCACTAGGAAACACACTGAGAAACTAGAGTAAAATTTTCCCCTGCAAACCGTTCCCTTTGTGCTAGATGAACGAACTTCTCTCCACATGCTAAGTTCTGAGAGAAAAGTGTGTGTGAAAGCCGTCCTTTAACTAGATTGCTGGGAACACAAAGTTCCTTTTCAGTTGCAATCTACACTCCATACATATATATGGGGAGGTACTAGCTCCAACTCGCTTTTGCAGTGAAAACTGCAGGAACTTCAAACCGGCACTAGGAAACACACTGAGAATCTAGAGTAAAAGTTTCTCCTGCAACCCGTTCCCTTTGTGCTAGATGAACGAACGTCTTTCCACATGCTCAGTTCTGAGAGATAAGTGTGTGTTAAAGCCGTCCTTCAACTAGATTGTTGGGAACACAAAGTTCCTTTTCAGTTGCAAACTACATTCCATACATATATATGGGGAGGTACTAGCTCCAACTCGGTTTTACAGTGAAAACTGCAGGAACTTCAAACCGGCACTAGGAAACACACTGAGAAACTAGAGTAAAAGTTTCCCCTGCAACACGTTCCCTTTGTGCTAGATGAACGAACGTCTCTCCACATGCTCATTTCTGAGAGATAAGTTTGTGTGAAAGCCGTCCTTCAACTAGATTGTTGGGAACACAATGTTCCTTTTCAGTTGCAAACTACAATCCATACATATATATGGGGAGGTACTAGCTCCAACACGGGTTTACAGTGAAAACTGCAGGAACTTCAAACTGGCACAAGGAAACACACTGAGAAACTAGAATAAAAGTTTCCCCTGCAACCCGTTCCCTTTGTGCTAGATGAACGAACGTCTCTCCACATGCTCAGTTCTGAGAGATAAGTGTGTGTGAAAGCCGTCCTTCAACTAGATTGCTGGGAACACAAAGTTCCTTTTCAGTTGCAAACTACTCTCCTTACATATATATGGGGAGGTACTAGCTCCAACTCGGTTTAACAGTGAAAATTGCAGGAACTTCAAACTGGCACTAGGAAACACACTGAGAAACTAGAGTAAAAGTTTCCCTGCAATCCGTTCCCTTTGTGCTAGATGAACGAACGTCTCTCCACATGCTCTGTTCTGAGAGATAAATGTGTGTGAAAGCCGTCCTTCAACTAGATTGTTGGGAACACAAAGTTCCTTTTTAGTTGCAAACAACACTCCATACATATATATGGGGAGGTACTAGCTCCAACTCGGTTTTACAGTGAAAACTGCAGGAACTTCAAACCGGCACTAGGAAACACACTGAGAAACTAGAGTAAAAGTTTCCCCTGCAAACCTTTCCCTTTGTGCTAGATGAATGAACGTCTCTCCACATACTCAGTTCTCAGAGATAAGTGTGTGTGAAAGCCGTCCTTCACCTAGATTGTTGGGAACACAAAGTTCCTTTTCAGTTGCAAACTACACTCCATACATATATATGGGGAGGTACTAGCTCCAACTAGGTTTTACAGTGAAAACTGCAGGAACTTCAAACCGGCACTAGGAAACACACTGAGAAACTAGAGTAAAAGTTTCCCCTGCAGCCCGTTCCCTTTTTGCTCGATGAACGAACGTCTCTCCACATGCTCAGTTATGAGAGATAAGTGTGTGTGAAAGCCGTTTTTCAACTAGATTGTTGGGAACACAAAGTTCTTTTTCAGTTGCAAACTACACTCCATACATATATATGGGGAGGTACTAGCCCCAACTCGGTTTTATAATGAAAACTGCAGGATCTTCAAACTGGCGCTACGAAACACACTGAGAAACTAGAGTAATATTTTCCCCTGCAAACAGTTCCCTTTGTGCTAGATGAACGAACGTCTCTCCACATGCTAAGTTCTGAGAGATAAGTGTGTGTGAAAGCCGTCCTTCACCTAGACTGTAGGGAACACAAAGTTCCTTTTCAGTTGCAAACTACACTCCATACATATATATGGGGAGGTACTAGCTCCAACTCGGTTTTACAGTGAAAACTGCAGGAACTTCCAACCGGCACTAGGAAACACACTGAAATACTAGAGTAAAAGTTTCTCCTGCAACCCGTTCCCTTTGTGCTAGATGAACGAACGTCTCTCCACATGCTCAGTTCTGAGAGATTAGTGTGTGTGAAAGCCGTCCTTCAAATAGATTGTTGGGAACACAAAGTTCCTTTTCAGTTGCAAACTACACTCCATACATATATATGGGGAGGTACAAGCTCCAACTCGGTTTAACAGTGAAAATTGCAGGAACTTCAAACTGGCACTAGGAAACACACTGAGAAACTAGAGTAAAAGTTTCCCTGCAATCCGTTCCCTTTGTGCTAGATGAACGAAATTCTCTCCACATGCTCAGTTCTGAGAGATAAGTGTGTGTGAAAGCCGTCCTTCAACTTTATTGTTGGGAACACAAAGTTCCTTTTCAGTTGCAAACTACATTCCATACATATATATGGGGAGGTACTAGCTCCAACTCGGTTTTACAGTGAAAACTGCAGGAATTTCAAACCGGCACTAGGAAACACACTGAGAAACTAGAGTAAAAGTTTCCCCTGCAACACGTTCCCTTTGTGCTAGATGAACGAACGTCTCTCCACATGCTCATTTCTGAGAGATAAGTTTGTGTGAAAGCCGTCCTTCAACTAGATTGTTGGGAACACAATGTTCCTTTTCAGTTGCAAACTACAATCCATACATATATATGGGGAGGTAGTAGCTCCAACACGGGTTTACAGTGAAAACTGCAGGAACTTCAAACTGGCACAAGGAAACACACTGAGAAACTAGAATAAAAGTTTCCCCTGCAACCCGTTCCCTTTGTGCTAGATGAACGAACGTCTCTCCACATGCTCAGTTCTGAGAGATAAGTGTGTGTGAAAGCCGTCCTTCAACTAGATTGCTGGGAACACAAAGTTCCTTTTCAGTTGCAAACTACTCTCCTTACATATATATGGGGAGGTACTAGCTCCAACTCGGTTTAACAGTGAAAATTGCAGGAACTTCAAACTGGCACTAGGAAACACACTGAGAAACTAGAGTAAAAGTTTCCCTGCAATCCGTTCCCTTTGTGCTAGATGAACGAACGTCTCTCCACATGCTCAGTTCTGAGAGATAAATGTGTGTGAAAGCCGTCCTTCAACTAGATTGTTGGGAACACAAAGTTCCTTTTTAGTTGCAAACAACACTCCATACATATATATGGGGAGGTACTAGCTCCAACTCGGTTTTACAGTGAAAACTGCAGGAACTTCAAACCGGCACTAGGAAACACACTGAGAAACTAGAGTAAAAGTTTCCCCTGCAAACCTTTCCCTTTGTGCTAGATGAATGAACGTCTCTCCACATACTCAGTTCTCAGAGATAAGTGTGTGTGAAAGCCGTCCTTCACCTAGATTGTTGGGAACACAAAGTTCCTTTTCAGTTGCAAACTACACTCCATACATATATATGGGGAGGTACTAGCTCCAACTAGGTTTTACAGTGAAAACTGCAGGAAATTCAAACCGGCACTAGGAAACACACTGAGAAACTAGAGTAAAAGTTTCCCCTGCAGCCCGTTCCCTTTTTGCTCGATGAACGAACGTCTCTCCACATGCTCAGTTATGAGAGATAAGTGTGTGTGAAAGCCGTTTTTCAACTAGATTGTTGGGAACACAAAGTTCTTTTTCAGTTGCAAACTACACTCCATACATATATATGGGGAGGTACTAGCCCCAACTCGGTTTTATAATGAAAACTGCAGGATCTTCAAACTGGCGCTACGAAACACACTGAGAAACTAGAGTAATATTTTCCCCTGCAAACAGTTCCCTTTGTGCTAGATGAACGAACGTCTCTCCACATGCTAAGTTCTGAGAGATAAGTGTGTGTGAAAGCCGTCCTTCACCTAGACTGTAGGGAACACAAAGTTCCTTTTCAGTTGCAAACTACACTCCATACATATATATGGGGAGGTACTAGCTCCAACTCGGTTTTACAGTGAAAACTGCAGGAACTTCCAACCGGCACTAGGAAACACACTGAAATACTAGAGTAAAAGTTTCTCCTGCAACCCGTTCCCTTTGTGCTAGATGAACGAACGACTCTCCACATGCTCAGTTCTGAGAGATTAGTGTGTGTGAAAGCCGTCCTTCAAATAGATTTTTGGGAACACAAAGTTCCTTTTCAGTTGCAAACTACACTCCATACATATATATGGGGAGGTACAAGCTCCAACTCGGTTTAACAGTGAAAATTGCAGGAACTTCAAACTGGCACTAGGAAACACACTGAGAAACTAGAGTAAAAGTTTCCCTGCAATCCGTTCCCTTTGTGCTAGATGAACGAAATTCTCTCCACATGCTCAGTTCTGAGAGATAAGTGTGTGTGAAAGCCGTCCTTCAACTTTATTGTTGGGAACACAAAGTTCCTTTTCAGTTGCAAACTACAATCCATACATATATATGGGGAAGTACTAGCTCCAACTCGGTTTTACAGTGAAAACTGCAGGAACTTCAAACCGGCACTAGGAAACACACTGAAAAACTAGAGTAAAAGTTTCTCCTGCAACCCGTTCTCTTTGTGCTAGATGAACGAACGTCTCTCCACATGCTCATTTCTCAGAGAAAAGTGTGTGTGAAAGCCGTCCTTCAACTAGATTGTTGGGAACACAAAGTTCCTTTTCAGTTGCAAACTACAATCCATACATATATATGGGGAGGTACTAGCTCCAAATCGGTTTTACAGTGAAAACTGCAGGAACTTCAAACCGGCACTAGGAAACACACAGAAAAACTAGAGAAAAGTTTCCCCTGCAAACCATTCCCTTTGTTCTAGATGAACGAACGTCTCTCCACATGCTCAGTTCTGAGAGATAAGTGTGTGTGAAAGCCGTTCTTCAACTAGATTGTTGGGAACACAAAGATCCTTTTCAGTTGCAAACTACACTCCATACATATATATGGGGTGGTACTAGCTCCAACTCTGTTATACAGTGAAAACAGCAGGAAATTCAAACTGACATTATGAAACACACTGAGAAACTAGAGTAAAAGTTTCCCCTGCAACCCGTTCCCTTTGTGCTAGATGAACGAACGTCTCTCCACATGCTCAGTTCTGAGAGATAAGTGTGTGTGAAAGCCGTCCTTCAACTAGATTGCTGGGAACACAAAGTTCCTTTTCAGATGCAAACTACACTCCATACATATATATGGGGAGGTACTAGCTCCAACTCGGTTTTACAGTGAAAACTGCAGGAATTTCAAACCGGCACTAGGAAACACACTGAGAAACTAGAGTAAAAGTTTCCCCTGCAAACCGTTCCCTTTGTGCTAAATGAACGAACGTCTCTCCACATGCTCAGTTCTGAGTGATAAGTGTGTGTGAAAGCCGTCCTTCAAATAGATTGTTGGGAACACAAAGTTCCTTTTCAGTTGCAAACTACACTCCATACATATGTATGGGGAGGTAATAGCTCCAACTCGGTTTTACAGTGAAAACTGCATGATCTTCAAATCGGCACTAGGAAACACACTGAAAAACTAGAGTAAAAGTTTCTCCTGCAACCCGTTCCCTTTGTGCTAGATGAACGAACGTCTCTCCACATGCTCAGTTCTGAGAGATAAGTGTGTGTGAAAGCTGTCCTTCAACTAGATTGCTGGGAACACAAAGTTCCTTTTCAGTTGCAAACTACACTCCATACATATATATGGGGAGGTACTTGCTCCAACTCGGTTTTACAGTGAAAACTGCAGGAACTTCAAACCGTCACTAGGAAACACACTGAAATACTAGAGTAAAAGTTTCTCCTGCAACCCGTTCCCTTTGTGCTAGATGAACGAACGTCTCTCCACATGCTCAGTTCTGAGAGATAAGTGTGTGTGAAAGCCGTCCTTCAAATAGATTGTTGGGAAAACAAAGTTCCTTTTCAGTTGCAAACTACAATCCATACATATATATGGGGAGGTACAAGCTCCAACACGGGTTTACAGTTAAAAGTGCAGGAACTTCAAACTGGCACAAGGAAACACACTGAGAAACTAGAATAAAAGTTTCCCCTGCAACCCGTTCCCTTTGTGCTAGATGAACGAACGTCTATCCACATGCTCAGTTCTGAGACATAAATGTGTGTGAAAGCCGTCCTTCAACTAGATTGTTGGGAACACAAAGTTCCTTTTCAGTTGCAACCTACACTCCATACATATATATGGGGAGGTACTAGCTCCAACTCGGTTTTACAGTGAAAACTGCAGGAAATTCAAACCGGCACTAGGAAACACACTGAGAAACTAGAGTAAAAGTTTCCCCTGCAAACCGTTCCCTTTGTGCTAGATGAACGAACGTCTCTCCACATGCTCAGTTCTGAGAGATAAGTGTGTGTGAATGCCGTCCTTCAACTAGATTGTTGGGAACACAAAGTTCCTTTTCAGTTGCAAACTACACTCCATACATATATATGGGGAGATACTAGCTCCAACTCGGTTTTACAGTGAAAACTGCAGGATCTTCAAACCGGCACTAGGAAACACACTGAAAAACTAGAGTAAAAGTTTCTCCTGCAACCGGTTTCCTTTGTGCTAGATGAACGAACGTCTTTCCACATGCTCAGTTCTGAGAGATAAGTGTGTGTGAAAGCCGTCCTTCAACTAGATTGTTGGGAACACAAAGTTTCTTTTCAGTTGCAAACTACACTCCATACATATATATGGGGAGGTACTAGCTCCAACTCGGTTTTACAGTGAAAACTGCAGGAACTTCAAACCGGCTCTAGGAAACACACTGAGAAACTAGAGTAAAAGTTTCCCCTGCAACCAGTTCCCTTTGTGCTAGATGAACGAACGTCTCTCCACATGCTCAGTTCTGAGAGATAAGTGTGTGTGAAAGCCGTCCTTCAACTAGATTGCTGGGAACATAAAGTTCCTTTTCAGTTGCAAACTACAATCCATACATATATTTGGGGAGGTACTAGCTCCAACTCGGTTTTACAGTGAAAACTGCAGGAACTTCAAACCGGCACTAGGAATCACACTGAGAAACTAGAGTAAAAGTTTCCCCTGCAAACCGTTCCATTTGTGCTAGATGAACGAACGTCTCTCCACATGCTCATTTCTGAGAGATAAGTGTGTGTGAAAGCCGTCCTTCAACTAGATTGTTGGGAACACAAAGTTCCTTTTCAGTTGCAAACTACACTCCATACATATATCTGGGGAGGTACTAGCTCCAACACGGGTTTACAGTGAAAACTGCAGGAACTTCAAACTGGCACAAGGAAACACACTGAGAAATTAGAATAAAATTTTCCCCTGCAACCCGTTCCCTTTGTGCTAGATGAACGAACGTCTCTCCACATGCTCAGTTGTGAGAGATAAGTGTGTGTGAAAGCCGTCCTTCAACTTGATTGCTGGGAACACAAAGTTCCTTTTCAGTTGCAAACTACACTCCATACATATATATGGGGAGGTACTAGCTCCAACTCGGTTTAACAGTGAAAATTGCAGGAACTTCAAACTGGCACTAGGAAACACACTGAGAAACTAGAGTAAAAGTTTCCCTGCAATCCGTTCCCTTTGTGCTAGATGAACGAAAGTCTCTCCACATGCTCAGTTCTGAGAGATAAATGTGTGTGAAAGCCGTCCTTCAAGTAGATTGTTGGGAACACAAAGTTCCTTTTTAGTTGCAAACTACACTCCATACATACATATGGGGAGGTACTAGCTCCAACTCGGTTTTACAGTGAAAACTGCAGGAACTTCAAACCGGCACTAGGAAACACACTGAGAAACTAGAGTAAAAGTTTCCCCTGCAACCCGTTCCCTTTGTGCTTGATGAACGAACGTCTACCCACATGCTCACTTCTGAGAGTTAAGTGTGTGTGAAAGCCGTCCTTCACCTACATTGTTGGGAACACAAAGTTCCTTTTCAGTTGCAAACTACACTCCATACATATATATGGGGACGTACTAGCTCCAACTCGGTTTTACAGTGAAAACTGCAGGAACTTCAACCGGCACTAGGAAACACACTGAAAAACTAGATTAAAAGTTTCTCCTGCAACCCGTTCCCTTTGTGCTAGATGAACGAACGTCTCTCCACATGCTCAGTTGTGAGAGATAATTGTGTGTGAAAGCCGTCCTTCAACTAAATTGTTGGGAACACAAAGTTCCTTTTCAGTTGCAAACTACAATCCATACATATAAAAGGGGAGGTACTAGATCCAACTCGGTTTTACAGTGAATACTGCAGGAAGTTCAAACCGGCACTATTAAACATACTGAGAAACTAGAGTAAAAGATACCCCTGCAACCCGTTCCCTTTGTGCGAGATGAACGAACGTCTCCCCACATGCTCACTTCTGAGAGTTAAGTGTGTGTGAAAGCCGTCCTTCACCTAGATTGTAGGGAACACAAAGTTCCTTTTCAGTTGCAAACTACAATCCACACATATATATGGGGAGGTACTAGCTCCAACACGGGTTTAGGGTGAAAAATGCAAGAACTTCAAACTGGCACAAGGAAAAACACTGAGAAACTAGAATAAAAGTTTCCCCTGCAACCAGTTCCCTTTGTGCTAGATGAACGAAAGTCTCTCCACATGCTCAGTTGTGAGAGATAAGTGTGTGTGAAAGCCGTACTTCAACTTGATTGCTGGGAACACAAAGTTCCTTTTCAGTTGCAAACTACACTCCATGCATATATATGGGGAGGTACTAGCTCCAACTCGGTTTAACAGTGAAAATTGCAGGAACTTCAAACTGGCACTAGGAAACACACTGAGAAACTAGAGTAAAAGTTTCCCTGCAATCCGTTCCTTTTGTGCTAGATGAACGAACGTCTCTCCACATGCTCTGTTCTGAGAGATAAATGTGTGTGAAAGCCGTCCTTCAACTAGATTGTTGGGAACACAAAGTTCCTTTTTAGTTGCAAACTACACTCCATACATATATATGGGGAGGTACTAGCTCCAACTCGGTTTTACAGTGAAAACTGCAGGAATTTCAAACCGGCACTAGGAAACACACTGAGAAACTAGAGTAAAAGTTTCCCCTGCAACCCGTTCCCTTTGTGCTAGATGAACGAACGTCTCCCCACATGCTCACTTCTGAGAGTTAGGTGTGTGTGAAAGCCGTCCTTCACCTAGATTGTAGGGAACACAAAGTTCCTTTTCAGTTGCAAACTACAATCCATACATATTTATGGGGAGGTACTAGCTCCAACTCGATTTTACACTGAACACTGCAGGAACTTCAAACCGGCACTAGGAATCACACTGAGAAACTAAAGTAAAAGTTTCCCCTGCAAACCGTTCCATTTGTGCTAGATGAACGAACGCCTCTCCACATGCTCATTTCTGAGAGATAAGTGTGTGTGAAAGCCGTCCTTCAACTAGATTGTTGGGAACACAAAGTTCCTTTTCAGTTGCAAACTACAATCCATACATATATATGGGGATGTACTAGATCCAACACGGGTTTACAGTGAAAACTGCAGGAACTTCAAACTGGCACAAGGAAACACACTGAGAAACTAGAATAAAAGTTTCCCCTGCAACCCGTTCCCTTTGTGCTAGATGAACGAACGTCTCTCCACATGCTCAGTAGTGAAAGATAAGTGTGTGTGAAAGCCGTCCTTCAACTAAATTTTTGGGAACACAAAGTTCCTTTTCAGTTGCAAACTACACTCCATACATATAAAAGGGGAGTTACTAGATCCAACTCGGTTTTACAGTGAATACTGAGGAAGTTCAAACCGGCACTATTAAACATACTGAGAATCTAGAGTAAAAGTTACCCCTGCAACCCGTTCCCTTTGTGCGAGATGAACGAACATCTCCCCACATGCTCACTTCTGAGAGTTAAGTGTGTGTGAAAGCCGTCCTTCACCTAGATTGTAGGGAACACAAAGTTCCTTTTCAGTTGCAAACTACAATCCATACATATATATGGGGAGGTACTAGCTCCAACTCGGTGTTACAGTGAAAACTGCAGGAACTTCAAACCGGCACTAGGAAACACACTAAGAAACTAGAGTAAAAGTTTCCCCTGCAACCCGTTCCTTTTGTGCTAGATGAACGAACGTCTCTCCACATGCTCAGTTCTGAGAGATAATTGTGTGTGAAAGCCGTCCTTCACCTAGATTGTTGTGAACACAAAGTTCCTTTTCAGTTGCAAGCTACAATCCATACATATATATGGGGAGGTACTAGCTCCAACTGGATTTTACAGTGAAAACTGCAGGAACTTCAAACCGGCACTAGGAAACACACTGAGAAACTAGTGTAAAAGTTTCCCTGCAAACCGTTCCCTTTGTGCTAGATGAACGAACGTCTCTCCACATGCTCAGTTCTGAGAGATAAGTGTGTGTGAAAGCCGTCCTTCACCTAGATTGTTGGGAAAACAAAGTTCCTTTTCAGTTGCAAACTACAATCCATACATATATATGGGGAGGTACTAGCTCCAACACGGGTTTACAGTTAAAAGTGCAGGAACTTCAAACTGGCACAAGGAAACACACTGAGAAACTAGAATAAAAGTTTCCCCTGCAACCCGTTCCCTTTGTGCTAGATGAACGAACGTCTATCCACATGCTCAATTCTGAGACATAAATGTGTGTGAAAGCCGTCCTTCAACTAGATTGTTGGGAACACAAAGTTCCTTTTCAGTTGCAAACTACACTCCATACATATATATGGGGAGGTACTAGCTCCAACTCGGTTTTACAGTGAAAACTGCAGGAAATTCAAACCGGCACTAGGAAACACACTGAGAAACTAGAGTAAAAGTTTCCCCTGCAAACCGTTCCCTTTGTGCTAGATGAACGAACGTCTCTCCACATGCTCAGTTCTGAGAGATAAGTGTGTGTGAAAGCCGTCCTTCAACTAGATTGTTGGGAACACAAAGTTCCTTTTCAGTTGCAAACTACACTCCATACATATATATGGGGAGATACTAGCTCCAACTCTGTTTTACAGTGAAAACTGCAGGATCTTCAAACCGGCACTAGGAAACACACTGAGAAACTAGAGTAAAAGTTTCCCCTGCAACCCGTTCCCTTTGTGCTTGATGAACGAACGTCTCCCCACATGCTCACTTCTGAGAGTTAAGTGTGTGTGAAAGCCGTCCTTCACCTACATTGTTGGGAACACAAAGTTCCTTTTCAGTTGCAAACTACACTCCATACATATATATGGGGACGTACTAGCTCCAAATCGGTTTTACAGTGAAAACTGCAGGAACTTCAACCGGCACTAGGAAACACACTGAAAAACTAGATTAAAAGTTTCTCCTGCAACCCGTTCCCTTTGTGCTAGATGAACGAACGTCTCTCCACATGCTCAGTTGTGAGAGATAATTGTGTGTGAAAGCCGTCCTTCAACTAAATTGTTGGGAACACAAAGTTCCTTTTCAGTTGCAAACTACAATCCATACATATAAAAGGGGAGGTACTAGATCCAACTCGGTTTTACAGTGAATACTGCAGGAAGTTCAAACCGGCACTATTAAACATACTGAGAAACTAGAGTAAAAGATACCCTTGCAACCCGTTCCCTTTGTGCGAGATGAACGAACGTCTCCCCACATGCTCACTTCTGAGAGTTAAGTGTGTGTGAAAGCCGTCCTTCACCTAGATTGTAGGGAACACAAAGTTCCTTTTCAGTTGCAAACTACAATCCATACATATATATGGGGAGGTACTACCTCCATCTCGGTTTTACAGTGAAAACGGCAGGAACTTCAAACCGGCACTAGGAATCACACTGAGAAACTAGAGTAAATGTTTCCCCTGCAAACCGTTCCATTTGTGCTAGATGAACGAACGTCTCTCCACATGCTCATTTCTGAGAGATAAGTGTGTGTGAAAGCCGTACTTCAACTAGATTGTTGGGAACACAAAGTTCCTTTTCAGTAGCAAACTACAATCCACACATATATATGGGGAGGTACTAGCTCCAACACGGGTTTAGGGTGAAAACGGCAGGAACTTCAAACTGGCACAAGGAAAAACACTGAGAAACTAGAATAAAAGTTTCCCCTGCAACCCATTCCCTTTGTGCTAGATGAACGAACGTCTCTCCACATGCTCAGTTGTGAGAGATAAGTGTGTGTGAAAGCCGTACTTCAACTTGATTGCTGGGAACACAAAGTTCCTTTTCAGTTGCAAACTACACTCCATGCATATATATGGGGAGGTACTAGCTCCAACTCGGTTTAACAGTGAAAATTGCAGGAACTTCAAACTGGCACTAGGAAACACACTGAGAAACTAGAGTAAAAGTTTCCCTGCAATCCGTTCCCTTTGTGCTAGATGAACGAACGTCTCTCCACATGCTCTGTTCTGAGAGATAAATGTGTGTGAAAACCGTCCTTCAACTAGATTGTTGGGAACACAAAGTTCCTTTTTAGTTGCAAACTACACTCCATACATATATATGGGGAGGTACTAGCTCCAACTCGGTTTTACAGTGAAAACTGCAGGAATTTCAAACCGGCACTAGGAAACACACTGAGAAACTAGAGTAAAAGTTTCCCCTGCAACCCGTTCCCTTTGTGCTAGATGAACGAACGTCTCCCCACATGCTCACTTCTGAGAGTTAGGTGTGTGTGAAAGCCGTCCTTCACCTAGATTGTAGGGAACACAAAGTTCCTTTTCAGATGCAAACTACAATCCATACATATATATGGGGAGGTACTAGCTCCAACTAGGTTTTACAGTGAAAACTGCAGGAACTTCAAACCGGCACTAGAAAACACACTAAGAAACTAGAGTAAAAGTTTCCCCTGCAAACCGTTCCCTTTGTGCTAGATGAACGAACGTCTCTCCACATGCTCAGTTCTGAGAGATAAGAGTGTGTGAAAGCCGTCCTTCAACTAGATTGTTGGGAACATAAAGTTCCTTTTCAGTTGCAAACTACACTCCATACATATATATGGGGAGGTACTAGCTCCAACTCGATTTTACACTGAACACTGCAGGAACTTCAAACCGGCACTAGGAATCACACTGAGAAACTAAAGTAAAAGTTTCCCCTGCAAACCGTTCCATTTGTGCTAGATGAACGAACGCCTCTCCACATGCTCATTTCTGAGAGATAAGTGTGTGTGAAAGCCGTCCTTCAACTAGATTGTTGGGAACACAAAGTTCCTTTTCAGTTGCAAACTACAATCCATACATATATATGGGGATGTACTAGATCCAACACGGGTTTACAGTGAAAACTGCAGGAACTTCAAACTGGCACAAGGAAACACACTGAGAAACTAGAATAAAAGTTTCCCCTGCAACCCGTTCCCTTTGTGCTAGATGAACCAACGTCTCTCCACATGCTCAGTTGTGAAAGATAAGTGTGTGTGAAAGCCGTCCTTCAACTAAATTTTTGGGAACACAAAGTTCCTTTTCAGTTGCAAACTACACTCCATACATATAAAAGGGGTGTTACTAGATCCAACTCGGTTATACAGTGAATACTGAGGAAGTTCAAACCGGCACTATTAAACATACTGAGAATCTAGAGTAAAAGTTACCCCTGCAACCCGTTCCCTTTGTGCGAGATGAACGAACGTCTCCCCACATGCTCACTTCTGAGAGTTAAGTGTGTGTGAAAGCCGTCCTTCACCTAGATTGTAGGGAACACAAAGTTCCTTTTCAGTTGCAAACTAAAATCCATACATATATATGGGGAGGTACTAGCTCCAACTCGGTTTTACAGTGGAAACTGCAGGAACTTCAAACCGGCACTAGGAAACACACTAAGAAACTAGAGTAAAAGTTTCCCCTGCAACCCGTTCCTTTTGTGCTAGATGAAAGAACGTCTCTCCACATGCTCAGTTCTGAGAGATAATTGTGTGTGAAAGCCGTCCTTCACCTAGATTGTTGTGAACACAAAGTTCCTTTTCAGTTGAAAACTACAATCCATACATATATATGGGGAGGTACTAGCTCCAACTGGATTTTACAGTGAAAACTGCAGGAACTTCAAACCGGCACTAGGAAACACACTGAGAAACTAGTGTAAAAGTTTCCCCTGCAAACCGTTCCCTTTGTGCTAGATGAACGAACGTCTCTCCACATGCTCAGTTCTGAGAGATAAGTGTGTGTGAAAGCCGTCCTTCAACTAGATTGTTGGGAACACAAAGTTCCTTTTCAGTTGCAAACTACACTCCATACATATATATGGGGAGGTACTAGCTCCAACTCGGTTTTACAGTGAAAACTGCAGGATCTTCAAACCGGCACTAGGAAACACACTGAAAAACTAGAGTAAAAGTTTCTCCTGCAACCGGTTCCCTTTGTGCTAGATGAACGAACGTCTCTCCACATGCTCAGTTCTGAGAGATAAGTGTGTGTGAAAGCCGTCCTTCAACTAGATTGTTGGGAACACAAAGTTTCTTTTCAGTTGCAAACTACACTCCATACATATATATGGGGAGGTACTAGCTCCAACTCGGTTTTACAGTGAAAACTGCAGGAACTTCAAACCGGCTCTAGGAAACACACTGAGAAACTAGAGTAAAAGTTTCCCCTGCAACCAGTTCCCTTTGTGCTAGATGAACGAACTTCTCTCCACATGCTCAGTTCTGAGAGATAAGTGTGTGTGAAAGCCGTCCTTCAACTAGATTGCTGGGAACATAAAGTTCCTTTTCAGTTGCAAACTACACTCCATACATATATATGGGGAGGTACTAGCTCCAACTCGGTTTTACAGTGAAAACTGCAGGAACTTCAAACCGGCACTAGGAATCACACTGAGAAACTAGAGTAAAAATTTCCCCTGCAAACCGTTCCATTTGTGCTAGATGAACGAACGTCTCTCCACATGCTCAGTTGTGAGAGATAAGTGTGTGTGAAAGCCGTCCTTCAACTTGATTGCTGGGAACACAAAGTTCCTTTTCAGTTGCAAACTACACTCCATACATATATATGGGGAGAAACTAGCTCCAACTCGGTTTAACAGTGAAAATTGCAGGAACTTCAAACTGGCACTAGGAAACACACTGAGAAACTAGAGTAAAAGTTTCCCTGCAATCCGTTCCCTTTGTGCTAGATGAACGAAAGTCTCTCCACATGCTCAGGTCTGAGAGATAAATGTGTGTGAAAGCCGTCCTTCAAGTAGATTGTTGGGAACACAAAGTTCCTTTTTAGTTGCAAACTACACTCCATACATATATATGGGGAGGTACTAGCTCCAACTCGGTTTTACAGTGAAAACTGCAGGAACATCAAACCGGCACTAGGAAACACACTGAGAAACTAGAGTAAAAGTTTCCCCTGCAACCCGTTCCCTTTGTGCTAGATGAACGAACGTCTCCCCACATGCTCACTTCTGAGAGTTAGGTGTGTGTGAAAGCCGTCCTTCATATAGATTGTAGGGAACACAAAGTTCCTTTTCAGTTGCAAACTACAATCCATACATATATATGGGGAGGTACTAGCTCCAAATAGGTTTTACAGTGAAAAATGCAGGAACTTCAAACCGGCACTAGGAAACACACTAAGAAACTAGAGTAAAAGTTTCCCCTGCAAACCGTTCCGTTTGTGCTAGATGAATGAACGTCTCTCCACATGCTCAGTTCTGAGAGATAAGAGTGTGTGAAAGCCGTCCTTCAACTAGATTGTTGGGAACATAAAGTTCCTTTTCAGTTGCAAACTACACTCCATACATATATATGGGGAGGTACTAGCTCCAACTCGGTTTTACACTGAACACTGCAGGAACTTCAAACCGGCACTAGGAATCACACTGAGAAACTAAAGTAAAAGTTTCCCCTGCATACCGTTCCATTTGTGCTAGATGAACGAAAGCCTCTCCACATGCTCATTTCTGAGAGATAAGTGTGTGTGAAAGCCGTCCTTCAACTAGATTGTTGGGAACACAAAGTTCCTTTTCAGTTGCAAACTACAATCCATACATATATATGGGGATGTACTAGATCCAACACGGGTTTACAGTGAAAACTGCAGGAACTTCAAACTGGCACAAGGAAACACACTGAGAAACTAGAATAAAAGTTTCCCCTGCAACCCGTTCCCTTTGTGCTAGATGAACGAACGTCTCTCCACATGCTCAGTTGTGAGAGATAAGTGTGTGTGAAAGCCATCCTTCACCTAGATTGTTGGGAACACAAAGTTCCTTTTCAGTTGCAAACTACACTCCATACATATATATGGGGAGGTACTAGCTCCAACTGGGTTTTACAGTGAAAACTGCAGGAACTTCAAACCGGCACTAGGAAACACTCTGAGAATCTAGAGTAAAAGTTTCCCCTGCAACCCGTTCCCTTTGTGCTAGTTGAACGAACGTCTCTCCACATGCTCATTTCTGAGAGATAAGTGTGTGTGAAAGCCGTCCTTCACCTACATTGTTGGGAACACAAAGTTCCTTTTCAGTTGCAAACTACACTCCATACATATATATGGGGAGGTACTAGCTCCAACTGGATTTTACAGTGAAAACTGCAGGAACTTCAAACCGGCACTAGGAAACACACTGAAATACTAGAGTAAAAGTTTCCCCTGCTACCCGTTCCCTTTGTGCTAGATGAACGAACGTCTCTCCACATGCTCAGTTGTGAAAGATAAGTGTGTGTGAAAGCCGTCCTTCAACTAAATTTTTGGGAACACAAAGTTCCTTTTCAGTTGCAAACTACAATCCATACATATAAAAGGGGAGGTACTAGATCCAACTCGGTTTTACAGTGAATACTGCAGGAAGTTCAAACCGGCACTATTAAACATACTGAGAATCTAGAGTAAAATTTACCCATGCAACCCGTTCCGTTTGTGCGAGATGAACGAACATCTCCCCACATGCTCACTTCTGAGAGTTAAGTGTGTGTGAAAGCCGTCCTTCACCTAGATTGTAGGGAACACAAAGTTCCTTTTCAGTTGCAAACTACAATCCATACATATATATGGGGAGGTACTAGCTCCAACTCGGTTTTACAGTGAAAACTGCAGGAACTTCAAACCGGCACTAGGAAACACACTAAGAAACTAGAGTAAAAGTTTCAACTGCAACCCGTTCCTTTTGTGCTAGATGAACGAACGTCTCTCCACATGCTCACTTCTGAGAGATAATTGTGTGTGAAAGCCGTCCTTCACCTAGATTGTTGTGAACACAAAGTTCCTTTTCAGTTGCAAACTACAATCCATACATATAAAAGGGGAGGTACTAGCTCCAACTGGATTTTACAGTGAAAACTGCAGGAACTTCAAACTGGCACTAGGAAACACACTGAGAAACTAGAGTAAAAGTTTCCCCTGCAACCCGTTCCCTATGTGCTAGATGAACGAACGTCTCTCCACATGCTCAGTTGTGAGAGATAAGTGTGTGTGAAAGCCGTCCTTCAACTAAATTGTTGGGAACCCAAAGTTCCTTTTCAGTTGCAAACTACAATCCATACATATAAAAGGGGAGGTACTAGATCCAACTCGGTTTTACAGTGAATACTGCAGGAAGTTCAAACCGGCACTAGGAAACACACTAAGAAACTAGAGTAAAAGTTTCCCCTGCAACCCGTTCCTTTTGTGCTAGATGAACGAACGTCTCTCCACATGCTCTGTTCTGAGAGATAATTGTGTGTGGAAGCCGTCCTTCACCTAGATTGTTGTGAACACAAAGTTCCTTTTCAGTTGCAAACTACAATCCATACATATATATGGAGGTACTAGCTCCAACTGGATTTTACAGTGAAAACTGCAGGAACTTAAAACTGGCACTAGGAAACACACTGAGAAACTAGAGTAAAAGTTTCCCCTGCAACCCGTTCCCTATGTGCTAGATGAACGAAAGTCTCTCCACATGCTCAGTTGTGAGAGATAAGTGTGTGTGAAAGCCGTCCTTCAACTAAATTGTTGGGAACCCAAAGTTCCTTTTCAGTTGCAAACTAAAATCCATACATATAAAAGGGGAGGTACTAGATCCAACTCGGTTTTACAGTGAATACTGCAGGAAGTTCAAACCGGCACTAGGAAACACACTAAGAAACTAGAGTAAAAGTTTCCCCTGCAACCCGTTCCCTTTGTGCTAGATGAACGAACGTCTCTCCACATGCTGAGTTCTGAGAGATAATTGTGTGTGAAAGCCGTCCTTCACCTAGATTGTTGTGAACACAAAGTTCCTTTTCAGTTGCAAACTACAATCCATACATATATATGGGGAGGTACTAGCTCCAACTCGGTTTAACAGTGAAAATTGCAGGAACTTCAAACTGGCACTAGGAAACACACTGAGAAACTAGAGTAAAAGTTTCCCTGCAATCCGTTCCCTTTGTGCTAGATGAACCAACGTCTCTCCACATGCTCATTTCTGAGAGATAAATTTGTGTGAAAGCCGTCCTTCAACTAGATTGTTGGGAACACAAAGTTCCTTTTTAGTGCAAACTACACTCCATACATATATATGGGGAGGTACTAGCTCCAACTCGGTTTTACAGTGAAAACTGCAGGAATTTCAAACCGGCACTAGGAAACACACTGAGAAACTAGAGTAAAAGTTTCCCCTGCAACCCGTTCCCTTTGTGCTAGATGAACGAACGTCTCCCCACATGCTCACTTCTGAGAGTTAAGTGTGTGTGAAAGCCGTCCTTCACCTAGATTGTAGGGAACACAAAGTTCCTTTTCAGTTGCAAACTACAATCCATACATATATATGGGGAGGTACTAGCTCCAACTAGGTTTTACAGTGAAAACTGCAGGATCTTCAAACCGGCACTAGGAAACACACTAAGAAACTAGAGTAAAAGTTTCCCCTGAAAACCGTTCCCTTTGTGCTAGATGAACGAACGTCTCTCCACATGCTCAGTTCTGAGAGATAAGAGTGTGTGAAAGCCGTCCTTCATCTAGATTGTAGGGAACACAAAGTTCCTTTTCAGTTGCAAATTACAATCCATACATATAAAAGGGGAGGTACTAGATCCAACTCGGTTTTACAGTGAAAACTGCAGGAACTTCAAACCGACACTATTAAACACACTGAGAAACTAGATAAAAAGTTACCCCTGCAATCCGTTCCCTTTGTGCGAGATGAACGAACGTCTCCCCACATGCTCAGTTCTGAGAGATATGTGTGTGTGAAAGCCGTCCTTCACCTAGATTTTTGGGAACACAAAGTTCCTTTTCAGTTGCAATATACAACCCATACATATATATGGGGTGGTACTAGCTCCAACTCGGTTTTAAAGTGAAAACTGCAGGAACTTCAAACCGGCACTAGGAAACACACTGAAAATGTAGAGTAAAAGTTTCTCCTGCAACCCGTAACATTTGTGCTAGATGAACGAACGTCTCTCCACATGCTCAGTTCTGAGAGATAAGTGTGTGTGAAAGCCGTCCTTCAACTAGATTGTTGGGACCACAAAGTTCCTTTTCAGTTGCAAACTACACTCCATACATATATATGGGGAAGTACTAGCTCCAACTCGGTTTTACAGTGAAAACTGCAGGAACATCAAACCGGCACTAGGAAACACACTGAGAAACTAGAGTAAATGTTTCCCCTGCAACCCATTCCCTTTGTGCTAGTTGAACGAACGTCTCTCCACATGCTCACTTCTGATAGTTAAGTGTGTGTGAAAGCCGTATTTCACCTACATTTTTGGGAACACAAAGTTCCTTTTCAGTTGCAAACTACAATCCATATATATATATGGGGAGGTACTAGCTCCAACTCGGTTTTACAGTGAAAACTGCAGGAACTTCAAACCGGCACTAGGAAACACACTGAGAAACTATAGTAAAAGTTTCCCCTGCAACCCGTTCCCTTTGTGCTAGATGAACGAACGTCTCTCCACATGCTCAGTTCTGAGAGGTAAGTGTGTGTGAAAGCCGTCCTTCACCTAGATTGTTGGGAACACAAAGTTCCTTTTCAGTTGCAAACTACACTCCATACATATATATGGGGAGGTACTAGCTCCAACTAGGTTTTACAGTGAAAACTGCAGGATCTTCAAACCGGCACTAGGAAACACACTAAGAATCTAGAGTAAAAGTTTCCCCTGAAAACCGTTCCCTTTGTGCTAGATGAACGAACGTCTCTCCACATGCTCAGTTCTGAGAGATAAGAGTGTGTGAAAGCCGTCCTTCATATAGATTGTAGGGAACACAAAGTTCCTTTTCAGTAGCAAACTACACTCCATACATATATATGGGGAGGTACTAGCTCCAACTCGGTTTTACACTGAAAACTGCAGGAACTTTAAACCGGCACTAGGAATCACACTGAGAAACTAAAGTAAAAGTTTCCCCTGCAAACCGTTCCATTTGTGCTAGATGAACGAACGCCTCTCCACATGCTCATTTCTGAGAGATAAGTGTGTGTGAAAGGCGTCCTTCAACTAGATTGTTGGGAACACAAAGTTCCTTTTCAGTTGCAAACTACAATCCATACATATATATGGGGAGGTACTAGCTCCAACACGGGTTTACAGTGAAAACTGCAGGAACTTCAAACTGGCACAAGGAAACACACTGAGAAACTAGAATAAAAGTTTCCCCTGCAAACCGTTCGCTTTGTGCTAGATGAACGAACGTCTCTCCACATGCTCAGTTGTGAGAGATAAGTGTGTGTGAAAGCCGTCCTTCACCTAGATTGTTGGGAACACAAAGTTCCTTTTCAGTTGCAAACTACACTCCATACATATATATGGGGTGGTACTAGCTTCAACTGGGTTTTACAGTGAAAACTGCAGGAACTTCAAACCGGCACTAGGAAACACACTGAGAATCTAGAGTAAAAGTTTCCCGTGCAACCCGTTCCCTTTGTGCTAGTTGAACGAACGTCTCTCCACATGCTCAGTTCTGAGAGTTAAATGTGTGTGAAAGCCGTCCTTCACCTACATTTTTGGGAACACAAAGTTCCTTTTCAGTTGCAAACTACACTCCATACATATATATGGGGAGGTACTAGCTCCAACTCGGTTTTACAGTGAAAACTGCAGGATCTTCAAACCGGCACTAGGAAACACACTGAGAAACTAGAGTAAAAGTTTCCCCTGCAACCCGTTCCCTTTGTGCTAGATGAACGAACGTCTCTCCACATGCTCATTTCTGAGAGATAAGTGTGTGTGAAAGCCGTCCTTCACCTACATTGTTGGGAACACAAAGTTCCTTTTCAGTTGCAAACTACACTCCATACATATATATGGGGAGGAACTAGCTCCAACTCGGTTTTACAGTGAAAACTGCAGGAACTTCATACTGGCACTAGGAAACACACTGAGAAACTAGAGTAAAAGTTTCCCCTGCAACCCGCTGCATTTGTGCTAGTTGAACGAAAGTCTCTCCACATGCTCACTTCTGAGAGTTAAGTGTGTGTGAAAGCCGTCCTTCACCTACATTGTTGGGAACACAAAGTTCCTTTTCAGTTGCAAACTACACTCCATACATATATATGGGGAGGTACTAGCTCCAACTCGGTTTTACAGTGAAAACTGCAGGATCTTCAAACCGGCACTAGGAAACACACTGAGAAACTAGAGTAAAAGTTTCCCCTGCAACCCGTTCCCTTTGTGCTAGATGAACGAACGTCTCTCCACATGCTCATTTCTGAGAGATAAGTGTGTGTGAAAACCGTCCTTCACCTACATTGTTGGGAACACAATGTTCCTTTCCAGTTGCAAACTACACGCCATACATATATATGGGGAGGTACTAGCTCCAACTCGGTTTTACAGTGAAAACTGCAGGAACTTCATACTGGCACTAGGAAACACACTGAGAAACTAGAGTAAATGTTTCCCCTGCAACCCATTCTCTTTGTGCTAGATGAACGAACGTCTCTCCACATGCTCAGTTCTGAGAGATAAGTGTGTGTGAAAGCCGTCCTTCAACTAAATTGTTGGGAACACAAAGTTCCTTTTCAGTTGCAAACTACACTCCATACATATATATGGGGAGGTAATAGCTCCAACTGTGTTTTACAGTGAAAACTGCAGGAACTTCAAACTGGCACTAGGAAACACACTGAGAAACTAGAGTAAAAGTTTCCCCTGCAACCCGTTGCCTTTGTGCTAGTTGAACGAACGTCTCCCCACATGCTCACTTCTGAGAGTTAAGTGTGTGTGAAAGCCGTCCTTCACCTACATTGTTGGGAACACAAAGTTCCTTTTCAGTTGCAAAATACACTCCATACATATATATGGGGAAGTACTAGCTCCAACTCGGTTTTACAGTGAAAACTGCAGGAACATCAAACCGGCACTAGGAAACACACTGAGAAATTAGAGTAAATGTTTCCCCTGCAACCCATTCCCTTTGTGCTAGTTGAACGAACGTCTCTCCACATGCTCACTTCTGAGTGTTAAGTGTGTGTGAAAGCCGGCCTTCACCTAGATTTTTGGGAACACAAAGTTCCTTTTCAGTTGCAAACTACAATCCATACATATATATGGGGAGGTACTAGCTCCAACTCGGTTTTACAGTGAAAACTGCAGGAACTTCAAACCGGCACTAGGAAACACACTGAAATACTAGAGTAAAAGTTTCCCCTGCAACCCGTTCCCTTTGTGCTAGATGAACGAACGTCTCTCCACATGCTCAGTTCTGAGAGATAAGTGTGTGTGAAAGCCTTCCTTCACCTAGATTGTTGGGAACACAAAGTTCCTTTTCAGTTGCATACTACACTCCATACATATATATGGGGAGGTACTAGCTCCAACTGGGTTTTACAGTGAAAACTGCAGGAATTTCAAACTGGCACTAGGAAACACACTGAGAATCTAGAGTAAAAGTTTCCCCTGCAACCCGCTGCATTTGTGCTAGTTGAACGAAAGTCTCTCCACATGCTCACTTCTGAGAGTTAAGTGTGTGTGAAAGCCGTCCTTCACCTACATTGTTGGGAACACAAAGTTCCTTTTCAGTTGCAAACTACACTCCATACATATATATGGGGAGGTACTAGCTCCAACTCGGTTTTACAGTGAAAACTGCAGGAACTTCAAACCGGCACTAGGAAACACACTGAGAAACTAGAGTAAAAGTTTCCCCTGCAACCCGTTCCCTTTGTGCTAGATGAACGAACGTCTCTCCACATGCTCATTTCTGAGAGATAAGTGTGTGTGAAAACCGTCCTTCACCTACATTGTTGGGAACACAATGTTCCTTTCCAGTTGCAAACTACACTCCATACATATATATGGGGAGGTACTAGCTCCAACTCGGTTTTACAGTGAAAACTGCAGGAACTTCATACTGGCACTAGGAAACACACTGAGAAACTAGAGTAAATGTTTCCCCTGCAACCCATTCTATTTGTGCTAGATGAACGAACGTCTCTCCACATGCTCAGTTCTGAGAGATAAGTGTGTGTGAAAGCCGTCCTTCAACTAAATTGTTGGGAACACAAAGTTCCTTTTCAGTTGCAAACTACAATCCATACATATAAATGGGGAGGTACTAGATCCAACTCGGTTTTACAGTGAAAACTGCAGGAACTTCAAACCGACACTATTAAACACACTGAGAAACTAGATAAAAAGTTACCCCTGCAACCCGTTCCATTTGTGCGAGATGAACGAACGTCTCCCCACATGCTCAGTTCTGAGAGATATGTGTGTGTGAAAGCCGTCCTTCACCTAGATTGTTGGGAACACAAAGTTCCTTTTCAGTTGCAATATACACCCCATACATATATATGGGGTGGTACTAGCTCCAACTCGGTTTTAAAGTGAAAACTGCAGGAACTTCAAACCGTCACTAGGAAACACACTGAAAATCTAGAGTAAAAGTTTCTCCTGCAACCCGTACCATTTGTGCTAGATGAACGAACGTCTCTCCACATGCTCAGTTCTGAGAGATAAGTGTGTGTGAAAGCCGTCCTTCAACTAGATTGTTGGAAACACAAAGTTCCTTTTCAGTTGCAAAATACACTCCATACATATATATGGGGAAGTACTAGCTCCAACTCGGTTTTACAGTGAAAACTGCAGGAACATCAAACCGTCACTAGGAAACACACTGAGAAACTAGAGTAAATGTTTCCCCTGCAACCCATTCCCTTTGTGCTAGTTGAACGAACGTCTCTCCACATGCTCACTTCTGAGAGATAAGTGTGTGTGAAAGCCGTACTTCACCTACATTTTTGGGAACACAAAGTTCCTTTTCAGTTGCAAACTACAATCCATACATATATATGGGGAGGTACTAGCTCCAACTCGGTTTTACAGTGAAAACGGCAGGAACTTCAAACCGGCACTAGGAAACACACTGAAATACTAGAGTAAAAGTTTCCCCTGCAACCCGTTCCCTTTGTGCTAGTTGAACGAACGTCTCTCCACATGCTCACTTCTGAGAGTTAAGTGTGTGTGAAAGCCGTACTTCACCTACATTTTTGGGAACACAAAGTTCCTTTTCAGTTGCAAACTACAATCCATATATATATATGGGGAGGTACTAGCTCCAACTCGGTTTTACAGTGAAAACTGCAGGAACATCAAACCGGCACTAGGAAACACACTGAGAAACTAGAGTAAATGTTTCCCCTGCAACCCATTCCTTTTGTGCTATTTGAACGAACGTCTCTCCACATGCTCACTTCTGAGAGTTAAGTGTGTGTGAAAGCCGTACTTCACCTAAATTTTTGGGAACACAAAGTTCCTTTTCAGTTGCAAACTACAATCCATATATATATATGGGGAGGTACAAGCTCCAACTCGGTTTTACAGTGAAAACTGCAGGAACTTCAAACCGGCACTAGGAAACACACTGAAATACTAGAGTAAAAGTTTCCCCTGCAACCCGTTCCCTTTGTGCTAGATGAACGAACGTCTCTCCACATGCTCACTTCTGAGAGTTAAGTGTGTGTGAAAGCCGTCCTTCACCTACATTGTTGGGAACACAAAGTTCCTTTTCAGTTGCAAACTACACTCCATACTTATATATGGGGAGGTACTAGCTCCAACTCCGATTTACAGTGAAAACTGCAGGATCTTCAAACCGGCACTAGGAAACACACTGAGAAAATAGAGTAAAAGTTTCCCCTGCAACCCGTTCCCTTTGTGCTAGATGAACGAACGTCTCTCCACATGCTCATTTCTGAGAGTTAAGTGTGTGTGAAAACCGTCCTTCACCTACATTGTTGGGAACACAAAGTTCCTTTTCAGTTGTAAACTACAATCCATAAATATATATGGGGAGGTACTAGCTCCAACACGGTTTTACAGTGAAAAATGCAGGAACTTCATACTGGCACTAGGAAACACACTGAGAAACTAGAGTAAAAGTTTCCCCTGCAACCCGTTCCCTTTTTGCTAGATGAACGAACGTCTCTCCAAATGCTCAGTTGTGAGAAATAAGTGTGTGTGAAAGCAGTCCTTCAACTAAATTGTTGGGAACACAAAGTTCCTTTTCAGTTGCAAACTACACTCCATACATATATATGGGGAAGTACTAGCTCCAACTCGGTTTTACAGTGAAAACTGCAGGAACATCAAACCGGCACTAGGAAACACACTGAGAAATTAGAGTAAATGTTTCCCCTGCAACCCATTCCCTTTGTGCTAGTTGAACGAACGTCTCTCCACATGCTCACTTCTGAGAGTTAAGTGTGTGTGAAAGCCGGCCTTCACCTAGATTTTTGGGAACACAAAGTTCCTTTTCAGTTGCAAACTACAATCCATACATATATATGGGGAGGTACTAGCTCCAACTCGGTTTTACAGTGAAAACTGCAGGAACTTCAAACCGGCACTAGGAAACACACTGAAATACTAGAGTAAAAGTTTCCCCTGCAACCCGTTCCCTTTGTGCTAGATGAACGAACGTCTCTCCACATGCTCAGTTCTGAGAGATAAGTGTGTGTGAAAGCCTTCCTTCACCTAGATTGTTGGGAACACAAAGTTCCTTTTCAGTTGCAAACTACACTCCATACATATATATGGGGAGGTACTAGCTCCAACTGGGTTTTACAGTGAAAACTGCAGGAATTTCAAACTGGCACTAGGAAACACACTGAGAAACTAGAATAAAAGTTTCCCCTGCAACCTGTTCCCTTTGTGCTAATGAACGAACGTGTCTGCACATGCTATGTTCTGAGAGATAAGTGTGTGTGAAAACCGTCCTTCACCTAGATTCTTGGGAACACAAAGTTCCTTTTCAGTTGCAAACTACACTCCATACATATATATGGGGAGGTACTAGCTCCAACTGGGTTTTACAGTGAAAACTGCAGGAATTTCAAACTGGCACTAGGAAACACACTGAGAAACTAGAATAAAAGTTTCCCCTGCAACCTGTTCCCTTTGTGCTAATGAACGAACGTGTCTGCACATGCTCTGTTCTGAGAGATAAGTGTGTGTGAAAGCCGTCCTTCACCTAGATTTTTGGGAACACAAAGTTGCTTTTCAGTTGCAAACTACAATCCATACATATATATGGGGAGGTACTAGCTCCAACTCGGATTTACAGTGAAAACTGCAGGAACTTCAAACCGGCTCTAGGAAACACACTGAGAAACTAGAATAAAAGTTTCCCCTGCAACCTGTTCCCTTTGTGCTAATGAACGAACGTGTCTCCACATGCTCAGTTCTGAGAGATAAGTGTGTGTGAAAGCCGTCCTTCACCTAGATTCTTGGGAACACAAAGTTCCTTTTCACTTGCAAACAACACTCCATACATATATATGGGGAGGTACTAGCTCCAACTCGGTTTTACAGTGAAAACTGCAGGAACTTCAATCTGGCACTAGGAAACACCCTGAGAAACTAGAGTAAAAGTTTCCCCTGCATCCCGTTCCCTTTGTGCTAGATGAACGAACGTCTTTCCACATGGTCAGTTCTGATAGTTAAGTGTGTGTGAAAGCCGTTCTTCAACTAGACTGTTGGGAACACATAGTTACTTTTCAGTAGCAAACTACATTCCATACATATATATGGGGAGGTACTAGCTCCAACTCGGTTTTACAGTGAAAACTGCAGGAACTTCAAACCTGCACTAGGAAACACACTGAGAAACTAGAATAAATGTTTCCCCTGCAACCCGTTCCCTTTGTGCTAGATGAACGAACGTCTCTCCACTTGCTCAGTTCTGAGACATAAGTGTGTGTGAAAGCCGTCCTTCACCTAGATTGTTGGGAACACAAAGTTCCTTTTCGTTGCAAACTACACTCCATACATATATATGGGGAGGTACTAGCTCCATCTCGGTTTTACAGTGAAAAGTGTAGGAACTTCAAACCGGCACTAAGAAACACACTGAAAAACTAGAGTAAAAGTTTCTCCTGCAACCCGTTCCCTTTGTGCTAGATGAACGAACGTGTCTCCACATGCTCAGTTCTGAGAGATTAGTGTGTGTGAAAGCCGTCCTTCACCTAGATTCTTGGGAACACAAAGTTCCTTTTCAGTTGCAAACTACAATCCATACATATATATGGGGAGGTACTAGCTCCAACTCGGTTTTACAGTGAAAACTGCAGGAACTTCAAACCGGCACTAGGAAACACACTGAGAAACTAGAATAAAAGTTTCCCCTGCAACCCGTTCCCTTTGTGCTAATGAACGAACGTCTCTCCACATGCTCAGTTCTGAGAGATAATAGTGTGTGAAAGCCGTCCTTCACCTAGATTGTTGGGAACACAAAGTTCCTTTTCAGTCGCAAACTACAATCCATAAATATATATGGGAGGTACTAGGTCCAACTCGGTTTTTCAGTGAAAACTGCAGGAACTTCAAACCGGCACTAGGAAACACACTGAGAAACTAGAATAAAAGTTTCCCCTGCCACCCGTTCCCTTTGTGCTAGATGAACGAACGTCTCTCCACTTGCTCAGTTGTGAGAGATAAGTGTGTGTGAAAGTCGTCCTTCACCTAGATTGTTGGGAACACAAAGTTCCTTTTCGTTGCAAACTACACTCCATACATATATATGGGGAGGTACTAGCTCCAACTAGGTTTTACAGTGAAAACTGCAGGAACTTCAAACCGGCACTAAGAAACACACTGAAAAACTAGAGTAAAAGTTTCTGCTGCAACACGTTCCCTTTGTGCTAGATGAACGAACGTGTCTCCACATGCTCAGTTCTGAGAGAAAATTGTGTGTGAAAGCCGTCCTTCACCTAGATTTTTGGGAACACAAAGTTGCTTTTCAGTTGCAAACTACAATCCATACATATATATGGGGAGGTACTAGCTCCAACTCGGATTTACTGTGAAAACTGCAGGAACTTCAAACCGGCACTAGGAAACACACTGAGAAACTAGAATAAAAGTTTCCCCTGCAACCTGTTCCCTTTGTGCTAATGAACGAACGTGTCTCCACATGCTCAGTTCTGAGAGATAAGTGTGTGTGAAAGCCGTCCTTCACCTAGATTCTTGGGAACACAAAGTTCCTTTTCACTTGCAAACTACACTCTATACATATATATGGGGAGGTACTAGCTCCAACTCGGTTTTACAGTGAAAACTGCAGGAACTTCAAACTGGCACTAGGAAACACCCTGAGAAACTAGAGTAAAAGTTTCCCCTGCAACCCGTTCCCTTTGTGCTAGATGAACGAACGTCTCTCCACATGCTCAGTTCTGATAGTTAAGCGTGTGTGAAAGCCGTTCTTCAACTAGACTGTTGGGAACACATAGTTACTTTTCAGTAGCAAACAACATTCCATACATATATATGGGGAGGTACAAGCTCCAACTCGGATTTAGAGTGAAAACAGCAGGAACTTCAAACTGGCACAAGGAAACATACTGAGAAACCAGAGTAAAAGTTTCCCCAGCAACGCGTTCCCTTTGTGCTAGATGAACGAACGTCTCTCCACATGCTCAGTTCTGAGAGATAAGTGTGTGTGAAAGCCGTCCTTCAACTAGATTGTTGGGAACTCAAAGTACCTTTTCAGTTGCAAACTGCAATCCATACATATATATGGGTAGGTACTAGCTCCAACACGGTTTTACAGTGAAAACTGCAGGAACTTCATACTGGCACTAGGAAACAGACTGAGAAACTAGAGTAAAAGTTTCCCCTGCAACCCGTTCCCTTTGTGCTAGATGAACGAACGTCTGTCCACATGCTCAGTTCTGAGAGATAAATGTGTGTGAAAGCCGTCCTTCACCTAGATTGTTGGGAACACAAAGTTCCTTTTCAGTTGGAATCTACAATCCATACATATATACGGATAGGTACAAGCTCCAACTCGGTTTTACAGTGAAAACTGCAGGAACTTCAAAACGGCACTAGGAAATACACTGAGAAACTAGAGTAAAAGTTTCCCCTGCAACCCGTTCCCTTTGTGCTAGATGAAAGAACGTCTCTCCACATGCTCAGTTCTGAGAGATAAGTGTGTGTGAAAGCCGTTCTTCAACTAGATTGTTGGGAACACAAATTTCCTTTTCAGTTGCAAACTAAATTCCATACATATATATGGGGAGGTACTAGCTCCAACCCGGTTTTAGTGTGAAAACTGCAGGAACTTCAAACCGGCACTAGGAAAGACACTGAGAAACTAGAATAAAAGTTTCCCCTGCAACCTGTTCCATTTGTGCTAATGAACGAACGTGTCTCCACATGCTCAGTTCTGAGAGATAAGTGTGTGTGAAAGCCGTCCTTCACCTAGATTCTTGGGAACACAAAGTTCCTTTTCAGTTGCAAACTACACTCCATACATATATATGGGGAGGTAATAGCTCCAACTCGATTTTACACTGAAAACTGCAGGAACTTCAAACCGGCACTAAGAAACACACTGAAAATCTTGAGTAAAAGTTTCTCCTGCAACCCGTTCCCTTTGTGCTAGATGAACGAACGTCTCTCCACATGCTCAGTTCTGAGAGATAATTGTGTGTGAAAGCCGTCCTTCACATAGATTGTTGGGAACACAAAGTTCCTTTTCAGTTGCAAACTACACTCCATACATATATAAGTGGAGGTACTAGCTCCAACTCGGTTTTACAGTGAAAACTGCAGGAACTTCAACCCGGCACTAGGAAACACACTGAGAAACTAGAATAAAAGTTTCCCCTGCAACCCGTTCCCTTTGTGCTAGATGAACGAACGTGTCTCCACATGCTCAGTTTTGAGAGATAAGTGTGTGTGAAAGCCGCCCTTCACCTAGATTCTTGGGAACACAAATTTCCTTTTCAATTGCAAACTACACTCCATACATATATATGGGAAGGTACTAGCTCCAACTCGGTTTTACACTGAAAACTGCAGGAACTTCAAACTGGCACTAGGAAACACACTGAGAGACTAGAATAAAAGTTTCCCCTGCAATCCGTTCCCCTTGTGCTAGATGAACGAACTTGTCTCCACATGCTCAGTTCTGAGAGATAAGTGTGTGTGAAAGCCGTCCTTCACCTAGATTGTTGGGAACACAAAGTTCCTTTTCAGTTGCAAACTACACTCCATACATATATATGGGGAGGTACTAGCTCCAACTCGGGTTTACAGTGAAAACTGCAGGAACTTCTAACCGGCACTAGGAAACACACTGAAAAACTAGAGTAAAAATTTCTCCTGCAACCCGTTCCCTTTGTGCTAGATGAACGAACGTCTCTCCACTTGCTCAGTTCTGAGAGATAAGTGTGTGTGAAAGCCGTCCTTCACCTAGATTCTTGGGAACACGAAGTTCCTTTTCAGTTGCAAACTACAATCCATACATATATACGGGGAGGTACTAGCTCCAACTCGGTTTTACAGTGAAAACTGCAGGAACTTCAAACCGGCACTAGGAAACACACTGAGAAACTAGAATAAAATTTTCCCCTGCAACCCGTTCCCTTTGTGCTAGATGAACGAACGTGTCTCCACATGCTCAGTTCTGAGAGATAAGTGTGTGTGAAAGCCGTCCTTCACCTAGATTCTTGGGAACACAAAGTTCCTTTTCAGTTGCAAACTACACTCCATACATATATATGGGGAGGTACTAGCTCCAACTCGGTTTTACAGTGAAAACTGCAGGAACTTCAAACCGGCACTAAGAAACACACTGAAAAACTAGAGTAAAAGTTTCTCCTGCAAACCGTTCCCTTTGTGCTAATGAACGAACGTCTCTCCACATGCTCAGTTCTGAGAGATAAGTGTGTGTGAAAGCCGTACTTCACCTAGATTGTTGGGAACACAAAGTTCCTTTTCAGTTGCAAACTACAATCCTAACATATATATGGGGAGGTACTAGCTCCAACTCGGTTTTACAGGGAAAAATGCAGGAACTTCAAACCGGCACTAGGAAACACACTGAGAAACTAGAATAAAAGTTTCCCCTGCAACCCGTTCCCTTTGTGCTAGATGAACGAACGTCTCTCCACTTGCTCAGTTCTGAGAGATAAGTGTGTGTGAAAGCCGTCCTTCACCTAGATTGTTGGGAACACAAAGTTCCTTTTCGTTGCAAACTACACTCCATACATATATATGGGGAGGTACTAGCTCCAACTCGGTTTTACAGTGAAAACTGCAGGAACTTCAAACCGGCACTAAGAAACACACTGAAAAACTAAAGTAAAAATTTCTCCTGCAACCCGTTCCTTTTGTGCTAGTTTAACGAACGTCTCTCCACATGCTCAGTTCTGAGAGATAAGTGTGTGTGAAAGCCGTCCTTCACCTAGATTGTTGGGAACAAAAAGTTCCTTTTCAGTTGCAAACTACAATCCATAAATATATATGGGGAGGTACTAGCTCCAACTCGGTTTTACAGTGAAAACTGCAGGAATTTCAAACCGGCACTAGGAAACACACTGAGAAACTAGAATAAAAGTTTCCCCTGCAACCCGTTCCCTTTGTGCTAGATGAACGAACGTCTCTCCACATGCTCAGTTCTGAGAGATAAGTGTGTGTGAAAGCCGTCCTTCAACTAGATTGTTGGGAACACAAAGTTCCTTTTCAGTTGCAAACTACACTCCATACATATATATGGGGAGGTACTAGCTCCAACTCGGTTTTACAGTGAAAACTGCAGGAACTTCAAACTGGCACTAGGAAACACACTGAAAAACTAGAGGAAAAGTTTCTCCTGCAACCCGTTCCCTTTGTGCTAGATGAACGAACGTCTCTCCACATGCTCAGTTCTGAGGGATAAGAGTGTGTGAAAGCCGTCCTTCACCTAGATTGTTGGGAACACAAAGTTCCTTTTCAGTTGCAAACTACAATCCATACATATATATGGGGAGGTACTAGCTCCAACTCGATTTTACAGTGAAAACTGCAGGAACTTCAAACCGGCACTAGGAAACACACTGAGAAACTAGAATAAAAGTTTCCCCTGCAACCCGTTCCCTTTGTGCTAGATGAACGAACGTCTCTCCACATGCTCAGTTCTGAGAGATAATTGTGTGTGAAAGCCATCCTTCACATAGATTGTTGGGAACACAAAGTTCCTTTTAAGTTGCAAACTACAATCCATACATATATATGGGGAGGTACTAGCTCCAACTCGGTTTTACAGTGAAAACTGCAGGAACTTCAACCCGGCACTAGGAAACACACTGAGAAACTAGAATAAAAGTTTCCCCTGCAACCCGTTGCCTTTGTGCTAGATGAACGAACGTGTCTCCACATGCTCAGTTTTGAGAGATATGTGTGTGTGAAAGCCGCCCTTCACCTAGATTCTTGGGAACACAAAGTTCCTTTTCAGTTGCAAACTACACTCCATACATATATATGGGAAGGTACTAGCTCCAACTCGGTTTTACAGTGAAAACTGCAGGAACTTCAAACTGGCACTAGGAAACACACTGAGAAACTAGAGGAAAAGTTTCCCCTGCAACCCGTTGATTTGTGCTAGATGAACGAACGTCTCTCCACATGCTCAGTTCTGAGAGATAACT
Organism: Camelus bactrianus; assembly: GCF_048773025.1. Lineage (NCBI taxonomy): Eukaryota > Metazoa > Chordata > Mammalia > Artiodactyla > Camelidae > Camelus > Camelus bactrianus. Next base: position 4,786,988 of record NC_133549.1, on the reverse strand, counting down.
GTGTGTGAAAGCCGTCCTTAACCTAGATTGTTGGGAACACAAAGTTCCTTTTCAGTTGCAAACTACAATCCATACATATATATGGGGAGGTACAAGCTCCAACTCGGTTTTACAGTGAAAAGTGTAGGAACTTCAAACCGGCACTAAGAACACACTGAAAAACTAGAGTAAAAGTTTCTCCTGCAACCCGTTCCCTTTGTGCTAGATGAACGAACGTGTCTCCACATGCTCAGTTCTGAGAGATAAGTGTGTGTGAAAGCCGTCCTTCACCTAGATTCTTGGGAACACAAAGTTCCTTTTCAGTTGCAAACTACAATCCATACATATATATGGGGATGTACTAGCTCCAACTCGGTTTTACAGTGAAAACTGCAGGAACTTCAAACCGGCACTAGGAAACACACTGAAAAAATAGAATAAAAGTTTCCCCTGCAACCCGTTCCTTTGTGCTAATGAACGAACGTGTCTGCACATGCTCTGTTCTGAGAGATAAGTGTGTGTGAAAGCCGTCCTTCACCTAGATTCTTGGGAACACAAAGTTCCATTTCAGTTGCAAACTACACTCCATACATATATATGGGGAGGTACTATCTCCAACTCGGTTTTACAGTGAAAACTGCAGGAACTTCAAACCGGCACTAGGAAACACACTGAGAAACTAGAATAAAAGTTTCCCCTGCACCCCGTTCCCTTTGTGCTAGATGAACGAACGTCTCTCCACTTGCTCAGTTGTGAGAGATAAGTGTGTGTGAAAGTCGTCCTCACCTAGATTGTTGGGAACACAAAGTTCCTTTACGTTGCAAACTACACTCCATACATATATATGGGGAGGTACTAGCTCCAACTCGGTTTTACAGTGAAAACTGCAGGAACTTCAAACCGGCACTAAGAAACACACTGAAAAACTAGATTAAAAGTTTCCCCTGCAACCCGTTCCCTTTGTGCTAGATGAACGAACGTCTCTCCACATGCTCAGTTCTGAGAGAAAAGTGTGTGTGAAAGCCGTCCTTCACATAGAGTGTTGGGAACACAAAGTTCCTTTTCAGTTGCAAACTACACTCCATACATATATATGGGGAGGTACTAGCTCCAACTCGGTTTTACAGTGAAAACTGCAGGAACTTCAACCCGGCACTAGGAAACACACTGAGAAACTAGAATAAAAGTTTCCCCTGCAACCCGTTCCCTTTGTGCTAGATGAACGAACGTGTCTCCACATGCTCATTTTTGAGAGATAAGTGTGTGTGAAAGCCGCCCTTCACCTAGATTCTTGGGAACACAAAGTTCCTTTTCAGTTGCAAACTACACTCCATACATATATATGGGAAGGTACTAGCTCCAACACGGTTTTACAGTGAAAACTGCAGGAACTTCAAACTGGCACTAGGAAACACACTGAGAAACTAGAGGAAAAGTTTCCCCTGCAACCCGGTGATTTGTGCTAGATGAACGAACGTCTCTCCACATGCTCACTTCTGAGAGATAAGTGTGTGTGAAAGCCGTCCTTAACCTAGATTGTTGGGAACACAAAGTTCCTTTTCAGTTGCAAACTACAATCCATACATATATATGGGGATGTACTAGCTCCAACTCGGTTTTACAGTGAAAACTGCAGGAACTTCAAACCTGCACTAGGAAACACACTGAGAAACTAGAATAAAAGTTTCCCCTGCAACCCGTTCCCTTTGTGCTAGATGAACGAACGTCTCTCCACATGCTCATTTCTGAGAGATAATTGTGTGTGAAAGCCGTCCTTCATTTAGATTGTTGGGAACACAAAGTTCCTTTTCAGTTGCAAACTACACTCCATACATATATATGGGGAGGTACTAGCTCCAACTCGGTTTTTCAGTGAAAACTGCAGGAAATTCAAACCGGCACTAGGAAACACACTGAGAAACTAGAATAAAAGTTTCTCCTGCAACCCGTTCACTTTGTGCTAATGAACGAACGTGTCTCCACATGCTCACTTCTGAGAGATAAGTGTGTGTGAAAGCCGTCCTTCACCTAGATTCTTGGGAACACAAAGTTCCTTTTCAGTTGCAAACTACACTCCATACATATATATGGGGAGGTACTAGCTCCAACTCGGTTTTACAGTGAAAACTGCAGGAACTTCAAACCGGCACTAGGAAACACACTGAGAAACTAGAATAAAAGTTTCCCCTGCAACCCGTTCCCTTTGTGCTAGATGAACGAACGTCTCTCCACTTGCTCAGTTCTGAGACATAAGTGTGTGTGAAAGCCGTCCTTCACCTAGATTGTTGGGAACACAAAGTTCCTTTTCGTTGCAAACTACACTCCATACATATATATGGGGAGGTAATAGCTCCAACTCGGTTTTACAGTGAAAAGTGTAGGAACTTCAAACCGGCACTAAGAAACACACTGAAAAACTAGAGTAAAAGTTTCTCCTGCAACCCGTTCCCTTTGTGCTAGATGAACGAACGTGTCTCCACATGCTCAGTTCTGAGAGATAAGTGTGTGTGAAAGCAGTCCTTCACCTAGATTCTTGGGAACACAAAGTTCCTTTTCAGTTGCAAACTACAATCCATACATATATATGGGGAGGTACTAGCTCCAACTCGGTTTTACAGTGAAAACTGCAGGAACTTCAAACCGGCACTAGGAAACACACTGAGAAACTAGAATAAAAGTTTCCCCTGCAACCCGTTCCCTTTGTGCTAATGAACGAACGTCTCTCCACATGCTCAGTTCTGAGAGATAATTGTGTGTGAAAGCCGTCCTTCACCTAGATTGTTGGGAACACAAAGTTCATTTTCAGTTGCAAACTACAATCCATAAATATATATGGGAGGTACTAGCTCCAACTCGGTTTTTCAGTGAAAACTGCAGGAACTTCAAACCGGCACTAGGAAACACACTGAGAAACTAGAATAAAAGTTTCCCCTGCAACCTGTTCCCTTTGTGCTAATGAACGAACGTGTCTGCACATGCTCTGTTCTGAGAGATAAGTGTGTGTGAAAGCTGTCCTTCACCTAGATTCTTGGGAACACAAAGTTTCTTTTCAGTTGCAAACTACACCCCATACATATATATGGGGAGGTAATAGCTCCAACTCCGTTTTACAGTGAAAACTGCAGGAACTTCAAACCGGCACTAGGAAACACACTGAGAACCTAGAATAAAAGTTTCCCCTGCAACCCGTTCCCTTTGTGCTAGATGAACGAACGTCTCTCCACTAGCTCAGTTGTGAGAGATAAGTGTGTGTGAAAGTCGTCCTTCACCTAGATTCTTGGGAACACAAAGTTCCTTTTCGTTGCAAACTACACTCCATACATATATATGGGGAGGTACTAGCTCCAACTCGGTTTTACAGTGAAAACTGCAGGAACTTCAAACCGGCACTAAGAAACACACTGAAAAACTAGAGTAAAAGTTTCTGCTGCAACACGTTCCCTTTGTGCTAGATGAACGAACGTGTCTCCACATGCTCAGTTCTGAGAGATAAGTGTGTGTGAAAGTCGTCCTTCACCTAGATTTTTGGGAACACAAAGTTCCTTTTCAGTTGCAAACTACACTCCATACATATATATGGGGAGGTACTAGCTCCAACTCGGTTTTACAGTGAAAACTGCAGGAACTTCAACCCGGCACTAGGAAACACACTGAGAAACTAGAATAAAAGTTTCCCCTGCAACCCGTTCCCTTTGTGCTAGATGAACGAACGTGTCTCCACATGCTCATTTTTGAGAGATAAGTGTGTGTGAAAGCCGCCCTTCACCTAGATTGTTGGGAACACAAAGTTCCTTTTCAGTTGCAAACTACACTCCATACATATATATGGGAAGGTACTAGCTCCAACTCGGTTTTACAGTGAAAACTGCAGGAACTTCAAACTGGCACTAGGAAACACACTGAGAAACTAGAGGAAAAGTTTCCCCTGCAACCCGTTGATTTGTGCTAGATGAACGAACGTCTCTCCACATGCTCACTTCTGAGAGATAAGTGTGTGTGAAAGCCGTCCTTCACCTAGATTGTTGGGAACACAAAGTTCCTTTTCAGTTGCAAACTACAATCCATACATATATATGGGGATGTACTAGCTCCAACTCGGTTTTACAGTGAAAACTGCAGGAACTTCAAACCTGCACTAGGAAACACACTGAGAAACTAGAATAAAAGTTTCCCCTGCAACCCGTTCCCTTTGTGCTAGATGAACGAACGTCTCTCCACATGCTCAGTTCTGAGAGATAATTGTGTGTGAAAGCCGTCCTTCATTTAGATTGTTGGGAACACAAAGTTCCTTTTCAGTTGCAAACTACACTCCATACATATATATGGGGAGGTACTAGCTCCAACTCGGTTTTTCAGTGAAAACTGCAGGAAATTCAAACCGGCACTAGGAAACACACTGAGAAACTAGAATAAAAGTTTCTCCTGCAACCCGTTCACTTTGTGCTAATGAACGAACGTGTCTCCACATGCTCACTTCTGAGAGATAAGTGTGTGTGAAAGCCGTCCTTCACCTAGATTCTTGGGAACACAAAGTTCCTTTTCAGTTGCAAACTACACTCCATACATATATATGGGGAGGTACTAGCTCCAACTCGGTTTTACAGTGAAAACTGCAGGAACTTCAAACCGGCACTAGGAAACACACTGAGAAACTAGAATAAAAGTTTCCCCTGCAACCCGTTCCCTTTGTGCTAGATGAACGAACGTCTCTCCACTTGCTCAGTTCTGAGACATAAATGTGTGTGAAAGCCGTTCTTCAACTAGATTGTTGGGAACACAAAGTTCCTTTTCGTTGCAAACTACACTCCATACATATATATGGGGAGGTAATAGCTCCAACTCGGTTTTACAGTGAAAAGTGTAGGAACTTCAAACCGGCACTAAGAAACACACTGAAAAACTAGAGTAAAAGTTTCTCCTGCAACCCGTTCCCTTTGTGCTAGATGAACGAAAGTGTCTCCACATGCTCAGTTCTGAGAGATAAGTGTGTGTGAAAGCAGTCCTTCACCTAGATTCTTGGGAACACAAAGTTCCTTTTCAGTTGCAAACTACAATCCATACATATATATGGGGAGGTACTAGCTCCAACTCGGTTTTACAGTGAAAACTGCAGGAACTTCAAACCGGCACTAGGAAACACACTGAGAAACTAGAATAAAAGTTTCCCCTGCAACCCGTTCCCTTTGTGCTAGATGAACGAACGTCTCTCCACATGCTCAGTTCTGAGAGATAATAGTGTGTAAAAGCCGTCCTTCACCTAGATTGTTGGGAACACAAAGTTGATTTTCAGTTGCAAACTACAATCCATAAATATATATGGGAGGTACTAGCTCCAACTCGGTTTTTCAGTGAAAACTGCAGGAACTTCAATCCGGCACTAGGAAACACACTGAGAAACTAGAATAAAAGTTTCCCCTGCAACCTGTTCCCTTTGTGCTAATGAACGAACGTGTCTGCACATGCTCTGTTCTGAGAGATAAGTGTGTGTGAAAGCTGTCCTTCACCTAGATTCTTGGGAACACAAAGTTTCTTTTCAGTTGCAAACTACAATCCATACATATATATGGGGAGGTAATAGCTCCAACTCCGTTTTACAGTGAAAACTGCAGGAACTTCAAACCGGCACTAGGAAACACACTGAGAACCTAGAATAAAAGTTTCCCCTGCAACCCGTTCCCTTTGTGCTAGATGAACGAACGTCTCTCCACTTGCTCAGTTGTGAGAGATAAGTGTGTGTGAAAGTCGTCCTTCACCTAGATTGTTGGGAACACAAAGTTCCTTTTCGTTGCAAACTACACTCCATACATATATATGGGGAGGTACTAGCTCCAACTCGGTTTTACAGTGAAAACTGCAGGAACTTCAAACCGGCACTAAGAAACACACTGAAAAACTAGAGTAAAAGTTTCTGCTGCAACACGTTCCCTTTGTGCTAGATGAACGAACGTGTCTCCACATGCTCAGTTCTGAGAGATAAGTGTGTGTGAAAGCCGTCCTTCACCTAGATTCTTGGGAACACAAAGTTCCTTTTCAGTTGCAAACTACACTCCATACATATATATGGGGAGGTACTAGCTCCAACTCGGTTTTACAGTGAAAACTGCAGGAACTTCATACTGGCACTAGGAAACACCCTGAGAAACTAGAGTAAAAGTTTCCCCTGCAAACCGTTCCCTTTGTGCTAGATGAACGAACGTCTCTCCACATGCTCAGTTCTGATAGTTAAGTGTGTGTGAAAGCCGTTCTTCAACTAGACTGTTGGGAACACATAGTTACTTTTCAGTAGCAAACTACATTCCATACATATATATGGGGAGGTACAAGCTCCAACTCGGATTTAGAGTGAAAACAGCAGGAACTTCAAACTGGCACAAGGAAACATACTGAGAAACCAGAGTAAAAGTTTCCCCAGCAACCCGTTCCCTTTGTGCTAGATGAACGAACGTCTCTCCACATGCTCAGTTCTGAGAGATAAGTGTGTGTGAAAGCCGTCCTTCAACTAGATTGTTGGGAACTCAAAGTACCTTTTCAGTTGCAAACTGCAATCCATACATATATATGGGGAGGTACTAGCTCCAACACGGTTTTACAGTGAAAACTGCAGGAACTTCATACTGGCACTAGGAAACAGACTGAGAAACTAGAGTAAAAGTTTCCCCTGCAACCCGTTCCCTTTGTGCTAGATGAACGAACGTCTGTCCACATGCTCAGTTCTGAGAGATAAATGTGTGTGAAAGCCGTTCTTCACCTAGATTGTTGGGAACACAAAGTTCCTTTTCAGTTGGAATCTACACTCCATACATATATACGGATAGGTACAAGCTCCAACTCGGTTTTACAGTGAAAACTGCAGGAACTTCAAAACGGCACTAGGAAATACACTGAGAAACTAGAGTAAAAGTTTCACATGCAACCCGTTCCCTTTGTGCTAGATGAAAGAACGTCTCTCCACATGCTCAGTTCTGAGAGATAAGTGTGTGTGAAAGCCGTCCTTCACCTAGATTCTTGGGAAAACAAAGTTCCTTTTCAGTTGCAAACTACACTCCATACATATATATGGGGAGGTATTAGCTCCAACTGGATTTTACAGTGAAAACTGCAGGAACTTCAAACCGGCACTAGGAAACACACTGAGAAACTAGAATAAAAGTTTCCCCTGCAACCCGTTCACTTTGTGCTAGATGAACGAATGTCTCTCCACATGCTCAGTTCTGAGAGATAATTGTGTGTGAAAGCCGTCCTTCACCTAGATTGTTGGGAACACAAAGTTCCTTTTTAGTTGCAAACTACAATCCATACATATATATGGGGAGGTACTAGCTCCAACTCGGTTTTACAGTGAAAACTGCAGGAACTTCAAACCGGCACTAGGAAACACACTGAGAAACTAGAATAAAAGTTTCCCCTGCAACCCGTTCCCTTTGTGCTAGATGAACGAACGTGTCTCCACATGCTCCGTTCTGAGAGATAAGTGTGTGTGAAAGCCGTACTTCACCTAGATTCTTGGGAACACAAAGTTCCTTTTCAGTTGCAAACTACACTCCATACATATATATGGGGAGGTACAAGCTCCAACTCGGTTTTACAGTGAAAACTGCAGGAACTTCAAACCGGCACTAGGAAACACACTGAGAAACTAGAATAAAAGTTTCCCCTGCAACCCGTTCCCTTTGTGCTAGATGAACGAACGTCTCTCCACTTGCTCTGTTCTGAGATATAAGTGTGTGTGAAAGCCGTCCTTCACCTAGATTGTTGGGAACACAAAGTTCCTTTTCGTTGCAAACTACACTCCATACATATATATGGGGAAGTACTAGCTCCAACTCGGTTTCACAGTGAAAACTGCAGGAACTTCAAACCGGCACTAGGAAACAGACTGAGAAACCAGAGTAAAAATACTCCTGCAAACCATTCCATTGTGCTAGATGAACGAACGTCTCTCCACATGCTCAGTTCTGAGAGATAAGTGTGTGTGAAAGCCGTCCTTCACCTAGATTGTTGGGAACACAAATTTCCTTTTCAGTTGCAAACTACACTCCATACATATATATGGGGAGGTACTAGCTCCAACTCGGTTTTACAGTGAAAACTGCAGGAACTTCAAACTGGCACTAGGAAACACCCTGAGAAACTAGAGTAAAAGTTTCCCCTGCAACCCGTTCCCTTTGTGCTAGATGAACGAACGTCTCTCCACATGCTCAGTTCTGATAGTTAAGTGTGTGTGAAAGCCGTTCTTCAACTAAACTGTTGGGAACACATAGTTCCTTTTCAGTAGCAAACTACATTCCATACATATATATGGGGAGGTACAAGCTCCAAATCGGATTTAGAGTGAAAACAGCAGGAAATTCAAACTGGCACAAGGAAACATACTGAGAAACCAGAGTAAAAGTTTCCCCAGCAACCCGTTCCCTTTGTGCTAGATGAACGAACGTCTCTCCACATGCTCAGTTCTGAGAGATAAGTGTGTGTGAAAGGCGTCATTCAACTAGATTGTTGGGAACTCAAAGTACCTTTTCAGTTGCAAACTGCAATCCATACATATATATGGGGAGGTACAAGCTCCAACACGGTTTTACAGTGAAAACTGAAGGAACTTCATACTGGCACTAGGAAAAAGACTGAGAAACTAGAGTAAAAGTTTCCCCTGCAACCCGTTCCCTTTGTTCTAGATGAACGAACGTCTGTCCACATGCTCAGTTCTGAGAGATAAATGTGTGTGAAAGCCGTCCTTCACCTAGATTGTTGGGAACACAAAGTTCCTTTTCAGTTGGAATCTACACTCCATACATATATACGGATAGGTACAAGCTCCAACTCGGTTTTACAGTGAAAACTGCAGGAACTTCAAAACGGCACTAGGAAATACACTGAGAAACTAGAGTAAAAGTTTCCCCTGCAACCCGTTCCCTTTGTGCTAGATGAAAGAACGTCTCTCCACATGCTCAGTTCTGAGAGATAAGTGTGTGTGAAAGCCGTTCTTCAACTAGATTGTTGGGAACACAAAGTTCCTTTTCAGTTGCAAACTACACTCCATACATATATATGGGGAGGTACTAGCTCCAACTCGGTTTTACAGTGAAAACTGCAGGAACTTCAAACCGGCACTAGGAAACACACTGAGAAACTAGAATAAAAGTTTCCCCTGCAACCTGTTCCCTTTGTGCTAATGAACGAACGTGTCTCCACATGCTCAGTTCTGAGAGATAAGTGTGTGTGAAAGCCGTCCTTCCCCTAGATTCTTGGGAACACAAAGTTCCTTTTCAGTTGCAAACTACACTCCATACATATATATGGGGAGGTACAAGCTCCAAATCGGTTTTACAGTGAAAACTGCAGGAACTTCAAACCGGCACTAGGAAACACACTGAGAAACTAGAATAAAAGTTTCCCCTGCAACCCGTTCCCTTTGTGCTAGATGAACGAACGTCTCTCCAAATGCTCAGTTCTGAGAGAAAATTGTGTGTGAAAGCCGTCCTTCACCTAGATTCTTGGGAACACAAAGTTCCTTTTCAGTTGCAAACTACACTCCATACATATATATGGGGAGGTACTAGCTCCAACTCGGTTTTACAGTGAAAACTGCAGGAACTTCAAACCGGCACTAGGAAACACACTGAGAAACTAGAATAAAAGTTTCCCCTGCAACCCGTTCCCTTTGTGCTAGATGAACGAATGTCTCTCCACATGCTCAGTTCTGAGAGATAATTGTGTTTGAAAGCCGTCCTTCACCTAGATTGTTGGGAAGACAAAGTTCCTTTTCAGTTGCAAACTACAATCCATACATATATATGGGGAGGTACTAGCTCCAACTCGGTTTTACAGTGAAAACTGCAGGAAATTCAAACCGGCACTAGGAAACACACTGAGAAACTAGAATAAAAGTTTCCCCTGCAACCCGTTCCCTTTGTGCTAGATGAACGAACGTGTCTCCACATGCTCCGTTCTGAGAGATAAGTGTGTGTGAAAGCCGTCCTTCACCTAGATTGTTGGGAACACAAAGTTCCTTTTCAGTTGGAATCTACACTCCATACATTTATACGGATAGGTACAAGCTCCAACTCGGTTTTACAGTGAAAACTGCAGGAACTTCAAAACGGCACTAGGAAATACACTGAGAAACTAGAGTAAAAGTTTCCCCTACAACCCGTTCCTTTTGTGCTAGATGAACGAACGTCTCTCCACATGCTCAGTTCTGAGAGATAAGTGTGTGTGAAAGCCGTCCTTCACCTAGATTCTTGGGAACAAAAAGTTCCTTTTCAGTTGCAAACTACACTCCATACATATATATGGGGAGGTACTAGCTCCAACTCGGTTTTACAGTGAAAACTGCAGGAACTTCAAACCGGCACTAGGAAACACACTGAGAAACTAGAATAAAAGTTTCCCCTGCAATCCGTTCCCTTTGTGCTAGATGAACGAACGTCTCTCCACTTGCTCTGTTCTGAGATATAAGTGTGTGTGAAAGCCGTCCTTCACCTAGATTGTTGGGAACACAAAGTTCCTTTTCGTTGCAAACTACACTCCATACATATATATGGGGAAGTACTAGCTCCAACTCGGTTTCACAGTGAAAACTGCAGGAACTTCAAACCGGCACTAGGAAACAGACTGAGAAACCAGAGTAAAAATTCTCCTGCAAACCGTTCCATTGTGCTAGATGAACGAACGTCTCTCCACATGCTCAGTTCTGAGAGATAAGTGTGTGTGAAAGCCGTCCTTCAACTAGATTGTTGGGAACACAAATTTCCTTTTCAGTTGCAAACTACACTCCATACATATATATGGGGAGGTACTAGCTCCAACTCGGTTTTACAGTGAAAACTGCAGGAACTTCAAACTGGCACTAGGAAACACCCTGAGAAACTAGAGTAAAAGTTTCCCCTGCAACCCGTTCCCTTTGTGCTAGATGAACGAAAGTCTCTCCACATGCTCAGTTCTGATAGTTAAGTGTGTGTGAAAGCCGTTCTTCAACTAGACTGTTGGGAACACATAGTTCCTTTTCAGTAGCAAACTACATTCCATACATATATATGGGGAGGTACAAGCTCCAACTCGGATTTAGAGTGAAAACAGCAGGAAATTCAAACTGGCACAAGGAAACAGACTGAGAAACTAGAGTAAAAGTTTCCCCTGCAACCCGTTCCCTTTGTGCTAGATGAACGAACGTCTGTCCACATGCTCAGTTCTGAGAGATAAATGTGTGTGAAAGCCGTCCTTCACCTAGATTGTTGGGAACACAAAGTTCCTTTTCAGTTGGAATCTACACTCCATACATATATACGGATAGGTACAAGCTCCAACTCGGTTTTACAGTGAAAACTGCAGGAACTTCAAAACGGCACTAGGAAATACACTGAGAAACTAGAGTAAAAGTTTCCCCTGCAACCCGTTCCCTTTGTGCTAGATGAAAGAACGTCTCTCCACATGCTCAGTTCTGAGAGATAAGTGTGTGTGAAAGCCGTTCTTCAACTAGATTTTTGGGAACACAAAGTTCCTTTTCAGTTGCAAACTACACTCCATACATATATATGGGGAGGTACTAGCTCCAACTCGGTTTTACAGTGAAAACTGCAGGAACTTCAAACCGGCACTAGGAAACACACTGAGAAACTAGAATAAAAGTTTCCCCTGCAACCTGTTCCCTTTGTGCTAATGAACGAACGTGTCTCCACATGCTCAGTTCTGAGAGATAAGTGTGTGTGAAAGCCGTCCTTCCCCTAGATTCTTGGGAACACAAAGTTCCTTTTCAGTTGCAAACTACACTCCATACATATATATGGGGAGGTACTAGCTCCAACCCGGTTTTACAGTGAAAACTGCAGGAACTTCAAACCGGCACTAAGAAACACACTGAAAATCTAGAATAAAAGTTTCTCCTGCAACCCGTTCCCTTTGTGCTAGATGAACGAACGTCTCTCCACATGCTCAGTTCTGAGAGAAAAGTGTGTGTGAAAGCCGACCTTCACCAAGATTCTTGGGAACACAAAGTTCCTTTTCAGTTGCAAACTACACTCCATACATATATATGGGGAGGTACAAGCTCCAAATCGGTTTTACAGTGAAAACTGCAGGAACTTCAAACCGGCACTAGGAAACACACTGAGAAACTAGAATAAAAGTTTCCCCTGCAACCCGTTCCCTTTGTGCTAGATGAACGAACGTGTCTCCACATGCTCCGTTCTGAGAGATAAGTGTGTGTGAAAGCCGTACTTCACCTAGATTCTTGGGAACACAAAGTTCCTTTTCAGTTGCAAACTACACTCCATACATATATATGGGGAGGTACAAGCTCCAACTCGGTTTTACAGTGAAAACTGCAGGAACTTCAAACCGGCACTAGGAAACACACTGAGAAACTAGAATAAAAGTTTCCCCTGCAACCCGTTCCCTTTGTGCTAGATGAACGAACGTCTCTCCACTTGCTCTGTTCTGAGATATAAGTGTGTGTGAAAGCCGTCCTTCACCTAGATTGTTGGGAACACAAAGTTCCTTTTCGTTGCAAACTACACTCCATACATATATATGGGGAAGTACTAGCTCCAACTCGGTTTCACAGTGAAAACTGCAGGAACTTCAAACCGGCACTAGGAAACAGACTGAGAAACCAGAGTAAAAATACTCCTGCAAACCATTCCATTGTGCTAGATGAACGAACGTCTCTCCACATGCTCAGTTCTGAGAGATAAGTGTGTGTGAAAGCCGTCCTTCACCTAGATTGTTGGGAACACAAATTTCCTTTTCAGTTGCAAACTACACTCCATACATATATATGGGGAGGTACTAGCTCCAACTCGGTTTTACAGTGAAAACTGCAGGAACTTCAAACTGGCACTAGGAAACACCCTGAGAAACTAGAGTAAAAGTTTCCCCTGCAACCCGTTCCCTTTGTGCTAGATGAACGAACGTCTCTCCACATGCTCAGTTCTGATAGTTAAGTGTGTGTGAAAGCCGTTCTTCAACTAAACTGTTGGGAACACATAGTTCCTTTTCAGTAGCAAACTACATTCCATACATATATATGGGGAGGTACAAGCTCCAAATCGGATTTAGAGTGAAAACAGCAGGAAATTCAAACTGGCACAAGGAAACATACTGAGAAACCAGAGTAAAAGTTTCCCCAGCAACCCGTTCCCTTTGTGCTAGATGAACGAACGTCTCTCCACATGCTCAGTTCTGAGAGATAAGTGTGTGTGAAAGGCGTCATTCAACTAGATTGTTGGGAACTCAAAGTACCTTTTCAGTTGCAAACTGCAATCCATACATATATATGGGGAGGTACAAGCTCCAACACGGTTTTACAGTGAAAACTGAAGGAACTTCATACTGGCACTAGGAAAAAGACTGAGAAACTAGAGTAAAAGTTTCCCCTGCAACCCGTTCCCTTTGTTCTAGATGAACGAACGTCTGTCCACATGCTCAGTTCTGAGAGATAAATGTGTGTGAAAGCCGTCCTTCACCTAGATTGTTGGGAACACAAAGTTCCTTTTCAGTTGGAATCTACACTCCATACATATATACGGATAGGTACAAGCTCCAACTCGGTTTTACAGTGAAAACTGCAGGAACTTCAAAACGGCACTAGGAAATACACTGAGAAACTAGAGTAAAAGTTTCCCCTGCAACCCGTTCCCTTTGTGCTAGATGAAAGAACGTCTCTCCACATGCTCAGTTCTGAGAGATAAGTGTGTGTGAAAGCCGTTCTTCAACTAGATTGTTGGGAACACAAAGTTCCTTTTCAGTTGCAAACTACACTCCATACATATATATGGGGAGGTACTAGCTCCAACTCGGTTTTACAGTGAAAACTGCAGGAACTTCAAACCGGCACTAGGAAACACACTGAGAAACTAGAATAAAAGTTTCCCCTGCAACCTGTTCCCTTTGTGCTAATGAACGAACGTGTCTCCACATGCTCAGTTCTGAGAGATAAGTGTGTGTGAAAGCCGTCCTTCCCCTAGATTCTTGGGAACACAAAGTTCCTTTTCAGTTGCAAACTACACTCCATACATATATATGGGGAGGTACAAGCTCCAAATCGGTTTTACAGTGAAAACTGCAGGAACTTCAAACCGGCACTAGGAAACACACTGAGAAACTAGAATAAAAGTTTCCCCTGCAACCCGTTCCCTTTGTGCTAGATGAACGAACGTCTCTCCAAATGCTCAGTTCTGAGAGAAAATTGTGTGTGAAAGCCGTCCTTCACCTAGATTCTTGGGAACACAAAGTTCCTTTTCAGTTGCAAACTACACTCCATACATATATATGGGGAGGTACTAGCTCCAACTCGGTTTTACAGTGAAAACTGCAGGAACTTCAAACCGGCACTAGGAAACACACTGAGAAACTAGAATAAAAGTTTCCCCTGCAACCCGTTCCCTTTGTGCTAGATGAACGAATGTCTCTCCACATGCTCAGTTCTGAGAGATAATTGTGTTTGAAAGCCGTCCTTCACCTAGATTGTTGGGAAGACAAAGTTCCTTTTCAGTTGCAAACTACAATCCATACATATATATGGGGAGGTACTAGCTCCAACTCGGTTTTACAGTGAAAACTGCAGGAAATTCAAACCGGCACTAGGAAACACACTGAGAAACTAGAATAAAAGTTTCCCCTGCAACCCGTTCCCTTTGTGCTAGATGAACGAACGTGTCTCCACATGCTCCGTTCTGAGAGATAAGTGTGTGTGAAAGCCGTCCTTCACCTAGATTGTTGGGAACACAAAGTTCCTTTTCAGTTGGAATCTACACTCCATACATTTATACGGATAGGTACAAGCTCCAACTCGGTTTTACAGTGAAAACTGCAGGAACTTCAAAACGGCACTAGGAAATACACTGAGAAACTAGAGTAAAAGTTTCCCCTACAACCCGTTCCTTTTGTGCTAGATGAACGAACGTCTCTCCACATGCTCAGTTCTGAGAGATAAGTGTGTGTGAAAGCCGTCCTTCACCTAGATTCTTGGGAACAAAAAGTTCCTTTTCAGTTGCAAACTACACTCCATACATATATATGGGGAGGTACTAGCTCCAACTCGGTTTTACAGTGAAAACTGCAGGAACTTCAAACCGGCACTAGGAAACACACTGAGAAACTAGAATAAAAGTTTCCCCTGCAATCCGTTCCCTTTGTGCTAGATGAACGAACGTCTCTCCACTTGCTCTGTTCTGAGATATAAGTGTGTGTGAAAGCCGTCCTTCACCTAGATTGTTGGGAACACAAAGTTCCTTTTCGTTGCAAACTACACTCCATACATATATATGGGGAAGTACTAGCTCCAACTCGGTTTCACAGTGAAAACTGCAGGAACTTCAAACCGGCACTAGGAAACAGACTGAGAAACCAGAGTAAAAATTCTCCTGCAAACCGTTCCATTGTGCTAGATGAACGAACGTCTCTCCACATGCTCAGTTCTGAGAGATAAGTGTGTGTGAAAGCCGTCCTTCAACTAGATTGTTGGGAACACAAATTTCCTTTTCAGTTGCAAACTACACTCCATACATATATATGGGGAGGTACTAGCTCCAACTCGGTTTTACAGTGAAAACTGCAGGAACTTCAAACTGGCACTAGGAAACACCCTGAGAAACTAGAGTAAAAGTTTCCCCTGCAACCCGTTCCCTTTGTGCTAGATGAACGAAAGTCTCTCCACATGCTCAGTTCTGATAGTTAAGTGTGTGTGAAAGCCGTTCTTCAACTAGACTGTTGGGAACACATAGTTCCTTTTCAGTAGCAAACTACATTCCATACATATATATGGGGAGGTACAAGCTCCAACTCGGATTTAGAGTGAAAACAGCAGGAAATTCAAACTGGCACAAGGAAACAGACTGAGAAACTAGAGTAAAAGTTTCCCCTGCAACCCGTTCCCTTTGTGCTAGATGAACGAACGTCTGTCCACATGCTCAGTTCTGAGAGATAAATGTGTGTGAAAGCCGTCCTTCACCTAGATTGTTGGGAACACAAAGTTCCTTTTCAGTTGGAATCTACACTCCATACATATATACGGATAGGTACAAGCTCCAACTCGGTTTTACAGTGAAAACTGCAGGAACTTCAAAACGGCACTAGGAAATACACTGAGAAACTAGAGTAAAAGTTTCCCCTGCAACCCGTTCCCTTTGTGCTAGATGAAAGAACGTCTCTCCACATGCTCAGTTCTGAGAGATAAGTGTGTGTGAAAGCCGTTCTTCAACTAGATTTTTGGGAACACAAAGTTCCTTTTCAGTTGCAAACTACACTCCATACATATATATGGGGAGGTACTAGCTCCAACTCGGTTTTACAGTGAAAACTGCAGGAACTTCAAACCGGCACTAGGAAACACACTGAGAAACTAGAATAAAAGTTTCCCCTGCAACCTGTTCCCTTTGTGCTAATGAACGAACGTGTCTCCACATGCTCAGTTCTGAGAGATAAGTGTGTGTGAAAGCCGTCCTTCCCCTAGATTCTTGGGAACACAAAGTTCCTTTTCAGTTGCAAACTACACTCCATACATATATATGGGGAGGTACTAGCTCCAACCCGGTTTTACAGTGAAAACTGCAGGAACTTCAAACCGGCACTAAGAAACACACTGAAAATCTAGAATAAAAGTTTCTCCTGCAACCCGTTCCCTTTGTGCTAGATGAACGAACGTCTCTCCACATGCTCAGTTCTGAGAGAAAAGTGTGTGTGAAAGCCGACCTTCACCAAGATTCTTGGGAACACAAAGTTCCTTTTCAGTTGCAAACTACACTCCATACATATATATGGGGAGGTACAAGCTCCAAATCGGTTTTACAGTGAAAACTGCAGGAACTTCAAACCGGCACTAGGAAACACACTGAGAAACTAGAATAAAAGTTTCCCCTGCAACCCGTTCCCTTTGTGCTAGATGAACGAACGTCTCTCCACATGCTCAGTTCTGAGAGAAAAGTGTGTGTGAAAGCCGTCCTTCACCTAGATTCTTGGGAACACAAAGTTCCTTTTCAGTTGCAAACTACACTCCATACATATATATGGGGAGGTACTAGCTCCAACTCGGTTTTACAGTGAAAACTGCAGGAAATTCAAAACGGCACTAGGAAATACACTGAGAAACTAGAGTAAAACTTTCCCCTGCAACCCGTTCCCTTTGTGCTAGATGAAAGAACGTCTCTCCACATGCTCAGTTCTGAGAGATAAGTGTGTGTGAAAGCCGTTCTTCAACTAAATTGTTGGGAACACAAAGTTCCTTTTCAGTTGCAAACTACACTCCATACATATATATGGGGAGGTACTAGCTCCAACTCGGTTTTACAGTGAAAACTGCAGGAACTTCAAACCGGCACTAAGAAACACACTGACAATCTAGAGTAAAAGTTTCCCCTGCAACCCGTTCCCTTTGTGCTAGATGAACGAACGTCTCTCCACTTGCTCTGTTCTGAGAGATAAGTGTGTGTGAAAGCCGTTCTTCAACTAGATTGTTGGGAACACAAAGTTCCCTTTCAGTTGCAAACTATAATCCATACATATATATTGGGAGGTACAAGCTCCAACTCGGATTTACAGTGAAAACTGCAGGAACTTCAAACTGGCACAAGGAAACATACTGAGAAACCAGAGTAAAAATTAACCCAGCAAACTTTTCCCTTTGTGCTAGATGAACGAACGTCTCTCCACATGCTCAGTTCTGAGAGATAAGTGTGAGTGAAAGCCGTCCTTCAACTAGATTGTTGGGAACACAAAGTTACTTTTCAGTTGCAGACTAAACTCCATACATATTTACGGGGAGGTAATAGCTCCAACACGGTTTTTCAGTGAAAACTGCAGGAATTTCAAACCGGCACTAGGAAACACACTGAGAAACTAGAGTAAAAGTTTTCCCTGCAACCCGTTCCCTTTGTGCTAGATGAACGAACGTCTCTCCACATGCTCAGTTCTGAGAGATAAGTGTGTGTGAAAGCCGTCCTTCAACTAGATTGTTGGGAACACAAAGTTCCTTTTCAGTTGCAAACTACACTCCATACATATATATGGGGAGGTACTAACTCCAACTCGGTTTTAAAGTGAAAACTGCAAGAACTTCAAACTGGCACTAGGAAACACACTGAGAAACTAGAGTATAAATTTCCCCTGCAACCCGTTCCCATTGTGCTCGATGAATGACCGTCTCTCCGCATGCTCAGTTATGAGAGATAAGTGTGTGTGAAAGCCGTTTTTGAAATACATTGTTGGGAACACAAAGTTCCTTTTCAGTTGCAAACTACACTCCATACATATATATGGAGAGGTACTAGCTCCAACTCGGTTTTAAAGTGAAAACTGCAGGAACATCATACTGGCATTAGGAAACACACTGAGAAACTAGAGTAAAAGTTTCCCCTGCAACCCGTTCCCTTTGTGCTAGATGAACGAACGTCTCTCCACATGCTAAGTTCTGAGAGATAAGTGTGTGTGAAAGCCGTCCTTCAACTAGATTGCTGGGAACACAAAGTACCTTTTCAGTTGCAAACTACACTCCATACATATATATGGGGAGGTACTAGCTCCAACTCTGTTTTACAGTGAAAACTGCAGGAACTTCAAACCGGCTCTAGGAAAGACACTGAGAAACTAGAGGAAAAGTTTCCCCTGCAACCCGTTCCTTTTTTGCTAGATGAACGAACGTGTCCCCACATGCTCAGTTCTGAGAGATAAGTGTGTGTGAAAGCCGTCCTTCAACTAGATTTTTGGGAACACAAAGTTCCTTTTCAGTTGCAACTACACTCCATCATATATATGGGGAGCTACTAGCTCCAAAAAGGTTTTACAGTGAAAACTGCAGGAACTTCAAACCGGCACTAGGAAAAACACTGAGAAACTAGAGTAAATTTTCTCCTGCATCCTGTTCCCTTTGTGCTAGATGAACGAAAGTCTCTCCACATGCTCAGTTCTGAGAGATAAGTGTGTGTGAAAGCCGTCCTTCAACTAGAATTTTGGGAACACAAAGTTCCTTTTCAGTTGCAAACTACACTCCATACATATATATGGGGAAGTACTAGCTCCAACTCGGTTTTACAGTGAAAACTGCAGGAACTTCAAACTGGCACTTGGAAACACACTGAGAAACTTGAGTAAAAGTTTCCCCTGCTACCCGTTCCATTTGTGCTTGATGAACGAACGTCTTTCCACATGCTCAGTTCTGAGTGATTAGTGTGTGTGAAAGCCGTCCTACAACTAGATTGTTGGGGACACAAAGTTCCTTTTCAGTTGCAAACTACACTCCATACATATATATGGGGAGGTACTAGCTCCAACTCGGTTTTACAGTGAAAACTGCAGGAACTTCAAACCGGCACTAGGAAATACACTGAGAAACTAGAGTAAAAGTTTCCCCTGCAACCCGTTCCCTTTGTGCTAGATGAAAGAACGTCTCTCCACATGCTCAGTTCTGAGAGCTAAGTGTGTGTGAAAGCCGTTCTTCAACTAGATTGTTGGGAACACAAAGTTCCTTTTCAGTTGCAAAGTACACTCCATACATATATACAGGTAGGTACTAGCTCCAACACGGTTTTACAGTGAAAACTGCAGGAACTTCAAACTTGCACAAGGAAACATACTGAGAATCCAGAGTAAAAATTAACCCAGCAAACCGTTCCCTTTGTGCTAGATGAACGAAGGTGTCTCCACATGCTCAGTTCTGAGAGATAATTGTGTGTGAAAGCCGTCCTTCAACTAGATTGTTGGGAACACAAAGTTACTTTTCAGTTGCAGACTAAACTCCATACATATTTACGGGGAGGTAATAGCTCCAACACGGTTTTACAGTGAAAACAGCAGGAACTTCAAACTGGCAGTAGGAAACAGACTGAGAAACTAGAGTAAAAGTTTCCCTTGCAACCAGTTCCCTTTGTGCTAGATGAACGAACGTCTCTCCACATGCTCAGTTCTGAGAGATAAGTGTGTGTTAAAGCCGTCCTTCACATAGTTTGTTGGGAACACAAAGTTCCTTTTCAGTTGCAAACTACACTCCATACATATATATGGGGAGGTACTAGCTCCAAATCTGTTTTACAGTGAAAACTGCAGGAACTTCAAACTGGCACTAGGAAACACACTGAGAAAC
This sequence comes from Camelus bactrianus, assembly GCF_048773025.1. NCBI lineage: Eukaryota > Metazoa > Chordata > Mammalia > Artiodactyla > Camelidae > Camelus > Camelus bactrianus. The sequence goes on along the minus strand of NC_133549.1, from coordinate 4,766,941 downwards.
TAGAGTAAAAGTTTCCCATGCAACCCGTTCCCATTGTGCTCGATGAATTAACGTCTCTCCACATGATCAGTTATGAGAGATAAGTGTGTGTGAAAGCCGTTTTTCAAATAGATTGTTGGGAACACAAAGTTCCTTTTCAGTTGCAAACTACACTCCATACATATATATGGAGAGGTACTAGCTCCAACTCGGTTTTACAGTGAAAACTGCAGGAACTTCAAACTGGCACTAGGAAACACACTGAGAAACTAGAGTTAAAGTTTCCCCCGCAACCCGTTCCCTTTGTGCTAGATGAATGAACGTCTCTCCACATGCTCAGTTCTGAGAGATAAGTGTGTGTGAAAGCCGTACTTCAACTAGATTGCTGGGAACACAAAGTTCCTTTTTAGTTGCAAACTACACTCCATACATATATATGGGGAGGTACTAGCTCCAACTCGGTTTTACAGTGAAAACTGCAGGAACTTCAAACCGGCACTAGGAAACACACTGAGAAAATAGAGGAAAAGTTTCCACTGCAACCCGTTCCTTTTGTGCTAGATGAACGAACGTGTCTCCACATGCTCAGTTCTGAGAGATAAGTGTGTGTAAAAGCCGTCCTTCAACTTGATTGTTGGGAACACAAAGTTCCTTTTCAGTTGCAAACTACACTCCATTCATATATATGGGGAGGTACTAGCTCCAACAAAGTTTTACAGTGAAAACTGCAGGATCTTCAAACCGGCACTAGGAAACACACTGAGAAACTTGAGTAAAAGTTTCCCCTGCAACCCGTTCCATTTGTGCTTGATGAACGAACGTCTCTCCACATGCTCAGTTCTGAGAGATAAGTGTGTGTGAAAGCCGTCCTACAACTAGATTGTTGGGGACACAAAGTTCCTTTTCAGTTGCAAACTACACTCCATACATATATATGGGGAGGTACTAGCTCCAACTCGGTTTTACAGTGAAAACTGCAGGAACTTCAAACCGGCACTAGGAAATACACTGAGAAACTAGAGTAAAAGTTTCTCCTGCAACTCGTTCCCTTTGTGCTAGATGAAAGAACGTCTCTCCACATGCTCAGTTCTGAGAGATAAGTGTGTGTGAAAGCCGTTCTTCAACTAGATTGTTGGGAACACAAAGTTCCTTTTCAGTTGCAAACTACACTCCATACATATATATTGGGAGGTACAAGCTCCAACACGGGTTTACAGTGAAAACTGCAGGAACTTCAAACTTGCACAAGGAAACATACTGAGAAACCAGAGTAAAAATTAAACCAGCAACCCGTTCCCTTTGTGCTAGATGAACGAACGACTCTCCACATGCTCAGTTCTGAGAGATAAGTGTGTGTTAAAGCCGTCCTTCAACTAGATTGCTGGGAACACAAAGTTCCTTTTCAGTTGCAAACTACACTCCATATATATATATGGGGAGGTACTAGCTCCAACATGGGTTTACAGTGAAAACTGCAAGAACTTCAAACTGGCACTAGGAAACACACTGAGAAACTAGAGTATAAGTTTCCCCTGCAACCCGTTCCCATTGTGCTCGATGAATGAACGTCTCTCCGCATGCTCAGTTATGAGAGATAAGTGTGTGTGAAAGCCGTTTTTCAAACAGATTGTTGGGAACACAAAGTTCCTTTTCAGTTGCAAACTACACTCCATACATATATATGGAGAGGTACTAGCTCCAACTCGGTTTTAAAGTGAAAATTGCAGGAACTTCAAACTGGCACTAGGAAACACACTGAGAATCTAGAGTAAAAGTTTCCCCTGCAACCCGTTCCCTTTGTGCTAGATGAACGAACGTCTCTCCACATGCTCAGTTCTGAGAGATAAGTGTGTGTGAAAGCCGTCCTACAACTAGATTGTTGGGGACACAAAGTTCCTTTTCAGTTGCAAACTACACTCCATACATATATATGGGGAGGTACTAGCTCCAACTCGGTTTTACAGTGAAAACTGCAGGAACTTCAAACCGGCACTAGGAAATACACTGAGAAACTAGAGTAAAAGTTTCCCCTGCAACCCGTTCCCTTTGTGCTAGATGAAAGAACGTCTCTCCACATGCTCAGTTCTGAGAGCTAATTGTGTGTGAAAGCCGTTCTTCAACTAGATTGTTGGGAACACAAAGTTCCTTTTCAGTTGCAAAGTACACTCCATACATATATACAGGTAGGTACTAGCTCCAACACGGTTTTACAGTGAAAACTGCAGGAACTTCAAACTTGCACAAGGAAACATACTGAGAATCCAGAGTAAAAATTAACCCAGCAAACCGTTCCCTTTGTGCTAGATGAACGAAGGTGTCTCCACATGCTCAGTTCTGAGAGATAAGTGTGTGTGAAAGCCGTCCTTCAACTAGATTGTTGGGAACACAAAGTTACTTTTCAGTTGCAGACTAAACTCCATACATATTTACGGGGAGGTAATAGCTCCAACACGGTTTTACAGTGAAAACAGCAGGAACTTCAAACTGGCAGTAGGAAACAGACTGAGAAACTAGAGTAAAAGTTTCCCTTGCAACCAGTTCCCTTTGTGCTAGATGAACGAACGTCTCTCCACATGCTCAGTTCTGAGAGATAAGTGTGTGTTAAAGCCGTCCTTCACATAGTTTGTTGGGAACACAAATTTCCTTTTCAGTTGCAAACTACACTCCATACATATATATGGGGAGGTACTAGCTCCATATCTGTTTTACAGTGAAAACTGCAGGAATTTCAAACTGGCACTAGGAAACACACTGAGAAACTAGAGTAAAAGTTTCCCATGCAACCCGTTCCCATTGTGCTCGATGAATTAACGTCTCTCCACATGATCAGTTATGAGAGATAAGTGTGTGTGAAAGCCGTTTTTCAAATAGATTGTTGGGAACACAAAGTTCCTTTTCAGTTGCAAACTACACTCCATACATATATATGGAGAGGTACTAGCTCCAACTCGGTTTTACAGTGAAAACTGCAGGAACTTCAAACTGGCACTAGGAAACACACTGAGAAACTAGAGTAAAAGTTTCCCCCGCAACCCGTTCCCTTTGTGCTAGATGAACGAACGTCTCTCCACATGCTCAGTTCTGAGAGATAAGTGTGTGTGAAAGCCGTACTTCAACTAGATTGCTGGGAACACAAAGTTCCTTTTTAGTTGCAAACTACACTCCATACATATATATGGGGAGGTACTAGCTCCAACTCGGTTTTACAGTGAAAACTGCAGGAACTTCAAACCGGCACTAGGAAACACACTGAGAAACTAGAGGAAAAGTTTCCACTGCAACCCGTTCCTTTTGTGCTAGATGAACGAACGTGTCTCCACATGCTCAGTTCTGAGAGATAAGTGTGTGTAAAAGCCGTCCTTCAACTTGATTGTTGGGAACACAAAGTTCCTTTTCAGTTGCAAACTACACTCCATTCATATATATGGGGAGGTACTAGCTCCAACAAGGTTTTACAGTGAAAAGTGCAGGATCTTCAAACCGGCACTAGGAAACACACTGAGAAACTTGAGTAAAAGTTTCCCCTGCAACCCGTTCCATTTGTGCTTGATGAACGAACGTCTCTCCACATGCTCAGTTCTGAGAGATAAGTGTGTGTGAAAGCCGTCCTACAACTAGATTGTTGGGGACACAAAGTTCCTTTTCAGTTGCAAACTACACTCCATACATATATATGGGGAGGTACTAGCTCCAACTCGGTTTTACAGTGAAAACTGCAGGAACTTCAAACCGGCACTAGGAAATACACTGAGAAACTAGAGTAAAAGTTTCTCCTGCAACTCGTTCCCTTTGTGCTAGATGAAAGAACGTCTCTCCACATGCTCAGTTTGAGAGCTAAGTGTGTGTGAAAGCCGTTCTTCAACTAGATTGTTGGGAACACAAAGTTCCTTTTCAGTTGCAAACTACACTCCATACATATATATTGGGAGGTACAAGCTCCAACACGGGTTTACAGTGAAAACTGCAGGAACTTCAAACTTGCACAAGGAAACATACTGAGAAACCAGAGTAAAAATTAACCCAGCAACCCGTTCCCTTTGTGCTAGATGAATGAACGTCTCTCCGCATGCTCAGTTATGAGAGATAAGTGTGTGTGAAAGCCGTTTTTCAAACAGATTGTTGGGAACACAAAGTTCCTTTTCAGTTGCAAACTACACTCCATACATATATATGGAGAGGTACTAGCTCCAACTCGGTTTTAAAGTGAAAATTGCAGGAACTTCAAACTGGCACTAGGAAACACACTGAGAAACTAGAGTAAAAGTTTCCCCTGCAACCCGTTCCCTTTGTGCTAGATGAACGAACGTCTCTCCACATGCTCAGTTCTGAGAGATAAGTGTGTGTGAAAGCCGTCCTTCAACTAGATTGCTGGGAACACAAAGTTCCTTTTCAGTTGCAAACTACACTCCATACATATATATGGGGAAGTACTAGCTCCAACTCGGTTTTACACTGAAAACTGCAGGAACTTCAAACTGGCACTTGGAAACACACTGAGAAACTTGAGTAAAAGTTTCCCCTGCAACCCGTTCCATTTGTGCTTGATGAACGAACGTCTCTCCACATGCTCATTTCTGAGAGATAAGTGTGTGTGAAAGCCGTCCTACAACTAGATTGTTGGGGACACAAAGTTCCTTTTCAGTTGCAAACTACACTCCATACATATATATGGGGAGGTACGAGCTCCAACTCGGTTTTACAGTGAAAACTGCAGGAACTTCAACCCGGCACTAGGAAACACACTGAGAAACTAGAGGAAAAGTTTCCCCTGCAACCCGTTCCTTTTTTGCTAGATGAACGAACGTCTCTCCACATGCTCAGTTCTGAGAGATAAGTGTGTGTGAAAGCCGTCCTTCAACTAGATGGTTGGGAACACAAAGTTCCTTTTCAGTTGCAACTACACTCCATTCATATATATGGGGAGCTACTAGCTCCAAAAAGTTTTTACAGTGAAAACTGCAGGAACTTCAAACCGGCACTAGGAAACACACTGAGAAACTAGAGTAAATTTTCTCCTGCATCCCGTTCCATTTGTGCTAGATGAACGAACGTCTCTCCACATGCTCAGTTCTGAGAGATAAGTGTGTGTGAAAGCCGTCCTTCAACTAGACTTTTGGGAACACAAAGTTCCTTTTCAGTTGCAAACTACACTCCATACATATATATGGGGAAGTACTAGCTCCAACTCGGTTTTACAGTGAAAACTGCAGGAACTTCAAATTGGCACTAGGAAACACTCTGAGAATCTTGAGTAAAAGTTTCCCCTGCAACCCGTTCCATTTGTGCTTGATGAACGAACGTCTCTCCACATGCTCAGTTCTGAGAGATAATTGTGTGTGAAAGCCGTCCTGCACATAGATTGCAGGGAACACAAAGTTCCTTTTCAGTTGCAAACTACACTCCATACATATATATGGGGAGGTACTAGCTCCAACTCGGTTTTACAGTGAAAACTGCAGGAACTTCAAACCGGCACTAGGAAACACACTGAGAAACTAGAGTAAAAATTTCCCCTGCAACCCGTTCCCTTTGTGCTAGATGAACGAACGTCTCTCCACATGCTAAGTTCTGAGAGATAAGTGTGTGTGAAAGCCGTCCTTCAACTAGATTGCTGGGAACACAAAGTACCTTTTCAGTTGCAAACTACACTCCATACATATATATGGGGAGGTACTAGCTCCAACTCTGTTTTACAGTGAAAACTGCAGGAACTTCAAACCGGCTCTAGGAAAGACACTGAGAAACTAGAGGAAAAGTTTCCCCTGCAACCCGTTCCTTTTTTGCTAGATGAACGAACGTGTCCCCACATGCTCAGTTCTGAGAGATAAGTGTGTGTGAAAGCCGTCCTTCAACTAGATTTTTGGGAACACAAAGTTCCTTTTCAGTTGCAACTACACTCCATCATATATATGGGGAGCTACTAGCTCCAAAAAGGTTTTACAGTGAAAACTGCAGGAACTTCAAACCGGCACTAGGAAAAACACTGAGAAACTAGAGTAAATTTTCTCCTGCATCCTGTTCCCTTTGTGCTAGATGAACGAAAGTCTCTCCACATGCTCAGTTCTGAGAGATAAGTGTGTGTGAAAGCCGTCCTTCAACTAGAATTTTGGGAACACAAAGTTCCTTTTCAGTTGCAAACTACACTCCATACATATATATGGGGAAGTACTAGCTCCAACTCGGTTTTACAGTGAAAACTGCAGGAACTTCAAACTGGCACTTGGAAACACACTGAGAAACTTGAGTAAAAGTTTCCCCTGCTACCCGTTCCATTTGTGCTTGATGAACGAACGTCTTTCCACATGCTCAGTTCTGAGTGATTAGTGTGTGTGAAAGCCGTCCTACAACTAGATTGTTGGGGACACAAAGTTCCTTTTCAGTTGCAAACTACACTCCATACATATATATGGGGAGGTACTAGCTCCAACTCGGTTTTACAGTGAAAACTGCAGGAACTTCAAACCGGCACTAGGAAATACACTGAGAAACTAGAGTAAAAGTTTCCCCTGCAACCCGTTCCCTTTGTGCTAGATGAAAGAACGTCTCTCCACATGCTCAGTTCTGAGAGCTAAGTGTGTGTGAAAGCCGTTCTTCAACTAGATTGTTGGGAACACAAAGTTCCTTTTCAGTAGCAAAGTACACTCCATACATATATACAGGTAGGTACTAGCTCCAACACGGTTTTACAGTGAAAACTGCAGGAACTTCAAACTTGCACAAGGAAACATACTGAGAATCCAGAGTAAAAATTAACCCAGCAAACCGTTCCCTTTGTGCTAGATGAACGAAGGTGTCTCCACATGCTCAGTTCTGAGAGATAATTGTGTGTGAAAGCCGTCCTTCAACTAGATTGTTGGGAACACAAAGTTACTTTTCAGTTGCAGACTAAACTCCATACATATTTACGGGGAGGTAATAGCTCCAACACGGTTTTACAGTGAAAACAGCAGGAACTTCAAACTGGCAGTAGGAAACAGACTGAGAAACTAGAGTAAAAGTTTCCCTTGCAACCAGTTCCCTTTGTGCTAGATGAACGAACGTCTCTCCACATGCTCAGTTCTGAGAGATAAGTGTGTGTTAAAGCCGTCCTTCACATAGTTTGTTGGGAACACAAAGTTCCTTTTCAGTTGCAAACTACACTCCATACATATATATGGGGAGGTACTAGCTCCAAATCTGTTTTACAGTGAAAACTGCAGGAACTTCAAACTGGCACTAGGAAACACACTGAGAAACTAGAGTAAAAGTTTCCCATGCAACCCGTTCCCATTGTGCTCGATGAATTAACGTCTCTCCACATGATCAGTTATGAGAGATAAGTGTGTGTGAAAGCCGTTTTTCAAATAGATTGTTGGGAACACAAAGTTCCTTTTCAGTTGCAAACTACACTCCATACATATATATGGAGAGGTACTAGCTCCAACTCGGTTTTACAGTGAAAACTGCAGGAACTTCAAACTGGCACTAGGAAACACACTGAGAAACTAGAGTTAAAGTTTCCCCCGCAACCCGTTCCCTTTGTGCTAGATGAATGAACGTCTCTCCACATGCTCAGTTCTGAGAGATAAGTGTGTGTGAAAGCCGTACTTCAACTAGATTGCTGGGAACACAAAGTTCCTTTTTAGTTGCAAACTACACTCCATACATATATATGGGGAGGTACGAGCTCCAACTCGGTTTTACAGTGAAAACTGCAGGAACTTCAAACCGGCACTAGGAAACACACTGAGAAACTAGAGGAAAAGTTTCCACTGCAACCCGTTCCTTTTGTGCTAGATGAACGAACGTGTCTCCACATGCTCAGTTCTGAGAGATAAGTGTGTGTAAAAGCCGTCCTTCAACTTGATTGTTGGGAACACAAAGTTCCTTTTCAGTTGCAAACTACACTCCATTCATATATATGGGGAGGTACTAGCTCCAACAAAGTTTTACAGTGAAAACTGCAGGATCTTCAAACCGGCACTAGGAAACACACTGAGAAACTTGAGTAAAAGTTTCCCCTGCAACCCGTTCCATTTGTGCTTGATGAACGAACGTCTCTCCACATGCTCAGTTCTGAGAGATAAGTGTGTGTGAAAGCCGTCCTACAACTAGATTGTTGGGGACACAAAGTTCCTTTTCAGTTGCAAACTACACTCCATACATATATATGGGGAGGTACTAGCTCCAACTCGGTTTTACAGTGAAAACTGCAGGAACTTCAAACCGGCACTAGGAAATACACTGAGAAACTAGAGTAAAAGTTTCTCCTGCAACTCGTTCCCTTTGTGCTAGATGAAAGAACGTCTCTCCACATGCTCAGTTCTGAGAGCTAAGTGTGTGTGAAAGCCGTTCTTCAACTAGATTGTTGGGAACACAAAGTTCCTTTTCAGTTGCAAACTACACTCCATACATATATATTGGGAGGTACAAGCTCCAACACGGGTTTACAGTGAAAACTGCAGGAACTTCAAACTTGCACAAGGAAACATACTGAGAAACCAGAGTAAAAATTAACCCAGCAACCCGTTCCCTTTGTGCTAGATGAACGAACGACTCTCCACATGCTCAGTTCTGAGAGATAAGTGTGTGTTAAAGCCGTCCTTCAACTAGATTGCTGGGAACACAAAGTTCCTTTTCAGTTGCAAACTACACTCCATATATATATATGGGGAGGTACTAGCTCCAACACGGGTTTACAGTGAAAACTGCAAGAACTTCAAACTGGCACTAGGAAACACACTGAGAAACTAGAGTATAAGTTTCCCCTGCAACCCGTTCCCATTGTGCTCGATGAATGAACGTCTCTCCGCATGCTCAGTTATGAGAGATAAGTGTGTGTGAAAGCCGTTTTTCAAACAGATTGTTGGGAACACAAAGTTCCTTTTCAGTTGCAAACTACACTCCATACATATATATGGAGAGGTACTAGCTCCAACTCGGTTTTAAAGTGAAAATTGCAGGAACTTCAAACTGGCACTAGGAAACACACTGAGAAACTAGAGTAAAAGTTTCCCCTGCAACCCGTTCCCTTTGTGCTAGATGAACGAACGTCTCTCCACATGCTCAGTTCTGAGAGATAAGTGTGTGTGAAAGCCGTCCTACAACTAGATTGTTGGGGACACAAAGTTCCTTTTCAGTTGCAAACTACACTCCATACATATATATGGGGAGGTACTAGCTCCAACTCGGTTTTACAGTGAAAACTGCAGGAACTTCAAACCGGCACTAGGAAATACACTGAGAAACTAGAGTAAAAGTTTCCCCTGCAACCCGTTCACTTTGTGCTAGATGAAAGAACGTCTCTCCACATGCTCAGTTCTGAGAGCTAATTGTGTGTGAAAGCCGTTCTTCAACTAGATTGTTGGGAACACAAAGTTCCTTTTCAGTTGCAAAGTACACTCCATACATATATACAGGTAGGTACTAGCTCCAACACGGTTTTACAGTGAAAACTGCAGGAACTTCAAACTTGCACAAGGAAACATACTGAGAATCCAGAGTAAAAATTAACCCAGCAAACCGTTCCCTTTGTGCTAGATGAACGAAGGTGTCTCCACATGCTCAGTTCTGAGAGATAAGTGTGTGTGAAAGCCGTCCTTCAACTAGATTGTTGGGAACACAAAGTTACTTTTCAGTTGCAGACTAAACTCCATACATATTTACGGGGAGGTAATAGCTCCAACACGGTTTTACAGTGAAAACAGCAGGAACTTCAAACTGGCAGTAGGAAACAGACTGAGAAACTAGAGTAAAAGTTTCCCTTGCAACCAGTTCCCTTTGTGCTAGATGAACGAACGTCTCTCCACATGCTCAGTTCTGAGAGATAAGTGTGTGTTAAAGCCGTCCTTCACATAGTTTGTTGGGAACACAAAGTTCCTTTTCAGTTGCAAACTACACTCCATACATATATATGGCGAGGTACTAGCTCCATATCTGTTTTACAGTGAAAACTGCAGGAATTTCAAACTGGCACTAGGAAACACACTGAGAAACTAGAGTAAAAGTTTCCCATGCAACCCGTTCCCATTGTGCTCGATGAATTAACGTCTCTCCACATGATCAGTTATGAGAGATAAGTGTGTGTGAAAGCCGTTTTTCAAATAGATTGTTGGGAACACAAAGTTCCTTTTCAGTTGCAAACTACACTCCATACATATATATGGAGAGGTACTAGCTCCAACTCGGTTTTACAGTGAAAACTGCAGGAACTTCAAACTGGCACTAGGAAACACACTGAGAAACTAGAGTAAAAGTTTCCCCCGCAACCCGTTCCCTTTGTGCTAGATGAACGAACGTCTCTCCACATGCTCAGTTCTGAGAGATAAGTGTGTGTGAAAGCCGTACTTCAACTAGATTGCTGGGAACACAAAGTTCCTTTTTAGTTGCAAACTACACTCCATACATATATATGGGGAGGTACTAGCTCCAACTCGGTTTTACAGTGAAAACTGCAGGAACTTCAAACCGGCACTAGGAAACACACTGAGAAACTAGAGGAAAAGTTTCCACTGCAACCCGTTCCTTTTGTGCTAGATGAACGAACGTGTCTCCACATGCTCAGTTCTGAGAGATAAGTGTGTGTAAAAGCCGTCCTTCAACTTGATTGTTGGGAACACAAAGTTCCTTTTCAGTTGCAAACTACACTCCATTCATATATATGGGGAGGTACTAGCTCCAACAAAGTTTTACAGTGAAAACTGCAGGATCTTCAAACCGGCACTAGGAAACACACTGAGAAACTTGAGTAAAAGTTTCCCCTGCAACCCGTTCCATTTGTGCTTGATGAACGAAAGTCTCTCCACATGCTCAGTTCTGAGAGATAAGTGTGTGTGAAAGCCGTCCTACAACTAGATTGTTGGGGACACAAAGTTCCTTTTCAGTTGCAAACTACACTCCATACATATATATTGGGAGGTACAAGCTCCAACACGGGTTTACAGTGAAAACTGCAGGAACTTCAAACTTGCACAAGGAAACATACTGAGAAACCAGAGTAAAAATTAACCCAGCAACCCGTTCCCTTTGTGCTAGATGAATGAACGTCTCTCCGCATGCTCAGTTATGAGAGATAAGTGTGTGTGAAAGCCGTTTTTCAAACAGATTGTTGGGAACACAAAGTTCCTTTTCAGTTGCAAACTACACTCCATACATATATATGGAGAGGTACTAGCTCCAACTCGGTTTTAAAGTGAAAATTGCAGGAACTTCAAACTGGCACTAGGAAACACACTGAGAAACTAGAGTAAAAGTTTCCCCTGCAACCCGTTCCCTTTGTGCTAGATGAACGAACGTCTCTCCACATGCTCAGTTCTGAGAGATAAGTGTGTGTGAAAGCCGTCCTTCAACTAGATTGCTGGGAACACAAAGTTCCTTTTCAGTTGCAAACTACACTCCATACATATATATGGGGAAGTACTAGCTCCAACTCGGTTTTACACTGAAAACTGCAGGAACTTCAAACTGGCACTTGGAAACACACTGAGAAACTTGAGTAAAAGTTTCCCCTGCAACCCGTTCCATTTGTGCTTGATGAACGAACGTCTCTCCACATGCTCATTTCTGAGAGATAAGTGTGTGTGAAAGCCGTCCTACAACTAGATTGTTGGGGACACAAAGTTCCTTTTCAGTTGCAAACTACACTCCATACATATATATGGGGAGGTACGAGCTCCAACTCGGTTTTACAGTGAAAACTGCAGGAACTTCAACCCGGCACTAGGAAACACACTGAGAAACTAGAGGAAAAGTTTCCCCTGCAACCCGTTCCTTTTTTGCTAGATGAACGAACGTCTCTCCACATGCTCAGTTCTGAGAGATAAGTGTGTGTGAAAGCCGTCCTTCAACTAGATGGTTGGGAACACAAAGTTCCTTTTCAGTTGCAACTACACTCCATTCATATATATGGGGAGCTACTAGCTCCAAAAAGTTTTTACAGTGAAAACTGCAGGAACTTCAAACCGGCACTAGGAAACACACTGAGAAACTAGAGTAAATTTTCCCCTGCATCCCGTTCCATTTGTGCTAGATGAACGAACGTCTCTCCACATGCTCAGTTCTGAGAGATAAGTGTGTGTGAAAGCCGTCCTTCAACTAGACTTTTGGGAACACAAAGTTCCTTTTCAGTTGCAAACTACACTCCATACATATATATGGGGAAGTACTAGCTCCAACTCGGTTTTACAGTGAAAACTGCAGGAACTTCAAATTGGCACTAGGAAACACTCTGAGAATCTTGAGTAAAAGTTTCCCCTGCAACCCGTTCCATTTGTGCTTGATGAACGAACGTCTCTCCACATGCTCAGTTCTGAGAGATAATTGTGTGTGAAAGCCGTCCTGCACCTAGATTGCAGGGAACACAAAGTTCCTTTTCAGTTGCAAACTACACTCCATACATATATATGGGGAGGTACTAGCTCCAACTCGGTTTTACAGTGAAAACTGCAGGAACTTCAAACCGGCACTAGGAAACACACAGAGAAACTAGAGTAAAAGATTCCCTGCAACCCGTTCCCTTTGTGCTAGATGAACGAACGTCTCTCCACATGCTCATTTCTGAGAGATAAATGTGTGTGAAAGCCGTCCGTCAACTAGATTGTTGGGAACACAAAGTTCCTTTTCAGTTGCAAACTACACTCAATACATATATATGGGGAGGTACTAGCTGCAAATCGGTTTTACAGTGAAAACTGCAGGAACTTCAAACCGGCACTATTTAACCCACTGAGAAACTAGAGTAAAAGTTTCCCCTGCAACCCGTTCCCTTTGTGCTAGATGAACGAACGTCTCTCCACATGCTAATTTCTGAGAGATACGTGTGTGTGAAAGCCGTCCTTCCCCTAGATTTTTGGGAACACAAAGTTCCTTTTCAGTTGTATACTACAATCCGTACATATATATGGGGAGGTACTTACTCCAACTCGGTTTTACAGTGAAAACTGCAGGAACTTCAAACTGGCACTAGGAAACACACTGAGAATCTAGAGTAAAAGTTTCCCCTGCAACCCGTTCCCTTTGTGCTAGATGAACGAACGTCTCTCCACATGATCAGTTCTGAGAGATAAGTGTGTGTGAAAGCCGTCCTTCACATAGATTCTTGGGAACACACAGTTCCTTTTCAGTTGCAAACTACACTCCATACATATATATTGCGAGGTACTAGCTCCAAATCGGTTTTACAGTGAAAACTGCAGGAACTTCAAACTGGCACTAGGAAACACACTGAGAAACTAGAGTAAAAGTTTCCCCTGCAACCCGTTCCCTTTGTGCTAGATGAACGAACTTCTCTCCACATGCTAAGATCTGAGAGATAAGTGTGTGTGAAAGCCGACCTTTAACTAGATTGGTGGGAACACAAAGTTCCTTTTCAGTTGCAAACTACACTCCATACATATATATGGGGAGGTACTAGCTCCAACTCGCTTTTGCAGTGAAAACTGCAGGAACTTCAAACCGGCACTAGGAAACACACTGAAAAACTAGAGTAAAAGTTTCTCCTGCAACCCGTTCCCTTTGTGCTAGATGAACGAACGTCTTTCCATATGCTCAGTTCTGAGAGATAAGTGTGTGTGAAAGCCGTCCTTCAACTAGACTGTTGGGAACACATAGTTCCTTTTCAGTAGCAAACTACATTCCATACATATATATGGGGATGTACAAGCTCCAACTCGGATTTAGAGTGAAAACTGCAGGAACTTCAAACTGGCACAAGGAAACATACTGAGAAACCAGAGTAAAAATTAACCCAGCAAACCGTTCCCTTTGTGCTAGTTGAACGAACGTGTCTCCACATGCTCAGTTCTGAGAGATAAGTGTGTGTGAAAGCCGTCCTTCAGCTAGATTGTTGGGAACACAAAGTTCCTTTTCAGTTGCAAACTACACTCCATACATATATACAGGTAGATACTAGCTCCAACACAGTTTTACAGTGAAAACTGCAGGAACTTCAAACCGGCACTAGGAAACACACTGAGAAATTAGAGTAAAAGTTTCCCTGCAACCAGTTCCCTTTGTGCTAGATGAACGAACGTCTCTCCACATGCTCAGTTCTGAGAGATAAGTGTGTGTTAAAGCCGTCCTTCACATAGATTGTTGGGAACACAAAGTTCCTTTTCAGTTGCAAACTACACTCCATACATATATATGGGGAGGTACTAGCTCCAAATCGGTTTTACAGTGAAAACTGCAGGAACTTCAAACTGGAACTAGGAAACACACTGAGAAAGTAGAGTAAAAGTTTCCCCCGCAACCCGTTCCCTTTGTGCTAGATGAACGTACGTCTCTCCACATGCTCAGTTCTGAGAGATAAGTGTGTGTGAAAGCCGTCCTTCAACTAGATTGCTGGGAACACAAAGTTCCTTTTAAGTTGCAAACTACACTCCATACATATATATGGGGAGGTAGTAGCTCCAACACGGTTTTACAGTGAAAACTGCAGGAACTTCAAACCGGCACCAGGAAACACACTGAAAAACTAGAGTAAAAGTTTCTCCTGCATCCCGTTCCCTTTGTGCTAGATGAACGAACGTCTCTCCACATGCTCAGTTCTAAGAGATAAGTGTGTGTGAAAGCCGTCCTTCAACTAGATTGTTGGGAACACAAAGTTCCTTTTCAGTTGCAAACTACAATCCATACATATATATGGGGAGGTACTAGCTCCAAATCGGTTTTACAGTGAAAACTGCAGGAACTTCAAACTGGCACTAGGAAACACACTGAGAAACTAGAGTAAAAGTTTCGCCTGCAACCCGTTCCCATTGTGCTCGATGAATTAACGTATCTCCACATGCTCAGTTATGAGAGATAAGTGTGTGTGAAAGCCGTTTTTCAAATAGATTGTTGGGAACACAAAGTTCCTTTTCAGTTGCAAACTACACTCCATACATATATATGGGGAGGTACTAGCTCCAACTCGGTTTTAAAGTGAAAACTGCAGGAACTTCAAACTGGCACTAGGAAACACACTGAGAAACTAGAGTAAAAGTTTCCCCCGCAACCCGTTCCCTTTGTGCTAGATGAACGAACGTCTCTCCACATGCTCAGTTCTGAGAGATAAGTGTGTGTGAAAGCCGTCCTTCAACTAGATTGCTGGGAACACAAAGTTCCTTTTCAGTTGCAAACTACACTCCATACATATATATGGGGAGGTACTAGCTCCAACTCTGTTTTACAGTGAAAACTGCAGGAACTTCAAACCGGCACTAGGAAACACACTGAAAAAGTAGAGTAAAAGTTTCTCCTGCATCCCGTTCCCTTTGTGCTAGATGAACGAACGTCTCTCCACATGCTCAGTTCTAAGAGATAAGTGTGTGTGAAAGCCGTCCTTCAACTAGATTGTTGGGAACACAAAGTTCCTTTTCAGTTGCAAACTACAATCCATTCATATATATGGGGAGGTACTAGCTCCAACTCGGTTTTACAGTGAAAACTGCAGGATCTTCAAACCGGCACTAGGAAAAACACTGAGAAACTAGAGTAAATTTTCTCCTGCATCCTGTTCCCTTTGTGCTAGATGAACGAAAGTCTCTCCACATGCTCAGTTCTGAGAGATAAGTGTGTGTGAAAGCCGTCCTTCAACTAGAATTTTGGGAACACAAAGTTCCTTTTCAGTTGCAAACTACACTCCATACATATATATGGGGAAGTACTAGCTCCAACTCGGTTTTACAGTGAAAACTGCAGGAACTTCAAACTGGCACTTGGAAACACACTGAGAAACTTGAGTAAAATTTTCCCCTGCAACCCGTTCCATTTGTGCTTGATGAACGAACGTCTTTCCACATGCTCAGTTCTGAGTGATTAGTGTGTGTGAAAGCCGTCCTACAACTAGATTGTTGGGGACACAAAGTTCCTTTTCAGTTGCAAACTACACTCCATACATATATATGGGGAGGTACTAGCTCCAACTCGGTTTTACAGTGAAAACTGCAGGAACTTAAAACCGACACTAGGAAATACACTGAGAAACTAGAGTAAAAGTTTCCCCTGCAACCCGTTCCCTTTGTGCTAGATGAAAGAATGTCTTTCCACATGCTCAGTTCTGAGAGCTAAGTTTGTGTGAAAGCCGTTCTTCAACTAGATTGTTGGGAACACAAAGTTCCTTTTCAGTTGCAAAGTACACTCCATACATATATACAGGTAGGTACTAGCTCCAACACGGTTTTACAGTGAAAACTGCAGGAACTTCAAACTTGCACAAGGAAACATACTGAGAAACCAGAGTAAAAATTGACCCAGCAAACCGTTCCCTTTGTGCTAGATGAACGAAGGTGTCTCCACATGCTCAGTTCTGAGAGATAAGTGTGTGTGAAAGCCGTCCTTCAACTAGATTGTTGGGAACACAAAGTTACTTTTCAGTTGCAGACTAAACTCCATACATATTTACGGGGAGGTAATAGCTCCAACACGGTTTTACAGTGAAAACAGCAGGAACTTCAAACTGGCAGTTGGAAACAGACTGAGAAACTAGAGTAAAAGTTTCCCTTTCAACCAGTTCCCTTTGTGCTAGATGAACGAACGTGACTCCACATGCTCACTTCTGAGATATAAGTGTGGGTGAAAGCCGTCCTTCACCTAGATTGTTGGGAACACAAAGTTCCTTTTCAGTTGCAAACTACACTCCATACATATATACAGGTAGGTACTAGCTCCAACTCAGTTTTACAGTGAAAACTGCAGGAACTTCAAACCGGCACTAGGAAACACACTGAGAAACTAGAGTAAAAGTTTCTCCTGCAACCCGTTCCCTTTGTGCTAGATGAACGAACGTCTCTCCACATGCTCAGTTCTGAGAGATAAGTGTGTGTTAAAGCCGTCCTCACATAGTTTGTTGGGAACACAAAGTTCCTATTCAGTTGCAAACTACACTCCATACATATATATGGGGAGGTACTAGCTCCAAATCTGTTTTACAGTGAAAACTGCAGGAATTTCAAACTGGCACTAGGAAACACACTGAGAAACTAGAGTAAAAGTTTCCCCTGCAACCCGTTCCCATTGTGCTCGATGAATTAACGTCTCTCCACATGATCAGTTATGAGAGATAAGTGTGTGTGAAAGCAGTTTTTCAAATAGATTGTTGGGAACACAAAGTTCCTTTTCAGTTGCAAACTACACTCCATAAATATATATGGAGAGGTACTAGCTCCAACTCGGTTTTACAGTGAAAACTGCAGGAACTTCAAACTGGCACTAGGAAACACACTGAGAAACTAGAGTAAAAGTTTCCCCCGCAACCCGTTCCCTTTGTGCTAGATGAACGAACGTCTCTCCACATGCTCAGTTCTGAGAGATAATTGTGTGTGAAAGCCGTACTTCAACTAGATTGCTGGGAACACAAAGTTCCTTTTCAGTTGCAAACTACACTCCATACATATATATGGGAAGGTACTAGCTCCAACTCGGTTTTACAGTGAAAACTGCAGGAACTTCAAACCGGCACTAGGAAACACACTGAAAAACTATAGTAAAAGTTTCTCCTGCATCCCGTTCCCTTTGTGCTAGATGAACGAACGTCTCTCCACATGCTCAGTTCTAAGAGATAAGTGTGTGTGAAAGCCGTCCTTCAACTAGATTGTTGGGAACACAAAGTTCCTTTTCAGTTGCAAACTACACTCCATACATATATATTGGGAGGTACTAGCTCCAACTCGATTTTACAGTGAAAACAGCAGGAACTTCAAACCGGCACTAGGAAACACACTGAGAAACTAGAGGAAAAGTTTCCACTGCAACCCGTTCCTTTTGTGCTAGATGAACGAACGTGTCTCCACATGCTCAGTTCTGAGAGATAAGTGTGTGTAAAAGCCGTCCTTCAACTTGATTGTTGGGAACACAAAGTTCCTTTTCAGTTGCAAACTACACTCCATTCATATATATGGGGAGGTACTAGCTCCAACAAAGTTTTACAGTGAAAACTGCAGGATCTTCAAACCGGCACTAGGAAACACACTGAGAAACTTGAGTAAAATTTCCCCTGCAACCCGTTCCATTTGTGCTTGATGAACGAACGTCTCTCCACATGCTCAGTTCTGAGAGATAAGTGTGTGTGAAAGCCGTCCTACAACTAGATTGTTGGGGACACAAAGTTCCTTTTCAGTTGCAAACTACACTCCATACATATATATGGGGAGGTACTAGCTCCAACTCGGTTTTACAGTGAAAACTGCAGGAACTTCAAACCGGCACTAGGAAATACACTGAGAAACTAGAGTAAAAGTTTCTCCTGCAACTCGTTCCCTTTGTGCTAGATGAAAGAACGTCTCTCCACATGCTCAGTTCTGAGAGCTAAATGTGTGTGAAAGCCGTTCTTCATCTAGATTGTTTTGAACACAAAGTTCGTTTTCAGTTGCAAACTACACTCCATACATATATATTGGGAGGTACAAGCTCCAACACGGGTTTACAGTGAAAACTGCAGGAACTTCAAACTTGCACAAGGAAACATACTGAGAAACCAGAGTAAAAATTAACCCAGCAACCCGTTCCCTTTGTGCTAGATGAACGAACGTCTCTCCACATGCTCAGTTCTGAGAGATAAGTGTGTGTTAAAGCCGTCCTTCAACTAGATTGCTGGGAACACAAAGTTCCTTTTCAGTTGCAAACTACACTCCATACATATATATGGGGAGGTACTAGCTCCAACTTGGTTTTACAGTGAAAACTGCAGGAACTTCAAACCGGCACTAGGAAACACACTGAGAAACTAGAGTAAAAGATTCCCTGCAACCCGTTCCCTTTGTGCTAGATGAACGAACGTCTCTCCACATGCTCATTTCTGAGAGATAAATGTGTGTGAAAGCCGTCCGTCAACTAGATTGTTGGGAACACAAAGTTCCTTTTCAGTTGCAAACTACACTCAATACATATATATGGGGAGGTACTAGCTGCAAATCGGTTTTACAGTGAAAACTGCAGGAACTTCAAACCGGCACTATTTAACCCACTGAGAAACTAGAGTAAAAGTTTCCCCTGCAACCCGTTCCCTTTGTGCTAGATGAACGAACGTCTCTCCACATGCTAATTTCTGAGAGATAAGTGTGTGTGAAAGCCGTCCTTCCCCTAGATTTTTGGGAACACAAAGTTCCTTTTCAGTTGTATACTACAATCCATACATATATATGGAGATGTACTTACTCCAACTCGGTTTTACAGTGAAAACTGCAGGAACTTCAAACTGGCACTAGGAAACACACTGAGAATCTAGAGTAAAAGTTTCCCCTGCAACCCGTTCCCTTTGTGCTAGATGAACGAACGTCTCTCCACATGCTCAGTTCTGAGAGATAAGTGTGTGTGAAAGCCGTCCTTCACCTACATTTTTGGGAACACAAAGTTCCTTTTCAGTTGCATACTACAATCTATATATATATATGGGGAGGTACTAGCTCCAACTCGGTTTTACAGTGAAAACTGCAGGAACTTCAACCGGCTCTAGGAAACACACTGAGAAACTAGAGTAAAAGTTTCCCCTGCAAACCGTTCCCTTTGGGTTAGATGAACGAACGTCTCTCCACATGCTCAGTTCTGAGAGATAATTGTGTGTGAAAGCCGTCCTTCAACTAGATTGTTGGGAACACAAAGTTCCTTTTTAGTTGCATACTACACTCCTTACATATATATGGGGAGGTACTAGCTCCAACTCGGTTTTACAGTGAAAACTGCAGGAAGTTCAAACCGGCACTATTTAACCCACTGAGAAACTAGAGTAAAAGTTACCCCTGCAACCCGTTCCCTTTTTTGCGAGATGAACGAACGTCTCCCCACATGTTCAGTTCTGAGAGATATGTGTGTGTGAAAGCCGTCCTTCACCTAGATTGTTATGAACACAAAGTTCCTTTTCAGTTGCAAACTACACTCCATACATATATAAGGGGTGGTACTAGCTCCAACTCGGTTTTACAGTGAAAACTGCAGGAACTTCAACCCGGCCCTAGGAAACACACTGAAATTCTAAAGTAAAAGTCTCTCCTGCAACCCGTTCCTTTGTGCTAGATGAACGAACGTCTCTCCACATGCTCAGTTCTGAGAGATAATTGTGTGTGAAAGCCGTACTTCAACTAGATTGCTGGGAACACAAAGTTCCTTTTCAGTTGCAAACTACACTCCATACATATATATGGGAAGGTACTAGCTCCAACTCGGTTTTACAGTGAAAACTGCAGGAACTTCAAACCGGCACTAGGAAACACACTGAAAAACTATAGTAAAAGTTTCTCCTGCATCCCGTTCCCTTTGTGCTAGATGAACGAACGTCTCTCCACATGCTCAGTTCTAAGAGATAAGTGTGTGTGAAAGCCGTCCTTCAACTAGATTGTTGGGAACACAAAGTTCCTTTTCAGTTGCAAACTACACTCCATACATATATATTGGGAGGTACTAGCTCCAACTCGATTTTACAGTGAAAACAGCAGGAACTTCAAACCGGCACTAGGAAACACACTGAGAAACTAGAGGAAAAGTTTCCACTGCAACCCGTTCCTTTTGTGCTAGATGAACGAACGTGTCTCCACATGCTCAGTTCTGAGAGATAAGTGTGTGTGAAAGCCGTTCTTCAACTAGACTGTTGGGAACACAAAGTTCCTTTTCAGTTGCAAACTACACTCCATTCATATATATGGGGAGGTACTAGCTCCAACAAAGTTTTACAGTGAAAACTGCAGGATCTTCAAACCGGCACTAGGAAACACACTGAGAAACTTGAGTAAAATTTCCCCTGCAACCCGTTCCATTTGTGCTTGATGAACGAACGTCTCTCCACATGCTCAGTTCTGAGAGATAAGTGTGTGTGAAAGCCGTCCTACAACTAGATTGTTGGGGACACAAAGTTCCTTTTCAGTTGCAAACTACACTCCATACATATATATGGGGAGGTACTAGCTCCAACTCGGTTTTACAGTGAAAACTGCAGGAACTTCAAACCGGCACTAGGAAATACACTGAGAAACTAGAGTAAAAGTTTCTCCTGCAACTCGTTCCCTTTGTGCTAGATGAAAGAACGTCTCTCCACATGCTCAGTTCTGAGAGCTAAATGTGTGTGAAAGCCGTTCTTCATCTAGATTGTTTTGAACACAAAGTTCCTTTTCAGTTGCAAACTACACTCCATACATATATATTGGGAGGTACAAGCTCCAACACGGGTTTACAGTGAAAACTGCAGGAACATCAAACTTGCACAAGGAAACATACTGAGAAACCAGAGTAAAAATTAACCCAGCAACCCGTTCCCTTTGTGCTAGATGAACGAACGTCTCTCCACATGCTCAGTTCTGAGAGATAAGTGTGTGTTAAAGCCGTCCTTCAACTAGATTGCTGGGAACACAAAGTTCCTTTTCAGTTGCAAACTACACTCCATACATATATATGGGGAGGTACTAGCTCCAACTTGGTTTTACAGTGAAAACTGCAGGAACTTCAAACCGGCACTAGGAAACACACTGAGAAACTAGAGTAAAAGATTCCCTGCAACCCGTTCCCTTTGTGCTAGATGAACGAACGTCTCTCCACATGCTCATTTCTGAGAGATAAATGTGTGTGAAAGCCGTCCGTCAACTAGATTGTTGGGAACACAAAGTTCCTTTTCAGTTGCAAACTACACTCAATACATATATATGGGGAGGTACTAGCTGCAAATCGGTTTTACAGTGAAAACTGCAGGAACTTCAAACCGGCACTATTTAACCCACTGAGAAACTAGAGTAAAAGTTTCCCCTGCAACCCGTTCCCTTTGTGCTAGATGAACGAACGTCTCTCCACATGCTAATTTCTGAGAGATAAGTGTGTGTGAAAGCCGTCCTTCCCCTAGATTTTTGGGAACACAAAGTTCCTTTTCAGTTGTATACTACAATCCATACATATATATGGAGATGTACTTACTCCAACTCGGTTTTACAGTGAAAACTGCAGGAACTTCAAACTGGCACTAGGAAACACACTGAGAATCTAGAGTAAAAGTTTCCCCTGCAACCCGTTCCCTTTGTGCTAGATGAACGAACGTCTCTCCACATGCTCAGTTCTGAGAGATAAGTGTGTGTGAAAGCCGTCCTTCACCTACATTTTTGGGAACACAAAGTTCCTTTTCAGTTGCATACTACAATCTATATATATATATGGGGAGGTACTAGCTCCAACTCGGTTTTACAGTGAAAACTGCAGGAACTTCAACCGGCTCTAGGAAACACACTGAGAAACTAGAGTAAAAGTTTCCCCTGCAAACCGTTCCCTTTGGGTTAGATGAACGAACGTCTCTCCACATGCTCAGTTCTGAGAGATAATTGTGTGTGAAAGCCGTCCTTCAACTAGATTGTTGGGAACACAAAGTTCCTTTTTAGTTGCATACTACACTCCTTACATATATATGGGGAGGTACTAGCTCCAACTCGGTTTTACAGTGAAAACTGCAGGAAGTTCAAACCGGCACTATTTAACCCACTGAGAAACTAGAGTAAAAGTTACCCCTGCAACCCGTTCCCTTTTTTGCGAGATGAACGAACGTCTCCCCACATGTTCAGTTCTGAGAGATATGTGTGTGTGAAAGCCGTCCTTCACCTAGATTGTTATGAACACAAAGTTCCTTTTCAGTTGCAAACTACACTCCATACATATATAAGGGGTGGTACTAGCTCCAACTCGGTTTTACAGTGAAAACTGCAGGAAATTCAACCCGGCCCTAGGAAACACACTGAAATTCTAGAGTAAAAGTCTCTCCTGCAACCCGTTCCTTTGTGCTAGATGAACGAACGTCTCTCCACATGCTCAGTTCTGAGAGATAATTGTGTGTGAAAGCCGTGCTTCACCTAGATTGTTGGGAACACAAAGTTCCTTTTCAGTTGCAAACTACACTCCATACATATATATGGGGAGGTACTAGCTCCAAATCGGTTTTACAGTGAAAACTGCAGGAACTTCAAACCGACACTAGGAAACACACTGAGAAACTAGAGTAAAAGTTTCCCCTGCAACCCGTTCCCTTTGTGCTAGTTGAACGAACGTCTCTCCACATGCTCACTTCTGAGAGTTAAGTGTGTATGAAAGCTGCCCTTCACATAGATTCTTGGGAACACAAAGTTCCTTTTCAGTTGCAAACTACACTCCATACATATATATGGCGAGGTACTAGCTCCAAATCGGTTTTACAGTGAAAACTGCAGGAACTTCAAACTGGCACTAGGAAACACACTGAGAAACTAGAGTAAAAGTTTCCCCTGCAAACCGTTCCCTTTGTGCACGATGAATGAACGTATCTCCACATGCTCAGTTATGAGAGATAAGTGTGTGTGAAAGCCGTTTTTCAACTAGATTTTTGGGAACACAAAGTTCCTTTTCAGTTGCAAACTACAATCCATACATATATATGGGGAGGTACTAGCTCCAACTCGGTTTTACAGTGAATACTGCAGGATCTTCAAACTGGCACTAGGAAACACACTGAGAAACTAGAGTAAAATTTTCCCCTACAAACCGTTCCCTCTGTGCTAGATGAACGAACTTCTCTCCACATGCTAAGTTCTGAGAGATAAGTGTGTGTGAAAGCCGTCCTTTAACTAGATTGGTGGGAACACAAAGTTCCTTTTCAGTTGCAAACTACACTCCATACATATATATG
Organism: Camelus bactrianus; assembly: GCF_048773025.1. Lineage (NCBI taxonomy): Eukaryota > Metazoa > Chordata > Mammalia > Artiodactyla > Camelidae > Camelus > Camelus bactrianus. Next base: position 4,743,384 of record NC_133549.1, on the reverse strand, counting down.
GGGAGGTACTAGCTCCAACAAGATTTTACAGTGAAAACTGCAGGATCTTCAAACCGGCACTAGGAAACACACTGAGAAATTAGAGTATATTTTCTCCTGCATCCTGTTCCCTTTGTGCTAGATGAACGAACGTCTCTCCACATGCTCAGTTCTGAGGGATAAGTGTGTGTGAAAGCCGTCCTTCAACTAGACTTTTGGGAACACAAAGTTCCTTTTCAGTTGCAAACTACACTCCATACATATATATGGGGAAGTACTAGCCCCAACTCGGTTTTACAGTGAAAACTGCAGGAACTTCAAACTGGCACTTGGAAACACACTGAGAAACTTCAGTAAAAGTTCCCCTGCAACCCGTTCCATTTGTGCTTGATGAACGAACGTCTCTCCACATGCTCAGTTCTGAGAGATAAGTGTGTGTGAAAGCCGTCCTACAACTAGATTGTTGGGGACACAAAGTTCCTTTTCAGTTGCAAACTACACTCCATACATATATATGGGGAGGTACTAGCTCCAAATCGGTTTTACAGTGAAAACTGCAGGAACTTCAAACTGGCACTAGGAAACAGACTGAGAAACTAGAGTAAAAGTTTACCCTGCAAACCGTTCCCATTGTGCTCGATGAATTAACGTCTCTCTACATGCTCAGTTATGAGAGATAAGTGTGTGTGAAAGCCGTTTTTCAAATAGATTGTTGGGAACACAAAGTTCCTTTTCAGTTGCAAACTACACTCCATACATATATATGGAGAGGTACTAGCTCCAACTCGGTTTTAAAGTGAAAACTGCAGGAACTTCAAACTGGCACTAGGAAACACACTGAGAAACTAGAGTAAAAGTTTCCCCCGCAAACCGTTCCCGTTGTGCTAGATGAACGAACGTCTCTCCACATGCTCAGTTCTGAGAGATAAATGTGTGTTAAAGCCGTCCTTCAACTAGATTGCTGGGAACACAAAGTTCCTTTTCAGTTGCAAACTACACTCCATACATATATATGGGGAGGTACTAGCTTCAAATCGGTTTTACAGTGTAAACTGCAAGATCTTCAAACTGGCACTAGGAAACACACTGAGAAACTAGAGTATAAGTTTCCCCTGCAACCCGTTCCCATTGTGCTCGATGAATGAACGTCTGTCCGCATGCTCAGTTATGAGAGATAAGTGTGTGTGAAAGCCGTTTTTCAAATAGATTGTTGGGAACACAAAGTTCCTTTTCAGTTGCAAACTACACCCCATACATATATATGGAGACGTACTAGCTCCAACTCGGTTTTAAAGTGAAAACTGCAGGAACTTCAAACTGGCACTAGGAAACACACTGAGAAACTAGAGTAAAAGTTTCCCCTTCAACCCGTTCCCTTTGTGCTAGATGAACGAACGTCTCTCCACATGCTCAGTTCTGAGAGATAAGTGTGTGTGAAAGCCGTCCTTCAACTAGATTGCTGGGAACACAAAGTTCCTTTTCAGTTGCAAACTACACTCCATACATATATATGGGGAGGTACTAGCTCCAACTCTGTTTTACAGTGAAAACTGCAGGAACTTCAAACCGGCTCTAGGAAACACACTGAGAAACTAGAGGAAAAGTTTCCCCTGCAACCCGTTCCTTTTTTGCTAGATGAACGAACGTGTCTCCACATGCTCAGTTCTGAGAGATAAGTGTGTGTGAAAGCCGTCCTTCAACTAGATTGTTGGGAACACAAAGTTCCTTTTCAGTTGCAACTACACTCCATTCATATATATGGGGAGCTACTAGCTCCAAAAAGGTTTTACAGTGAAAACTGCAGGAACTTCAAACCGGCACTAGGAAACACACTGAGAAACTAGAGTAAATTTTCTCCTGCATCCCGTTCCATTTGTGCTAGATGAACGAACGTCTCTCCACATGCTCAGTTCTGAGAGATAAGTGTGTGTGAAAGCCGTCCTTCAACTAGATTTTTGGGAACACAGTGTTCCTTTTCAGTTGCAAACTACACTCCATACATATATATGGGGAAGGACTAGCTTCAACTCGGTTTTACAGTGAAAACTGCAGGAACTTCAAACTGGCACTTGGAAACACACTGAGAAACTTGAGTAAAAGTTTCCCCTGCATCCCGTTCCATTTGTGCTTGATGAACGAACGTCTCTCCACATGCTCAGTTCTGAGAGATAAGTGTGTGTGAAAGCCGTCCTACAATTAGATTGTTGGGGACACAAAGTTCCTTTTCAGTTGCAAACTACACTCCATACATATATATGGGGAGGTACTAGCTCCAACTCGGTTTTACAGTGAAAACTGCAGGAACTTCAAACCGGCACTAAGAAACACACTGAAAAACTAGAGTAAAAGTTTCTCCTGCAACCCGTTCCCTTTGTGCTAGATGAACGAACGTCTCTCCACATGCTCAGTTGTGAGAGATAAGTGTGTGTCAAAGCCGTTCTTCAACTAGATTGTTGGGAACACAAAGTTCTTTTTCAGTTGCAAACTACAATCCATACATATATATGGGGAGGTACTATCTCCAACACGGTTTTACAGTGTAAACTGCAGGAACTTCAAATTTGCACTAGGAAACACACTGAGAAACTAGAGTAAAAGTTTCCACTGCAACCTGTTCCCTTTGTGCTAGTTGATCGAACATCTCTCCACATGCTCAGTTCTGAGAGTTAAGTGTGTGTGAAATCCGTCCTGCACCTAGATTGCAGGGAACACAAAGTTCCTTTTCAGTTGCAAACTACACTCCATACATATATATGGGGAGGTACTAGCTCCAACTCGGTTTTACAGTGAAAACTGCAGGAACTTCAAACCGGCACTAGGAAACACACTGAGAAACTAGAGTAAAAGATTCCCTCCAACCCGTTCCCTTTGTGCTAGATGAACGAACGTCTCTCCACATGCTCATTTCTGAGAGATAAATGTGTGTGAAAGCCGTCCGTCAACTAGATTGTTGGGAACACAAAGTTCCTTTTCAGTTGCAAACTACACTCAACACATATATATGGGGAGGTACTAGCTCCAACTCGGTTTTATAGTGAAAACTGCAGGAAGTTCAAACCGGCACTATTTAACCCACTGAGAAACTAGAGTAAAAGTTACCCCTGCAGACCGTTCCCTTTGTGCTAGATGAACGAACGTCTCCCCACATGCTCAGTTCTGAGAGATATGTGTGTGTGAAAGCCGTCCTTCACCTAGATTGTTGGGAACACAAAGTTCCTTTTCAGTTGCAAACTACACTCCATACATATATAAGGGGTGGTACTAGCTCCAACTCGGTTTTACAGTGAAAACTGCAGGAACTTCAACCCGGCCCTAGGAAACACACTGAAAATCTAGAGTAAAAGTTTCTCCTGCAACCCGTTCCCTTTGTGCTAGATGAACGAACGTCTCTCCACATGCTCAGTTCTGAGAGATAATTGTGTGTGAAAGCCGAGCTTCACCTAGATTGTTGGGAACACAAAGTTCCTTTTCAGTTGCAAACTACACTGCATACATATATATGGGGAGGTACTAGCTCCAAATCGGTTTTACAGTGAAAACTGCAGGAACTTCAAACCGGCACTAGGAAACACACTGAGAAACTAGAGTAAAAGTTTCCCCTGCAACCCGTTCCCTTTGTGCTAGTTGAACGACCGTCTCTCCACATGCTCACTTCTGAGATTTAAGTGTGTATGAAAGCCGTCCTTCACATAGATTCTTGGGAACACACAGTTCCTTTTCATTTGCAAACTACACTCCATACATATATATGGCGAGGTACTAGCTCCAAATCGGTTTTAAAGTTAAAACTGCAGGAACTTCAAACTGGCACTAGGAAACACACTGAGAAACTAGAGTAAAAGTTTCCCCTGCAAACCGTTCCCTTTGTGCTCGATGAATGAACGTATCTCCACATGCTCAGTTTTGAGAGATAAGTGTGTGTGAAAGCCGTTTTTCAACTAGATTGTTGGGAACACAAAGTTCCTTTTCAGTTGCAAACTACAATCCATACATATATATGGGGAGGTACTAGCTCCAACTCGGTTTTACAGTGAAAACTGCAGGATCTTCAAACTGGCACTAGGAAACACACTGAGAAAATAGAGTAAAATTTTCCCCTGCAAACCGTTCCCTTTGTGCTAGATGAACGAACATCTCTCCACATGCTAAGTTCTGAGAGAAAGTGTGTGTGAATGCCGTCCTTTAACTAGATTGCTGGGAACACAAAGTTCCTTTTCAGTTGCAAACTACACTCCATACATATATATGGGGAGGTACTAGCTCCAACTCGCTTTTGCAGTGAAAACTGCAGGAACTTCAAACTGGCACTAGGAAACACACTGAGAAACTAGAGTAAAAGTTTCCCCCGCAAACCGTTCCCGTTGTGCTAGATGAACGAACGTCTCTCCACATGCTCAGTTCTGAGAGATAAATGTGTGTGAAAGCCGTCCTTCAACTAGATTGCTGGGAACACAAAGTTCCTTTTCAGTTGCAAACTACACTCCATACATATATATGGGGAGGTACTAGCTCCAACTCGGTTTTACAGTGAAAACTGAAGGAACTTCAAACCGGCACTAGGAAACACACTGAAAAACTAGAGTAAAAGTTTCTCCTGCATCCCGTTCCCTTTGTGCTAGATGAACGAACGTCTCTCCACATGCTCAGTTCTAAGAGATAGTGTGTGTGAAAGCCGTCCTTCAACTAGATTGTTGGGAACACAAAGTTCCTTTTCAGTTGCAAAATACAATCCATACATATATATGGGGAGGTACTAGATCCAACTCGGTTTTACAGTGAAAACTGCAGGAACTTCAAACCGGCTCTAGGAAACACACTGAGAAACTAGAGGAAAAGTTTCCCCTGCAACCCATTCCTTTTGTCCTAGATGAACGAACGTGTCTCCACATGCTCAGTTCTGAGAGATAAGTGTGTGTAAAAGCCGTCCTTCAACTTGATTGTTGGGAACACAAAGTTCCTTTTCAGTTGCAAACTACACTCCATTCATATATATGGGGAGGTACTAGCTCCAACAAGATTTTACAGTGAAAACTGCAGGATCTTCAAACCGGCACTAGGAAACAGACTGAGAAACTAGAGTATATTTTCTCCTGCATCCTGTTCCCTTTGTGCTAGATGAACGAACGTCTCTCCACATGCTCAGATCTGAGAGTTAAGTGTGTGTGAAATCCGTCCTGCACCTAGATTGCAGGGAACACAAAGTTCCTTTTCAGTTGCAAACTACACTCCATACATATATATGGGGAGGTACTAGCTCCAACTCGGTTTTACAGTGAAAACTGCAGGAACTTCAAACCGGCACTAGGAAACACACTGAGAAACTAGAGTAAAAGATTCCCTGCAACCCGTTCCCTTTGTGCTAGATGAACGAACGTCTCTCCACATGCTCATTTCTGAGAGATAAATGTGTGTGAAAGCCGTCCGTCAACTAGATTGTTGGGAACACAAAGTTCCTTTTCAGTAGCAAACTTCAATCAACACATATATATGGGGAGGTACTAGCTCCAACTCGGTTTTACAGTGAAAACTGCAGGAACTTCAAACCGGCACTATGTAACCCACTGAGAAACTAGAGTAAAAGTTTCCCCTGCAACCCGTTCCCTTTGTGCTAGATGAACGAACGTCTCTCCACATGCTAAGTTCTGAGAGATAAGTGTGTGTGAAAGCCGTCCTTCACCTAGATTGTTTGGAACACAAAGTTCCTTTTCAGTTGTAAACTACACTCCTTACATATATATGGGGAGGTACTAGCTCCAACTCGGATTTACAGTGAAAACTGCAGGAACTTCAAACTGGCACAAGGAAACATACTGAGAAACCAGAGTAAAAATTAACCCAGCAACCCGTTCCCTTTGTGCTAGATGAACGAACGTCTCTCCACATGCTCAGTTCTGAGAGATAAGTGTGTGTGAAAGCCGTCCTTCAACTAGATTGTTGGGAACAAAAAGTTCCTTTTCAGTTGCAGACTACACTCCATACATATTTATGGGGAGGTAATAGCTCCAACACGGTTTTACAGTGAAAACAGCAGGAACTTCAAACTGGCAGTAGGAAACAGACTGAGAAACTAGTGTAAAAGTTTCCCCTTCAACCCGTTCCCTTTGTGCTAGATGAACGAACGTGTCTCCACATGCTCAGTTCTGAGAGATAAGTGTGTGTGAAAGCCGTCCTTCACCTAGATTGTTGGGAACACAAAGTTCCTTTTCAGTTGCAAACTACACTCCATACATATATATGGGGAGGTACTAGCTCCAACTCGGTTTTACAGTGAAAACTGCAGGAACTTCAAACCGGCACTAAGAAACACACTGAAAAACTAGAGTAAAAGTTTCTCCTGCAACCCGTTCCCTTTGTGCTAGATGAACGAACGTCTCTCCACATGCTCAGTTGTGAGAGATAAGTGTGTGTCAAAGCCGTTCTTCAACTAGATTGTTGGGAACACAAAGTTCTTTTTCAGTTGCAAACTACACTCCATACATATATATGGGGAGGTACTATCTCCAACACGGTTTTACAGTGTAAACTGCAGGAACTTCAAATTTGCACTAGGAAACACACTGAGAAACTAGAGTAAAAGTTTCCACTGCAACCTGTTCCCTTTGTGCTAGTTGATCGAACATCTCTCCACATGCTCAGTTCTGAGAGTTAAGTGTGTGTGAAATCCGTCCTGCACCTAGATTGCAGGGAACACAAAGTTCCTTTTCAGTTGCAAACTACACTCCATACATATATATGGGGAGGTACTAGCTCCAACTCGGTTTTACAGTGAAAACTGCAGGAACTTCAAACCGGCACTAGGAAACACACTGAGAAACTAGAGTAAAAGATTCCCTGCAACCCGTTCCCTTTGTGCTAGATGAACGAACGTCTCTCCACATGCTCATTTCTGAGAGATAAATGTGTGTGAAAGCCGTCCGTCAACTAGATTGTTGGGAACACAAAGTTCCTTTTCAGTTGCAAACTACACTCAACACATATATATGGGGAGGTACTAGCTCCAACTCGGTTTTACAGTGAAAACTGCAGGAAGTTCAAACCGGCACTATTTAACCCACTGAGAAACTAGAGTAAAAGTTACCCCTGCAGACCGTTCCCTTTGTGCTAGATGAACGAACGTCTCCCCACATGCTCAGTTCTGAGAGATATGTGTGTGTGAAAGCCGTCCTTCACCTAGATTGTTGGGAACACAAAGTTCCTTTTCAGTTGCAAACTACACTCCATACATATATAAGGGGTGGTACTAGCTCCAACTCGGTTTTACAGTGAAAACTGCAGGAACTTCAACCCGGCCCTAGGAAACACACTGAAAATCTAGAGTAAAAGTTTCTCCTGCAACCCGTTCCCTTTGTGCTAGATGAACGAACGTCTCTCCACATGCTCAGTTCTGAGAGATAATTGTGTGTGAAAGCCGAGCTTCACCTAGATTGTTGGGAACACAAAGTTCCTTTTCAGTTGCAAACTACACTGCATACATATATATGGGGAGGTACTAGCTCCAAATCGGTTTTACAGTGAAAACTGCAGGAACTTCAAACCGGCACTAGGAAACACACTGAGAAACTAGAGTAAAAGTTTCCCCTGCAACCCGTTCCCTTTGTGCTAGTTGAACGACCGTCTCTCCACATGCTCACTTCTGAGATTTAAGTGTGTATGAAAGCCGTCCTTCACATAGATTCTTGGGAACACACAGTTCCTTTTCATTTGCAAACTACACTCCATACATATATATGGCGAGGTACTAGCTCCAAATCGGTTTTAAAGTTAAAACTGCAGGAACTTCAAACTGGCACTAGGAAACACACTGAGAAACTAGAGTAAAAGTTTCCCCTGCAAACCATTCCCTTTGTGCTCGATGAATGAACGTATCTCCACATGCTCAGTTTTGAGAGATAAGTGTGTGTGAAAGCCGTTTTTCAACTAGATTGTTGGGAACACAAAGTTCCTTTTCAGTTGCAAACTACAATCCATACATATATATGGGGAGGTACTAGCTCCAACTCGGTTTTACAGTGAAAACTGCAGGATCTTCAAACTGGCACTAGGAAACACACTGAGAAAATAGAGTAAAATTTTCCCCTGCAAACCGTTCCCTTTGTGCTAGATGAACGAACATCTCTCCACATGCTAAGTTCTGAGAGAAAGTGTGTGTGAATGCCGTCCTTTAACTAGATTGCTGGGAACACAAAGTTCCTTTTCAGTTGCAAACTACACTCCATACATATATATGGGGAGGTACTAGCTCCAACTCGCTTTTGCAGTGAAAACTGCAGGAACTTCAAACTGGCACTAGGAAACACACTGAGAAACTAGAGTAAAAGTTTCCCCCGCAAACCGTTCCGTTTGTGCTAGATGAACGAACGTCTCTCCACATGCTCAGTTCTGAGAGATAAATGTGTGTGAAAGCCGTCCTTCAACTAGATTGCTGGGAACACAAAGTTCCTTTTCAGTTGCAAACTACACTCCATACATATATATGGGGAGGTACTAGCTCCAACTCGGTTTTACAGTGAAAACTGCAGGAACTTCAAACCGGCACTAGGAAACACACTGAAAAACTAGAGTAAAAGTTTCTCCTGCATCCCGTTCCCTTTGTGCTAGATGAACGAACGTCTCTCCACATGCTCATTTCTAAGAGATAGTGTGTGTGAAAGCCGTCCTTCAACTAGATTGTTGGGAACACAAAGTTCCTTTTCAGTTGCAAAATACAATCCATACATATATATGGGGAGGTACTAGATCCAACTCGGTTTTACAGTGAAAACTGCAGGAACTTCAAACCGGCTCTAGGAAACACACTGAGAAACTAGAGGAAAAGTTTCCCCTGCAACCCATTCCTTTTGTCCTAGATGAACGAACGTGTCTCCACATGCTCAGTTCTGAGAGATAAGTGTGTGTAAAAGCCGTCCTTCAACTTGATTGTTGGGAACACAAAGTTCCTTTTCAGTTGCAAACTACACTCCATTCATATATATGGGGAGGTACTAGCTCCAACAAGATTTTACAGTGAAAACTGCAGGATCTTCAAACCGGCACTAGGAAACACACTGAGAAACTAGAGTATATTTTCTCCTGCATCCTGTTCCCTTTGTGCTAGATGAACGAACGTCTCTCCACATGCTCAGATCTGAGAGTTAAGTGTGTGTGAAATCCGTCCTGCACCTAGATTGCAGGGAACACAAAGTTCCTTTTCAGTTGCAAACTACACTCCATACATATATATGGGGAGGTACTAGCTCCAACTCGGTTTTACAGTGAAAACTGCAGGAACTTCAAACCGGCACTAGGAAACACACTGAGAAACTAGAGTAAAAGATTCCCTGCAACCCGTTCCCTTTGTGCTAGATGAACGAACGTCTCTCCACATGTTCATTTCTGAGAGATAAATGTGTGTGAAAGCCGTCCGTCAACTAGATTGTTGGGAACACAAAGTTCCTTTTCAGTAGCAAACTTCAATCAACACATATATATGGGGAGGTACTAGCTCCAACTCGGGTTTACAGTGAAAACTGCAGGAACTTCAAACCGGCACTATGTAACCCACTGAGAAACTAGAGTAAAAGTTTCCCCTGCAACCCGTTCCCTTTGTGCTAGATGAACGAACGTCTCTCCACATGCTAAGTTCTGAGAGATAAGTGTGTGTGAAAGCCGTCCTTCACCTAGATTGTTTGGAACACAAAGTTCCTTTTCAGTTGTAAACTACACTCCTTACATATATATGGGGAGATACTAGCTCCAACTCGGATTTACAGTGAAAACTGCAGGAACTTCAAACTGGCACAAGGAAACATACTGAGAAACCAGAGTAAAAATTAACCCAGCAACCCGTTCCCTTTGTGCTAGATGAACGAACGTCTCTCCACATGCTCAGTTCTGAGAGATAAGTGTGTGTGAAAGCCGTCCTTCAACTAGATTGTTGGGAACAAAAAGTTCCTTTTCAGTTGCAGACTACACTCCATACATATTTATGGGGAGGTAATAGCTCCAACACGGTTTTACAGTGAAAACAGCAGGAACTTCAAACTGGCAGTAGGAAACAGACTGAGAAACTAGTGTAAAAGTTTCCCCTTCAACCCGTTCCCTTTGTGCTAGATGAACGAACGTGTCTCCACATGCTCAGTTCTGAGAGATAAGTGTGTGTGAAAGCCGTCCTTCACCTAGATTGTTGGGAACACAAAGTTCCTTTTCAGTTGCAAACTACACTCCATACATATACACGGGTAGGTACTAGCTCCAACTCAGTTTTACAGTGAAGACTGCAGGAACTTCAAACCGGCACTAGGAAACACACTGAGAAACTAGAGTAAAAGTTTTCCCTGCAACCCGTTTCCTTTGTGCTAGATGAACGAACGTCTCTCCACATGCTCAGTTCTGAGAGATAAGTGTGTGTTAAAGCCGTCCTTCAACTAGATTGCTGGGAACACAAAGTTCCTTTTCAGTTGCAAACTACACTCCATACATATATATGGGGAGGTACTAGCTTCAAATCGGTTTTAAAGTGAAAACTGCAAGATCTTCAAACTGGCACTAGGAAACACACTGAGAAACTAGAGTATAAGTTTCCCCTGCAACCCGTTCCCATTGTGCTCGATGAATGAACGTCTGTCCGCATGCTCAGTTATGAGAGATAAGTGTGTGTGAAAGCCGTTTTTCAAATAGATTGTTGGGAACACAAAGTTCCTTTTCAGTTGCAAACTACACCCCATACATATATATGGAGACGTACTAGCTCCAACTCGGTTTTAAAGTGAAAACTGCAGGAACTTCAAACTGGCACTAGGAAACACACTGAGAAACTAGAGTAAAAGTTTCCCCTGCAACCCGTTCCCTTTGTGCTAGATGAACGAACGTCTCTCCACATGCTCAGTTCTGAGAGATAAGTGTGTGTGAAAGCCGTCCTTCAACTAGATTGCTGGGAACACAAAGTTCCTTTTCAGTTGCAAACTACACTCCATACATATATATGGGGAGGTACTAGCTCCAACTCTGTTTTACAGTGAAAACTGCAGGAACTTCAAACCGGCTCTAGGAAACACACTGAGAAACTAGAGGAAAAGTTTCCCCTGCAACCCGTTCCTTTTTTGCTAGATGAACGAACGTGTCTCCACATGCTCAGTTCTGAGAGATAAGTGTGTGTGAAAGCCGTCCTTCAACTAGATTGTTGGGAACACAAAGTTCCTTTTCAGTTGCAACTACACTCCATTCATATATATGGGGAGCTACTAGCTCCAAAAAGGTTTTACAGTGAAAACTGCAGGAACTTCAAACCGGCACTAGGAAACACACTGAGAAACTAGAGTAAATTTTCTCCTGCATCCCGTTCCATTTGTGCTAGATGAACGAACGTCTCTCCACATGCTCAGTTCTGAGAGATAAGTGTGTGTGAAAGCCGTCCTTCAACTAGATTTTTGGGAACACAATGTTCCTTTTCAGTTGCAAACTACACTCCATACATATATATGGGGAAGGACTAGCTTCAACTCGGTTTTACAGTGAAAACTGCAGGAACTTCAAACTGGCACTTGGAAACACACTGAGAAACTTGAGTAAAAGTTTCCCCTGCATCCCGTTCCATTTGTGCTTGATGAACGAACGTCTCTCCACATGCTCAGTTCTGAGAGATAAGTGTGTGTGAAAGCCGTCCTACAATTAGATTGTTGGGGACACAAAGTTCCTTTTCAGTTGCAAACTACACTCCATACATATATATGGGGAGGTACTAGCTCCAACTCGGTTTTACAGTGAAAACTGCAGGAACTTCAAACCGGCACTAAGAAACACACTGAAAAACTAGAGTAAAAGTTTCTCCTGCAACCCGTTCCCTTTGTGCTAGATGAACGAACGTCTCTCCACATGCTCAGTTGTGAGAGATAAGTGTGTGTCAAAGCCGTTCTTCAACTAGATTGTTGGGAACACAAAGTTCTTTTTCAGTTGCAAACTACACTCCATACATATATATGGGGAGGTACTATCTCCAACACGGTTTTACAGTGTAAACTGCAGGAACTTCAAATTTGCACTAGGAAACACACTGAGAAACTAGAGTAAAAGTTTCCACTGCAACCTGTTCCCTTTGTGCTAGTTGATCGAACATCTCTCCACATGCTCAGTTCTGAGAGTTAAGTGTGTGTGAAATCCGTCCTGCACCTAGATTGCAGGGAACACAAAGTTCCTTTTCAGTTGCAAACTACACTCCATACATATATATGGGGAGGTACTAGCTCCAACTCGGTTTTACAGTGAAAACTGCAGGAACTTCAAACCGGCACTAGGAAACACACTGAGAAACTAGAGTAAAAGATTCCCTGCAACCCGTTCCCTTTGTGCTAGATGAACGAACGTCTCTCCACATGCTCATTTCTGAGAGATAAATGTGTGTGAAAGCCGTCCGTCAACTAGATTGTTGGGAACACAAAGTTCCTTTTCAGTTGCAAACTACACTCAACACATATATATGGGGAGGTACTAGCTCCAACTCGGTTTTACAGTGAAAACTGCAGGAAGTTCAAACCGGCACTATTTAACCCACTGAGAAACTAGAGTAAAAGTTACCCCTGCAGACCGTTCCCTTTGTGCTAGATGAACGAACGTCTCCCCACATGCTCAGTTCTGAGAGATATGTGTGTGTGAAAGCCGTCCTTCACCTAGATTGTTGGGAACACAAAGTTCCTTTTCAGTTGCAAACTACACTCCATACATATATAAGGGGTGGTACTAGCTCCAACTCGGTTTTACAGTGAAAACTGCAGGAACTTCAACCCGGCCCTAGGAAACACACTGAAAATCTAGAGTAAAAGTTTCTCCTGCAACCCGTTCCCTTTGTGCTAGATGAACGAACGTCTCTCCACATGCTCAGTTCTGAGAGATAATTGTGTGTGAAAGCCGAGCTTCACCTAGATTGTTGGGAACACAAAGTTCCTTTTCAGTTGCAAACTACACTGCATACATATATATGGGGAGGTACTAGCTCCAAATCGGTTTTACAGTGAAAACTGCAGGAACTTCAAACCGGCACTAGGAAACACACTGAGAAACTAGAGTAAAAGTTTCCCCTGCAACCCGTTCCCTTTGTGCTAGTTGAACGACCGTCTCTCCACATGCTCACTTCTGAGATTTAAGTGTGTATGAAAGCCGTCCTTCACATAGATTCTTGGGAACACACAGTTCCTTTTCATTTGCAAACTACACTCCATACATATATATGGCGAGGTACTAGCTCCAAATCGGTTTTAAAGTTAAAACTGCAGGAACTTCAAACTGGCACTAGGAAACACACTGAGAAACTAGAGTAAAAGTTTCCCTGCAATCCGTTCCCTTTGTGCTAGATGAACGAAATTCTCTCCACATGCTCAGTTCTGAGAGATAAGTGTGTGTGAAAGCCATCCTTCAACTTTATTGTTGGGAACACAAAGTTCCTTTTCAGTTGCAAACTACAATCCATACATATATATGGGGAGGTACTAGCTCCAACTCGGTTTTACAGTGAAAACTGCAGGAACTTCAAACCGGCACTAGGAAACACACTGAGAAACTAGAGTAAAAGTTTCTCCTGCAACCCGTTCCCTTTGTGCTAGATGAACGAACGTCTCTCCACATGCTAAGTTCTGAGAGATATGTGTGTGTGAAAGCCGTCCTTCAACTAGATTGATGGGAACACAAAGTTCCTTTTCAGTTGCAAACTACACTCCATACATATATATGGGGAGGTACTAGCTCCAACTCTGTTTTACAGTGAAAACTGCAGAAACTTTAAACCGGCACTAGTAATCACACTGAAAAACTAGAGTAAAAGTTTCTCCTGCAACCCGTTCTCTTTGTGCTAGAAGAACGAACGTCTCTCCTCATGCTCATTTCTCAGAGAAAAGTGTGTGTGAAAGCCGTTCTTCAACTAGATTGTTGGGAACACAAAGTTCCTTTTCAGTTGCAAACTACAATCCATACATATATATGGGGAGGTACTAGCTCCAAATCGGTTTTACAGTGAAAACTGCAGGAACTTCAAACCGGCACTAGGAAACACACAGAAAAACTAGAGAAAAGTTTCCCCTGCAAACCATTCCCTTTGTTCTAGATGAACGAACGTCTCTCCACATGCTCAGTTCTGAGAGATAAGTGTGTGTGAAAGCCGTTTTTCAACTAGATTGTTGGGAACACAAAGATCCTTTTCAGTTGCAAACTACACTCCATACATATATATGGGGAGGTACTAGCTCCAACTCTGTTATACAGTGAAAACAGCAGGAAATTCAAACTGACATTATGAAACACACTGAGAAACTAGAGTAAAAGTTTCCCCTGCAACCCGTTCCCTTTGTGCTAGATGAACGAACGTCTCTCCACATGCTCAGTTCTGAGAGATAAGTGTGTGTGAAAGCCGTCCTTCAACTAGATTGCTGGGAACACAAAGTTCCTTTTCAAATGCAAACTACACTCCATACATATGTATGGGGAGGTAATAGCTCCAACTCGGTTTTACAGTGAAAACTGCATGATCTTCAAATCGGCACTAGGAAACACACTGAAAAACTAGAGTAAAAGTTTCTCCTGCAACCCGTTCCCTTTGTGCTAGATGAACGAACGTCTCTCCACATGCTCAGTTCTGAGAGATAAGTGTGTGTGAAAGCTGTCCTTCAACTAGATTGCTGGGAACACAAAGTTCCTTTTCAGTTGCAAACTACACTCCATACATATATATGGGGAGGTACTTGCTCCAACTCTGTTTTACAGTGAAAACTGCAGGAACTTCAAACCGGCACTAGGAAACACACTGAAATACTAGAGTAAAAGTTTCTCCTGCAACCCGTTCCCTTTGTGCTAGATGAACGAACGTCTCTCCACATGCTCAGTTCTGAGAGATAAGTGTGTGTGAAAGCCGTCCTTCAAATAGATTGTTGGGAAAACAAAGTTCCTTTTCAGTTGCAAACTACAATCCATACATATATATGGGGAGGTACTAGCTCCAACTCGGTTTTACAGTGAAAACTGCAGGAAATTCAAACCGGCACTAGGAAACACACTGAGAAACTAGAGTAAAAGTTTCCCCTGCAAACCGTTCCCTTTGTGCTAGATGAACGAACGTCTCTCCACATGCTCAGTTCTGAGAGATAAGTGTGTGTGAAAGCCGTCCTTCAACTAGATTGTTGGGAACACAAAGTTCCTTTTCAGTTGCAAACTACACTCCATACATATATATGGGGAGATACTAGCTCCAACTCGGTTTTACAGTGAAAACTGCAGGATCTTCAAACCGGCACTAGGAAACACACTGAAAAACTAGAGTAAAAGTTTCTCCTGCAACCGGTTTCCTTTGTGCTAGATGAACGAACGTCTCTCCACATGCTCAGTTCTGAGAGATAAGTGTGTGTGAAAGCCGTCCTTCAACTAGATTGTTGGGAACACAAAGTTTATTTTCAGTTGCAAACTACACTCCATACATATATATGGGGAGGTACTAGCTCCAACTCGGTTTTACAGTGAAAACTGCAGGAACTTCAAACCGGCTCTAGGAAACACACTGAGAAACTAGAGTAAAAGTTTCCCCTGCAACCAGTTCCCTTTGTGCTATATGAACGAACGTCTCTCCACATGCTCAGTTCTGAGAGATAAGTGTGTGTGAAAGCCGTCCTTCAACTAGATTGCTGGGAACATAAAGTTCCTTTTCAGTTGCAAACTACAATCCATACATATATTTGGGGAGGTACTAGCTCCAACTCGGTTTTACAGTGAAAACTGCAGGAACTTCAAACCGGCACTAGGAATCACACTGAGAAACTAGAGTAAAAGTTTCCCCTGCAAACCGTTCCATTTGTGCTAGATGAACGAACGTCTCTCCACATGCTCATTTCTGAGAGATAAGTGTGTGTGAAAGCCGTCCTTCAACTAGATTGTTGGGAACACAAAGTTCCTTTTCAGTTGCAAACTACAATCCATACATATATCTGGGGAGGTACTAGCTCCAACACGGGTTTACAGTGAAAACTGCAGGAACTTCAAACTGGCACAAGGAAACACACTGAGAAATTAGAATAAAATTTTCCCCTGCAACCCGCTCCCTTTGTGCTAGATGAACGAACGTCTCTCCACATGCTCAGTTGTGAGAGATAAGTGTGTGTGAAAGCCGTCCTTCAACTTGATTGCTGGGAACACAAAGTTCTTTTTCAGTTGCAAACTACACTCCATACATATATATGGGGAGGTACTAGCTCCAACTCGGTTTAACAGTGAAAATTGCAGGAACTTCAAACTGGCACTAGGAAACACACTGAGAAACTAGAGTAAAAGTTTCCCTTCAATCCGTTCCCTTTGTGCTAGATGAACGAAAGTCTCTCCACATGCTCAGTTCTGAGAGATAAATGTGTGTGAAAGCCGTCCTTCAAGTAGATTGTTGGGAACACAAAGTTCCTTTTTAGTTGCAAACTACACTCCAACATACATATGGGGAGGTACTAGCTCCAACTCGGTTTTACAGTGAAAACTGCAGGAAGTTCAAACCGGCACTAGGAAACACACTGAGAAACTAGAGTAAAAGTTTCCCCTGCAACCCGTTCCCTTTGTGCTTGATGAACGAACGTCTACCCACATGCTCACTTCTGAGAGTTAAGTGTGTGTGAAAGCCGTCCTTCACCTACATTGTTGGGAACACAAAGTTCCTTTTCAGTTGCAAACTACACTCCATACATATATATGGGGACGTACTAGCTCCAACTCGGTTTTACAGTGAAAACTGCAGGAACTTCAACCGGCACTAGGAAACACACTGAAAAACTAGATTAAAAGTTTCTCCTGCATCCCGTTCCCTTTGTGCTAGATGAACGAACGTCTCTCCACATGCTCAGTTGTGAGAGATAATTGTGTGTGAAAGCCGTCCTTCAACTAAATTGTTGGGAACACAAAGTTCCTTTTCAGTTGCAAACTACAATCCATACATATAAAAGGGGAGGTACTAGATCCAACTCGGTTTTACAGTGAATACTGCAGGAAGTTCAAACCGGCACTATTAAACATACTGAGAAACTAGAGTAAAAGATACCCCTGCAACACGTTCCCTTTGTGCGAGATGAACGAACGTCTCCCCACATGCTCACTTCTGAGAGTTAAGTGTGTGTGAAAGCCGTCCTTCACCTAGATTGTAGGGAACACAAAGTTCCTTTTCAGTTGCAAACTACAATCCATACATATATATGGGGAGGTACTACCTCCATCTCGGTTTTACAGTGAAAACTGCAGGAACTTCAAACCGGCACTAGGAATCACACTGAGAAATTAGAGTAAATGTTTCCCCTGCAAACCGTTCCATTTGTGCTAGATGAACGAACGTCTCTCCACATGCTCATTTCTGAGAGATAAGTGTGTGTGAAAGCCGTACTTCAACTAGATTGTTGGGAACACAAAGTTCCTTTTCAGTTGCAAACTACAATCCACACATATATATGGGGAGGTACTAGCTCCAACACGGGTTTAGGGTGAAAAATGCAAGAACTTCAAACTGGCACAAGGAAAAACACTGAGAAACTAGAATAAAAGTTTCCCCTGCAAACCGTTCCCTTTGTGCTAGATGAACGAACGTCTCTCCACATGCTCAGTTGTGAGAGATAAGTGTGTGTGAAAGCCGTACTTCAACTTGATTGCTGGGAACACAAAGTTCCTTTTCAGTTGCAAACTACACTCCATGCATATATATGGGGAGGTACTAGCTCCAACTCGGTTTAACAGTGAAAATTGCAGGAACTTCAAACTGGCACTAGGAAACACACTGAGAAACTAGAGTAAAAGTTTCCCTGCAATCCGTTCCCTTTGTGCTAGATGAACGAACGTCTCCCCACATGCTCACTTCTGAGAGTTAGGTGTGTGTGAAAGCCGTCCTTCACCTAGATTGTAGGGAACACAAAGTTCCTTTTCAGTTGCAAACTACAATCCATACATATTTATGGGGAGGTACTAGCTCCAACTAGGTTTTACAGTGAAAACTGCAGGAACTTCAAACCGGCACTAGGAAACACACTAAGAAACTAGAGTAAAAGTTTCCCCTGCAAACCGTTCCCTTTGTGCTAGATGAACGAACGTCTCTCCACATGCTCAGTTCTGAGAGAAAAGAGTGTGTGAAAGCCGTCCTTCAACTAGATTGTTGGGAACATAAAGTTCCTTTTCAGTTGCAAACTACACTCCATACATATATATGGGGAGGTACTAGCTCCAACTCGATTTTACACTGAACACTGCAGGAACTTCAAACCGGCACTAGGAATCACACTGAGAAACTAAAGTAAAAGTTTCCCCTGCAAACCGTTCCATTTGTGCTAGATGAACGAACGCCTCTCCACATGCTCATTTCTGAGAGATAAGTGTGTGTGAAAGCCGTCCTTCAACTAGATTGTTGGGAACACAAAGTTCCTTTTCAGTTGCAAACTACAATCCATACATATATATGGGGATGTACTAGATCCAACACGGGTTTACAGTGAAAACTGCAGAAACTTCAAACTGGCACAAGGAAACACACTGAGAAACTAGAATAAAAGTTTCCCCTGCAACCCGTTCCCTTTGTGCTAGATGAACGAACGTCTCTCCACATGCTCAGTTGTGAAAGATAAGTGTGTGTGAAAGCCGTCCTTCAACTAAATTTTTGGGAACACAAAGTTCCTTTTCAGTTGCAAACTACACTCCATACATATAAAAGGGGAGTTACTAGATCCAACTCGGTTTTACAGTGAATACTGAGGAAGTTCAAACCGGCACTATTAAACATACTGAGAATCTAGAGTAAAAGTTACCCCTGCAACCCGTTCCCTTTGTGCGAGATGAACGAACGTCTCCCCACATGCTCACTTCTGAGAGTTAAGTGTGTGTGAAAGCCGTCCTTCACCTAGATTGTAGGGAACACAAAGTTCCTTTTCAGTTGCAAACTACAATCCATACATATATATGGGGAGGTACTAGCTCCAACTCGGTGTTACAGTGAAAACTGCAGGAACTTCAAACCGGCACTAGGAAACACACTAAGAAACTAGAGTAAAAGTTTCCCCTGCAACCCGTTCCTATTGTGCTAGATGAACGAACGTCTCTCCACATGCTCAGTTCTGAGAGATAATTGTGTGTGAAAGCCGTCCTTCACCTAGATTGTTGTGAACACAAAGTTCCTTTTCAGTTGCAAACTACAATCCATACATATATATGGGGAGGTACTAGCTCCAACTGGATTTTACAGTGAAAACTGCAGGAACTTCAAACCGGCACTAGGAAACACACTGAGAAACTAGTGTAAAAGTTTCCCTGCAAACCGTTCCCTTTGTGCTAGATGAACGAACGTCTCTCCACATGCTCAGTTCTGAGAGAAAAGAGTGTGTGAAAGCCGTTCTTCAACTAGATTGTTGGGAACACAAAGTTCCTTTTCAGTTGCAAAGTACACTCCATACATATATACAGGTAGGTACTAGCTCCAACACGGTTTTACAGTGAAAACTGCAGGAACTTCAAACTTGCACAAGGAAACATACTGAGAATCCAGAGTAAAAATTAACCCAGCAAACCGTTCCCTTTGTGCTAGATGAACGAAGGTGTCTCCACATGCTCAGTTCTGAGAGATAAGTGTGTGTGAAAGCCGTCCTTCAACTAGATTGTTGGGAACACAAAGTTACTTTTCAGTTGCAGACTAAACTCCATACATATTTACGGGGAGGTAATAGCTCCAACACGGTTTTACAGTGAAAACAGCAGGAACTTCAAACTGGCAGTAGGAAACAGACTGAGAAACTAGAGTAAAAGTTTCCCTTGCAACCAGTTCCCTTTGTGCTAGATGAACGAACGTCTCTCCACATGCTCAGTTCTGAGAGATAAGTGTGTGTTAAAGCCGTCCTTCACATAGTTTGTTGGGAACACAAAGTTCCTTTTCAGTTGCAAACTACACTCCATACATATATATGGGGAGGTACTAGCTCCAAATCTGTTTTACAGTGAAAACTGCAGGAACTTCAAACTGGCACTAGGAAACACACTGAGAAACTAGAGTAAAAGTTTCACATGCAACCCGTTCCCATTGTGCTCGATGAATTAACGTCTCTCCACATGATCAGTTATGAGAGATAAGTGTGTGTGAAAGCCGTTTTTCAAATAGATTGTTGGGAACACAAAGTTCCTTTTCAGTTGCAAACTACACTCCATACATATATATGGAGAGGTACTAGCTCCAACTCGGTTTTACAGTGAAAACTGCAGGAACTTCAAACTGGCACTAGGAAACACACTGAGAAACTAGAGTAAAAGTTTCCCCCGCAACCCGTTCCCTTTGTGCTAGATGAACGAACGTCTCTCCACATGCTCAGTTCTGAGAGATAAGTGTGTGTGAAAGCCGTACTTCAACTAGATTGCTGGGAACACAAAGTTCCTTTTTAGTTGCAAACTACACTCCATACATATATATGGGGAGGTACTAGCTCCAACTCGGTTTTACAGTGAAAACTGCAGGAACTTCAAACCGGCACTAGGAAACACACTGAGAAACTAGAGGAAAAGTTTCCACTGCAACCCGTTCCTTTTGTGCTAGATGAACGAACGTGTCTCCACATGCTCAGTTCTGAGAGATAAGTGTGTGTAAAAGCCGTCCTTCAACTTGATTGTTGGGAACACAAAGTTCCTTTTCAGTTGCAAACTACACTCCATTCATATATATGGGGAGGTACTAGCTCCAACAAAGTTTTACAGTGAAAACTGCAGGATCTTCAAACCGGCACTAGGAAACACACTGAGAAACTTGAGTAAAAGTTTCCCCTGCAACCCGTTCCATTTGTGCTTGATGAACGAACGTCTCTCCACATGCTCAGTTCTGAGAGATAAGTGTGTGTGAAAGCCGTCCTACAACTAGATTGTTGGGGACACAAAGTTCCTTTTCAGTTGCAAACTACACTCCATACATATATATGGGGAGGTACTAGCTCCAACTCGGTTTTACAGTGAAAACTGCAGGAACTTCAAACCGGCACTAGGAAAAACACTGAGAAACTAGAGTAAAAGTTTCTCCTGCAACTCGTTCCCTTTGTGCTAGATGAAAGAACGTCTCTCCACATGCTCAGTTCTGAGAGCTAAGTGTGTGTGAAAGCCGTTCTTCAACTAGATTGTTGGGAACACAAAGTTCCTTTTCAGTTGCAAACTACACTCCATACATATATATTGGGAGGTACAAGCTCCAACACGGGTTTACAGTGAAAACTGCAGGAACTTCAAACTTGCACAAGGAAACATACTGAGAAACCAGAGTAAAAATTAACCCAGCAACCCGTTCCCTTTGTGCTAGATGAACGAACGACTCTCCACATGCTCAGTTCTGAGAGATAAGTGTGTGTTAAAGCCGTCCTTCAACTAGATTGCTGGGAACACAAAGTTCCTTTTCAGTTGCAAACTACACTCCATATATATATATGGGGAGGTACTAGCTCCAAATCGGTTTTAAAGTGAAAACTGCAAGAACTTCAAACTGTCACTAGGAAACACACTGAGAAACTAGAGTATAAGTTTCCCCTACAACCCGTTCCCATTGTGCTCGATGAATGAACGTCTCTCCGCATGCTCAGTTGTGAGAGATAAGTGTGTGTGAAAGCCGTTTTTCAAACAGATTGTTGGGAACACAAAGTTCCTTTTCAGTTGCAAACTACACTCCATACATATATATGGAGAGGTACTAGCTCCAACTCGGTTTTAAAGTGAAAATTGCAGGAACTTCAAACTGGCACTAGGAAACACACTGAGAAACTAGAGTAAAAGTTTCCCCTGCAACCCGTTCCCTTTGTGCTAGATGAACGAACGTCTCTCCACATGCTCAGTTCTGAGAGATAAGTGTGTGTGAAAGCCGTCCTTCAACTAGATTCCTGGGAACACAAAGTTCCTTTTCAGTTGCAAACTACACTCCATACATATATATGGGGAGGTACTAGCTCCAAATCGGTTTTACAGAGAAAACTGCAGGAACTTCAAACCGGCTCTAGGAAACACACTGAGAAACTAGAGGAAAAGTTTCCCCTGCAACCCGTTCCTTTTTTGCTAGATGAACGAACGTGTCTCCACATGCTAAGTTCTGAGAGATAAGTGTGTGTGAAAGCCGTCCTTCAACTAGATTGTTGGGAACACAAAGTTCCTTTTCAGTTGCAAACTACACTCCATACATATATATGGGGAGGTACTAGTTCCAACTCGGTTTTACAGTGAAAACTGCAGGAAATTAACACCGGCTCTAGGAAACACACTGAGAAACTAGAGTAAATTTTCTCCTGCATCCCGTTCCATTTGTGCTAGATGAACGAACGTCTCTCCACATGCTCAGTTCTGAGAGATAAGTGTGTGTGAAAGCCGTCCTTCATTTAGACTTTTGGAAACACAAAGTTCCTTTTCAGTTGCAAACTACACTCCATACATATATACGGGAAGTACTAGCTCCAACTCGGTTTTACACTGAAAACTGCAGGAACTTCAAACTGGCACTTGGAAACACACTGAGAAACTTGAGTAAAAGTTTCCCCTGCAACCCGTTCCATTTGTGCTTGATGAACGAACGTCTCTCCACATGCTCATTTCTGAGAGATAAGTGTGTGTGAAAGCCGTCCTACAACTAGATTGTTGGGGACACAAAGTTCCTTTTCAGTTGCAAACTACACTCCATACATATATATGGGGAGGTACGAGCTCCAACTCGTTTTTACAGTGAAAACTGCAGGAACTTCAACCCGGCACTAGGAAACACACTGAGAAACTAGAGGAAAAGTTTCCCCTGCAACCCGTTCCTTTTTTGCTAGATGAACGAACGTCTCTCCACATGCTCAGTTCTGAGAGATAAGTGTGTGTGAAAGCCGTCCTTCAACTAGATGGTTGGGAACACAAAGTTCCTTTTCAGTTGCAACGACACTCCATTCATATATATGGGGAGCTACTAGCTCCAAAAAGTTTTTACAGTGAAAACTGCAGGAACTTCAAACCGGCACTAGGAAACACACTGAGAAACTAGAGTAAATTTTCTCCTGCATCCCGTTCCATTTGTGCTAGATGAACGAACGTCTCTCCACATGCTCAGTTCTGAGAGATAAGTGTGTGTGAAAGCCGTCCTTCAACTAGACTTTTGGGAACACAAAGTTCCTTTTCAGTTGCAAACTACACTCCATACATATATATGGGGAAGTACTAGCTCCAACTCGGTTTTACAGTGAAAACTGCAGGAACTTCAAATTGGCACTAGGAAACACTCTGAGAATCTTGAGTAAAAGTTTCCCCTGCAACCCGTTCCATTTGTGCTTGATGAACGAACGTCTCTCCACATGCTCAGTTCTGAGAGATAATTGTGTGTGAAAGCCGTCCTGCACCTAGATTGCAGGGAACACAAAGTTCCTTTTCAGTTGCAAACTACACTCCATACATATATATGGGGAGGTACTAGCTCCAACTCGGTTTTACAGTGAAAACTGCAGGAACTTCAAACCGGCACTAGGAAACACACTGAGAAACTAGAGTAAAAGATTCCCTGCAACCCGTTCCCTTTGTGCTAGATGAACGAACGTCTCTCCACATGCTCATTTCTGAGAGATAAATGTGTGTGAAAGCCGTCCGTCAACTAGATTGTTGGGAACACAAAGTTCCTTTTCAGTTGCAAACTACACTCAATACATATATATGGGGAGGTACTAGCTGCAAATCGGTTTTACAGTGAAAACTGCAGGAACTTCAAACCGGCACTATTTAACCCACTGAGAAACTAGAGTAAAAGTTTCCCCTGCAACCCGTTCCCTTTGTGCTAGATGAACGAACGTCTCTCCACATGCTAATTTCTGAGAGATACGTGTGTGTGAAAGCCGTCCTTCCCCTAGATTTTTGGGAACACAAAGTTCCTTTTCAGTTGTATACTACAATCCATACATATATATGGGGAGGTACTTACTCCAACTCGGTTTTACAGTGAAAACTGCAGGAACTTCAAACTGGCACTAGGAAACACACTGAGAATCTAGAGTAAAAGTTTCCCCTGCAACCCGTTCCCTTTGTGCTAGATGAACGAACGTCTCTCCACATGCTCAGTTCTGAGAGATAAGTGTGTGTGAAAGCCGTCCTTCACATAGATTCTTGGGAACACACAGTTCCTTTTCAGTTGCAAACTACACTCCATACATATATATTGCGAGGTACTAGCTCCAAATCGGTTTTACAGTGAAAACTGCAGGAACTTCAAACTGGCACTAGGAAACACACTGAGAAACTAGAGTAAAAGTTTCCCCTGCCACCCGTTCCCTTTGTGCTAGATGAACGAACTTCTCTCCACATGCTAAGATCTGAGAGATAAGTGTGTGTGAAAGCCGACCTTTAACTAGATTGGTGGGAACACAAAGTTCCTTTTCAGTTGCAAACTACACTCCATACATATATATGCGGAGGTACTAGCTCCAACTCGCTTTTGCAGTGAAAACTGCAGGAACTTCAAACCGGCACTAGGAAACACACTGAAAAACTAGAGTAAAAGTTTCTCCTGCAACCCGTTCCCTTTGTGCTAGATGAACGAACGTCTTTCCATATGCTCAGTTCTGAGAGATAAGTGTGTGTGAAAGCCGTCCTTCAACTAGACTGTTGGGAACACATAGTTCCTTTTCAGTAGCAAACTACATTCCATACATATATATGGGGATGTACAAGCTCCAACTCGGATTTAGAGTGAAAACTGCAGGAACTTCAAACTGGCACAAGGAAACATACTGAGAAACCAGAGTAAAAATTAACCCAGCAAACCGTTCCCTTTGTGCTAGTTGAACGAACGTGTCTCCACATGCTCAGTTCTGAGAGATAAGTGTGTGTGAAAGCCGTCCTTCACCTAGATTGTTGGGAACACAAAGTTCCTTTTCAGTTGCAAACTACAATCCATACATATATATGGGGAGGTACTACCACCATCTCGGTTTTATAGTGAAAACTGCAGGAACTTCAAACCGGCACTAGGAATCACACTGAGAAATTAGAGTAAATGTTTCCCCTGCAAACCGTTCCATTTGTGCTAGATGAACGAACGTCTCTCCACATGCTCATTTCTGAGAGATAAGTGTGTGTGAAAGCCGTACTTCAACTAGATTGTTGGGAACACAAAGTTCCTTTTCAGTTGCAAACTACAATCCACACATATATATGGGGAGGTACTAGCTCCAACACGGGTTTAGGGTGAAAAATGCAAGAACTTCAAACTGGCACAAGGAAAAACACTGAGAAACTAGAATAAAAGTTTCCCCTGCAACCCGTTCCCTTTGTGCTAGATGAACGAACGTCTCTCCACATGCTCAGTTGTGAGAGATAAGTGTGTGTGAAAGCCGTACTTCAACTTGATTGCTGGGAACACAAAGTTCCTTTTCAGTTGCAAACTACACTCCATGCATATATATGGGGAGGTACTAGCTCCAACTCGGTTTAACAGTGAAAATTGCAGGAACTTCAAACTGGCACTAGGAAACACACTGAGAAACTAGAGTAAAAGTTTCCCTGCAATCCGTTCCCTTTGTGCTAGATGAACGAACGTCTCCCCACATGCTCACTTCTGAGAGTTAGGTGTGTGTGAAAGCCATCCTTCACCTAGATTGTAGGGAACACAAAGTTCCTTTTCAGTTGCAAACTACAATCCATACATATTTATGGGGAGGTACTAGCTCCAACTAGGTTTTACAGTGAAAACTGCAGGAACTTCAAACCGGCACTAGGAAACACACTAAGAAACTAGAGTAAAAGTTTCCCCTGCAAACCGTTCCCTTTGTGCTAGATGAACGAACGTCTCTCCACATGCTCAGTTCTGAGAGAAAAGAGTGTGTGAAAGCCGTCCTTCAACTAGATTGTTGGGAACATAAAGTTCCTTTTCAGTTGCAAACTACACTCCATACATATATATGGGGAGGTACTAGCTCCAACTCGATTTTACACTGAACACTGCAGGAACTTCAAACCGGCACTAGGAATCACACTGAGAAACTAAAGTAAAAGTTTCCCCTGCAAACCGTTCCATTTGTGCTAGATGAACGAACGCCTCTCCACATGCTCATTTCTGAGAGATAAGTGTGTGTGAAAGCCGTCCTTCAACTAGATTGTTGGGAACACAAAGTTCCTTTTCAGTTGCAAACTACAATCCATACATATATATGGGGATGTACTAGATCCAACACGGGTTTACAGTGAAAACTGCAGAAACTTCAAACTGGCACAAGGAAACACACTGAGAATCTAGAATAAAAGTTTCCCCTGCAACCCGTTCCCTTTGTGCTAGATGAACGAACGTCTCTCCACATGCTCAGTTGTGAAAGATAAGTGTGTGTGAAAGCCGTCCTTCAACTAAATTTTTGGGAACACAAAGTTCCTTTTCAGTTGCAAACTACACTCCATACATATAAAAGGGGAGTTACTAGATCCAACTCGGTTTTACAGTGAATACTGAGGAAGTTCAAACCGGCACTATTAAACATACTGAGAATCTAGAGTAAAAGTTACCCCTGCAACCCGTTCCCTTTGTGCGAGATGAACGAACGTCTCCCCACATGCTCACTTCTGAGAGTTAAGTGTGTGTGAAAGCCGTCCTTCACCTAGATTGTAGGGAACACAAAGTTCCTTTTCAGTTGCAAACTACAATCCATACATATATATGGGGAGGTACTAGCTCCAACTCGGTGTTACAGTGAAAACTGCAGGAACTTCAAACCGGCACTAGGAAACACACTAAGAAACTAGAGTAAAAGTTTCCCCTGCAACCCGTTCCTTTTGTGCTAGATGAACGAACGTCTCTCCACATGCTCAGTTCTGAGAGATAATTGTGTGTGAAAGCCGTCCTTCACCTAGATTGTTGTGAACACAAAGTTCCTTTTCAGTTGCAAACTACAATCCATACATATATATGGGGAGGTACTAGCTCCAACTGGATTTTACAGTGAAAACTGCAGGAACTTCAAACCGGCACTAGGAAACACACTGAGAAACTAGTGTAAAAGTTTCCCTGCAAACCGTTCCCTTTGTGCTAGATGAACGAACGTCTCTCCACATGCTCAGTTCTGAGAGAAAAGAGTGTGTGAAAGCCGTTCTTCAACTAGATTGTTGGGAACACAAAGTTCCTTTTCAGTTGCAAAGTACACTCCATACATATATACAGGTAGGTACTAGCTCCAACACGGTTTTACAGTGAAAACTGCAGGAACTTCAAACTTGCACAAGGAAACATACTGAGAATCCAGAGTAAAAATTAACCCAGCAAACCGTTCCCTTTGTGCTAGATGAACGAAGGTGTCTCCACATGCTCAGTTCTGAGAGATAAGTGTGTGTGAAAGCCGTCCTTCAACTAGATTGTTGGGAACACAAAGTTACTTTTCAGTTGCAGACTAAACTCCATACATATTTACGGGGAGGTAATAGCTCCAACACGGTTTTACAGTGAAAACAGCAGGAACTTCAAACTGGCAGTAGGAAACAGACTGAGAAACTAGAGTAAAAGTTTCCCTTGCAACCAGTTCCCTTTGTGCTAGATGAACGAACGTCTCTCCACATGCTCAGTTCTGAGAGATAAGTGTGTGTTAAAGCCGTCCTTCACATAGTTTGTTGGGAACACAAAGTTCCTTTTCAGTTGCAAACTACACTCCATACATATATATGGGGAGGTACTAGCTCCAAATCTGTTTTACAGTGAAAACTGCAGGAACTTCAAACTGGCACTAGGAAACACACTGAGAAACTAGAGTAAAAGTTTCACATGCAACCCGTTCCCATTGTGCTCGATGAATTAACGTCTCTCCACATGATCAGTTATGAGAAATAAGTGTGTGTGAAAGCCGTTTTTCAAATAGATTGTTGGGAACACAAAGTTCTTTTTCAGTTGCAAACTACACTCCATACATATATATGGAGAGGTACTAGCTCCAACTCGGTTTTACAGTGAAAACTGCAGGAACTTCAAACTGGCACTAGGAAACACACTGAGAAACTAGAGTAAAAGTTTCCCCCGCAACCCGTTCCCTTTGTGCTAGATGAACGAACGTCTCTCCACATGCTCAGTTCTGAGAGATAAGTGTGTGTGAAAGCCGTACTTCAACTAGATTGCTGGGAACACAAAGTTCCTTTTTAGTTGCAAACTACACTCCATACATATATATGGGGAGGTACTAGCTCCAACTCGGTTTTACAGTGAAAACTGCAGGAACTTCAAACCGGCACTAGGAAACACACTGAGAAACTAGAGGAAAAGTTTCCACTGCAACCCGTTCCTTTTGTGCTAGATGAACGAACGTGTCTCCACATGCTCAGTTCTGAGAGATAAGTGTGTGTAAAAGCCGTCCTTCAACTTGATTGTTGGGAACACAAAGTTCCTTTTCAGTTGCAAACTACACTCCATTCATATATATGGGGAGGTACTAGCTCCAACAAAGTTTTACAGTGAAAACTGCAGGATCTTCAAACCGGCACTAGGAAACACACTGAGAAACTTGAGTAAAAGTTTCCCCTGCAACCCGTTCCATTTGTGCTTGATGAACGAACGTCTCTCCACATGCTCAGTTCTGAGAGATAAGTGTGTGTGAAAGCCGTCCTACAACTAGATTGTTGGGGACACAAAGTTCCTTTTCAGTTGCAAACTACACTCCATACATATATATGGGGAGGTACTAGCTCCAACTCGGTTTTACAGTGAAAACTGCAGGAACTTCAAACCGGCACTAGGAAAAACACTGAGAAACTAGAGTAAAAGTTTCTCCTGCAACTCGTTCCCTTTGTGCTAGATGAAAGAACGTCTCTCCACATGCTCAGTTCTGAGAGCTAAGTGTGTGTGAAAGCCGTTCTTCAACTAGATTGTTGGGAACACAAAGTTCCTTTTCAGTTGCAAACTACACTCCATACATATATATTGGGAGGTACAAGCTCCAACACGGGTTTACAGTGAAAACTGCAGGAACTTCAAACTTGCACAAGGAAACATACTGAGAAACCAGAGTAAAAATTAACCCAGCAACCCGTTCCCTTTGTGCTAGATGAACGAACGACTCTCCACATGCTCAGTTCTGAGAGATAAGTGTGTGTTAAAGCCGTCCTTCAACTAGATTGCTGGGAACACAAAGTTCCTTTTCAGTTGCAAACTACACTCCATATATATATATGGGGAGGTACTAGCTCCAAATCGGTTTTAAAGTGAAAACTGCAAGAACTTCAAACTGTCACTAGGAAACACACTGAGAAACTAGAGTATAAGTTTCCCCTACAACCCGTTCCCATTGTGCTCGATGAATGAACGTCTCTCCGCATGCTCAGTTATGAGAGATAAGTGTGTGTGAAAGCCGTTTTTCAAACAGATTGTTGGGAACACAAAGTTCCTTTTCAGTTGCAAACTACACTCCATACATATATATGGAGAGTTACTAGCTCCAACTCGGTTTTAAAGTGAAAATTGCAGGAACTTCAAACTGGCACTAGGAAACACACTGAGAAACTAGAGTAAAAGTTTCCCCTGCAACCCGTTCCCTTTGTGCTAGATGAACGAACGTCTCTCCACATGCTCAGTTCTGAGAGATAAGTGTGTGTGAAAGCCGTCCTTCAACTAGATTCCTGGGAACACAAAGTTCCTTTTCAGTTGCAAACTACACTCCATACATATATATGGGGAGGTACTAGCTCCAAATCGGTTTTACAGAGAAAACTGCAGGAACTTCAAACCGGCTCTAGGAAACACACTGAGAAACTAGAGGAAAAGTTTCCCCTGCAACCCGTTCCTTTTTTGCTAGATGAACGAACGTGTCTCCACATGCTAAGTTCTGAGAGATAAGTGTGTGTGAAAGCCGTCCTTCAACTAGATTGTTGGGAACACAAAGTTCCTTTTCAGTTGCAAACTACACTCCATACATATATATGGGGAGGTACTAGTTCCAACTCGGTTTTACAGTGAAAACTGCAGGAAATTAACACCGGCTCTAGGAAACACACTGAGAAACTAGAGTAAATTTTCTCCTGCATCCCGTTCCATTTGTGCTAGATGAACGAACGTCTCTCCACATGCTCAGTTCTGAGAGATAAGTGTGTGTGAAAGCCGTCCTTCATTTAGACTTTTGGAAACACAAAGTTCCTTTTCAGTTGCAAACTACACTCCATACATATATATGGGGAAGTACTAGCTCCAACTCGGTTTTACACTGAAAACTGCAGGAACTTCAAACTGGCACTTGGAAACACACTGAGAAACTTGAGTAAAAGTTTCCCCTGCAACCCGTTCCATTTGTGCTTGATGAACGAACGTCTCTCCACATGCTCATTTCTGAGAGATAAGTGTGTGTGAAAGCCGTCCTACAACTAGATTGTTGGGGACACAAAGTTCCTTTTCAGTTGCAAACTACACTCCATACATATATATGGGGAGGTACGAGCTCCAACTCGTTTTTACAGTGAAAACTGCAGGAACTTCAACCCGGCACTAGGAAACACACTGAGAAACTAGAGGAAAAGTTTCCCCTGCAACCCGTTCCTTTTTTGCTAGATGAACGAACGTCTCTCCACATGCTCAGTTCTGAGAGATAAGTGTGTGTGAAAGCCGTCCTTCAACTAGATGGTTGGGAACACAAAGTTCCTTTTCAGTTGCAACGACACTCCATTCATATATATGGGGAGCTACTAGCTCCAAAAAGTTTTTACAGTGAAAACTGCAGGAACTTCAAACCGGCACTAGGAAACACACTGAGAAACTAGAGTAAATTTTCTCCTGCATCCCGTTCCATTTGTGCTAGATGAACGAACGTCTCTCCACATGCTCAGTTCTGAGAGATAAGTGTGTGTGAAAGCCGTCCTTCAACTAGACTTTTGGGAACACAAAGTTCCTTTTCAGTTGCAAACTACACTCCATACATATATATGGGGAAGTACTAGCTCCAACTCGGTTTTACAGTGAAAACTGCAGGAACTTCAAATTGGCACTAGGAAACACTCTGAGAATCTTGAGTAAAAGTTTCCCCTGCAACCCGTTCCATTTGTGCTTGATGAACGAACGTCTCTCCACATGCTCAGTTCTGAGAGATAATTGTGTGTGAAAGCCGTCCTGCACCTAGATTGCAGGGAACACAAAGTTCCTTTTCAGTTGCAAACTACACTCCATACATATATATGGGGAGGTACTAGCTCCAACTCGGTTTTACAGTGAAAACTGCAGGAACTTCAAACCGGCACTAGGAAACACACTGAGAAACTAGAGTAAAAGTTTCCCTGCAACCCGTTCCCTTTGTGCTAGATGAACGAACGTCTCTCCACATGCACATTTCTGAGAGATAAATGTGTGTGAAAGCCGTCCGTCAACTAGATTGTTGGGAACACAAAGTTCCTTTTCAGTTGCAAACTACACTCAATACATATATATGGGGAGGTACTAGCTGCAAATCGGTTTTACAGTGAAAACTGCAGGAACTTCAAACCGGCACTATTTAACCCACTGAGAAACTAGAGTAAAAGTTTCCCCTGCAACCCGTTCCCTTTGTGCTAGATGAACGAACGTCTCTCCACATGCTAATTTCTGAGAGATACGTGTGTGTGAAAGCCGTCCTTCCCCTAGATTTTTGGGAAAACAAAGTTCCTTTTCAGTTGTATACTACAATCCATACATATATATGGGGAGGTACTTACTCCAACTCGGTTTTACAGTGAAAACTGCAGGAACTTCAAACTGGCACTAGGAAACACACTGAGAATCTAGAGTAAAAGTTTCCCCTGCAACCCGTTCCCTTTGTGCTAGATGAACGAACGTCTCTCCACATGCTCAGTTCTGAGAGATAAGTGTGTGTGAAAGCCGTCCTTCACATAGATTCTTGGGAACACACAGTTCCTTTTAAGTTGCAAACTACACTCCATACATATATATTGCGAGGTACTAGCTCCAAATCGGTTTTACAGTGAAAACTGCAGGAACTTCAAACTGGCACTAGGAAACACACTGAGAAACTAGAGTAAAAGTTTCCCCTGCAACCCGTTCCGTTTGTGCTAGATGAACGAACTTCTCTCCACATGCTAAGATCTGAGAGATAAGTGTGTGTGAAAGCCGACCTTTAACTAGATTGGTGGGAACACATAGTTCCTTTTCAGTAGCAAACTACATTCCATACATATATATGGGGAGGTACTAGCTCCAACTCGCTTTTGCAGTGAAAACTGCAGGAACTTCAAACCGGCACTAGGAAACACACTGAAAAACTAGAGTAAAAGTTTCTCCTGCAACCCGTTCCCTTTGTGCTAGATGAACGAACGTCTTTCCATATGCTCAGTTCTGAGAGATAAGTGTGTGTGAAAGCCGTCCTTCAACTAGACTGTTGGGAACACATAGTTCCTTTTCAGTAGCAAACTACATTCCATACATATATATGGGGATGTACAAGCTCCAACTCGGATTTAGAGTGAAAACTGCAGGAACTTCAAACTGGCACAAGGAAACATACTGAGAAACCAGAGTAAAAATTAACCCAGCAAACCGTTCCCTTTGTGCTAGTTGAACGAACGTGTCTCCACATGCTCAGTTCTGAGAGATAAGTGTGTGTGAAAGCCGTCCTTCAACTAGATTGCTGGGAACACAAAGTTCCTTTTCAGTTGCAAACTACACTCCATACATATATATGGGGAGGTACTAGCTCCAACTCGGTTTTAAAGTGAAAACTGCAGGAACTTCAAACCGGCACTAGGAAACACACTGAGAAATTAGAGTAAAAGTTTCCCTGCAACCAGTTCCCTTTGTGCTAGATGAACGAACGTCTCTCCACATGCTCAGTTCTGAGAGATAAGTGTGTGTTAAAGCCGTCCTTCACATAGATTGTTGGGAACACAAAGTTCCTTTTCAGTTGCAAACTACACTCCATACATATATATGGGGAGGTACTAGCTCCAACTCGGTTTTAAAGTGAAAACTGCAGGAACTTCAAACTGGCACTAGGAAACACACTGAGAAACTAGAGTAAAAGTTTCCCCCGCAACCCGTTCCCTTTGTGCTAGATGAACGAACGTCTCTCCACATGCTCAGTTCTGAGAGATAAGTGTGTGTGAAAGCCGTCCTTCAACTAGATTGCTGGGAACACAAAGTTCCTTTTCAGTTGCAAACTACACTCCATACATATATAAGGGGAGGTACTAGCTCCAACTCTGTTTTACAGTGAAAACTGCAGGAACTTCAAACCGGCACTAGGAAACACACTGAGAAACTAGAGTAAAAGTTTCTCCTGCATCCCGTTCCCTTTGTGCTAGATGAACGAACGTCTCTCCACATGCTCAGTTCTAAGAGATAAGTGTGTGTGAAAGCCGTCCTTCAACTAGATTGTTGGGAACACAAAGTTCCTTTTCAGTTGCAAACTACAATCCATACATATATATGGGGAGGTACTAGCTCCAACTCGGTTTTACAGTGAAAACTGCAGGATCTTCAAACCGGCACTAGGAAAAACACTGAGAAACTAGAGTAAATTTTCTCCTGCATCCTGTTCCCTTTGTGCTAGATGAACGAAAGTCTCTCCACATGCTCAGTTCTGAGAGATAAGTGTGTGTGAAAGCCGTCCTTCAACTAGAATTTTGGGAACACAAAGTTCCTTTTCAGTTGCAAACTACACTCCATACATATATATGGGGAAGTACTAGCTCCAACTCGGTTTTACAGTGAAAACTGCAGGAACTTCAAACTGGCACTTGGAAACACACTGAGAAACTTGAGTAAAAGTTTCCCCTGCAACCCGTTCCATTTGTGCTTGATGAACGAACGTCTTTCCACATGCTCAGTTCTGAGTGATTAGTGTGTGTGAATGCCGTCCTACAACTAGATTGTTGGGGACACAAAGTTCCTTTTCAGTTGCAAACTACACTCCATACATATATATGGGGAGGTACTAGCTCCAACTCGGTTTTACAGTGAAAACTGCAGGAACTTCAAACCGACACTAGGAAATACACTGAGAAACTAGAGTAAAAGTTTCCCTGCAACCCGTTCCCTTTGTGCTAGATGAAAGAATGTCTTTCAACATGCTCAGTTCTGAGAGCTAAGTTTGTGTGAAAGCCGTTCTTCAACTAGATTGTTGGGAACACAAAGTTCCTTTTCAGTTGCAAAGTACACTCCATACATATATACAGGTAGGTACTAGCTCCAACACGGTTTTACAGTGAAAACTGCAGGAACTTCAAACTTGCACAAGGAAACATACTGAGAAACCAGAGTAAAAATTAACCCAGCAAACCGTTCCCTTTGTGCTAGATGAACGAAGGTGTCTCCACATGCTCAGTTCTGAGAGATAAGTGTGTGTGAAAGCCGTCCTTCAACTAGATTGTTGGGAACACAAAGTTACTTTTCAGTTGCAGACTAAACTCCATACATATTTACGGGGAGGTAATAGCTCCAACACGGTTTTACAGTGAAAACAGCAGGAACTTCAAACTGGCAGTTGGAAACAGACTGAGAAACTAGAGTAAAAGTTTCCCTTTCAACCAGTTCCCTTTGTGCTAGATGAACGAACGTGTCTCCACATGCTCAGTTCTGGGATATAAGTGTGGGTGAAAGCCGTCCTTCACCTAGATTGTTGGGAACACAAAGTTCCTTTTCAGTTGCAAACTACACTCCATACATATATACAGGTAGGTACTAGCTCCAACTCAGTTTTACAGTGAAAACTGCAGGAACTTCAAACCGGCACTAGGAAACACACTGAGAAACTAGAGTAAAAGTTTCTCCTGCAACCCGTTCCCTTTGTGCTAGATGAACGAACGTCTCTCCACATGCTCAGTTCTGAGAGATAAGTGTGTGTTAAAGCCGTCCTCACATAGTTTGTTGGGAACACAAAGTTCCTATTCAGTTGCAAACTACACTCCATACATATATATGGGGAGGTACTAGCTCCAAAACTGTTTTACAGTGAAAACTGCAGGAACTTCAAACTGGCACTAGGAAACACACTGAGAAACTAGAGTAAAAGTTTCCCCTGCAACCCGTTCCCATTGTGCTCGATGAATTAACGTCTCTCCACATGATAAGTTATGAGAGATAATTGTGTGTGAAAGCAGTTTTTCAAATAGATTGTTGGGAACACAAAGTTCCTTTTCAGTTGCAAACTACAATCCATAAATATATATGGAGAGGTACTAGCTCCAACTCGGTTTTACAGTGAAAACTGCAGGAACTTCAAACTGGCACTAGGAAACACACTGAGAAACTAGAGTAAAAGTTTCCCCCGCAACCCGTTCCCTTTGTGCTAGATGAACGAACGTCTCTCCACATGCTCAGTTCTGAGAGATAATTGTGTGTGAAAGCCGTACTTCAACTAGATTGCTGGGAACACAAAGTTCCTTTTCAGTTGCAAACTACACTCCATACATATATATGGGGAGGTACTAGCTCCAACTCGGTTTTACAGTGAAAACTGCAGGAACTTCAAACCGGCACTAGGAAACACACTGAAAAACTATAGTAAAAGTTTCTCCTGCATCCCGTTCCCTTTGTGCTAGATGAACGAACGTCTCTCCACATGCTCAGTTCTAAGAGATAAGTGTGTGTGAAAGCCGTCCTTCAACTAGATTGTTGGGAACACAAAGTTCCTTTTCAGTTGCAAACTACACTCCATACATATATATTGGGAGGTACTAGCTCCAACTCGATTTTACAGTGAAAACAGCAGGAACTTCAAACCGGCACTAGGAAACACACTGAGAAACTAGAGGAAAAGTTTCCACTGCAACCCGTTCCTTTTGTGCTAGATGAACGAACGTGTCTCCACATGCTCAGTTCTGAGAGATAAGTGTGTGTAAAAGCCGTCCTTCAACTTGATTGTTGGGAACACAAAGTTCCTTTTCAGTTGCAAACTACACTCCATTCATATATATGGGGAGGTACTAGCTCCAACAAAGTTTTACAGTGAAAACTGCAGGATCTTCAAACCGGCACTAGGAAACACACTGAGAAACTTGAGTAAAATTTCCCCTGCAACCCGTTCCATTTGTGCTTGATGAACGAACGTCTCTCCACATGCTCAGTTCTGAGAGATAAGTGTGTGTGAAAGCCGTCCTACAACTAGATTGTTGGGGACACAAAGTTCCTTTTCAGTTGCAAACTACACTCCATACATATATATGGGGAGGTACTAGCTCCAACTCGGTTTTACAGTGAAAACTGCAGGAACTTCAAACCGGCACTAGGAAATACACTGAGAAACTAGAGTAAAAGTTTCTCCTGCAACTCGTTCCCTTTGTGCTAGATGAAAGAACGTCTCTCCACATGCTCAGTTCTGAGAGCTAAGTGTGTGTGAAAGCCGTTCTTCATCTAGATTGTTTTGAACACAAAGTTCCTTTTCAGTTGCAAACTACACTCCATACATATATATTGGGAGGTACAAGCTCCAACACGGGTTTACAGTGAAAACTGCAGGAACTTCAAACTTGCACAAGGAAACATACTGAGAAACCAGAGTAAAAATTAACCCAGCAACCCGTTCCCTTTGTGCTAGATGAACGAACGTCTCTCCACATGCTCAGTTCTGAGAGATAAGTGTGTGTTAAAGCCGTCCTTCAACTAGATTGCTGGGAACACAAAGTTCCTTTTCAGTTGCAAACTACACTCCATACATATATATGGGGAGGTACTAGCTCCAACTTGGTTTTACAGTGAAAACTGCAGGAACTTCAAACCGGCACTAGGAAACACACTGAGAAACTAGAGTAAAAGATTCCCTGCAACCCGTTCCCTTTGTGCTAGATGAACGAACGTCTCTCCACATGCTCATTTCTGAGAGATAAATGTGTGTGAAAGCCGTCCGTCAACTAGATTGTTGGGAACACAAAGTTCCTTTTCAGTTGCAAACTACACTCAATACATATATATGGGGAGGTACTAGCTGCAAATCGGTTTTACAGTGAAAACTGCAGGAACTTCAAACCGGCACTATTTAACCCACTGAGAAACTAGAGTAAAAGTTTCCCCTGCAACCCGTTCCCTTTGTGCTAGATGAACGAACGTCTCTCCACATGCTAATTTCTGAGAGATAAGTGTGTGTGAAAGCCGTCCTTCCCCTAGATTTTTGGGAACACAAAGTTCCTTTTCAGTTGTATACTACAATCCATACATATATATGGAGATGTACTTACTCCAACTCGGTTTTACAGTGAAAACTGCAGGAACTTCAAACTGGCACTAGGAAACACACTGAGAATCTAGAGTAAAAGTTTCCCCTGCAACCCGTTCCCTTTGTGCTAGATGAACGAACGTCTCTCCACATGCTCAGTTCTGAGAGATAAGTGTGTGTGAAAGCCGTCCTTCACCTACATTTTTGGGAACACAAAGTTCCTTTTCAGTTGCATACTACAATCTATATATATATATGGGGAGGTACTAGCTCCAACTCGGTTTTACAGTGAAAACTGCAGGAACTTCAACCGGCTCTAGGAAACACACTGAGAAACTAGAGTAAAAGTTTCCCCTGCAAACCGTTCCCTTTGGGTTAGATGAACGAACGTCTCTCCACATGCTCAGTTCTGAGAGATAATTGTGTGTGAAAGCCGTCCTTCAACTAGATTGTTGGGAACACAAAGTTCCTTTTTAGTTGCATACTACACTCCTTACATATATATGGGGAGGTACTAGCTCCAACTCGGTTTTACAGTGAAAACTGCAGGAAGTTCAAACCGGCACTATTTAACCCACTGAGAAACTAGAGTAAAAGTTACCCCTGCAACCCGTTCCCTTTTTTGCGAGATGAACGAACGTCTCCCCACATGTTCAGTTCTGAGAGATATGTGTGTGTGAAAGCCGTCCTTCACCTAGATTGTTATGAACAAAAAGTTCCTTTTCAGTTGCAAACTACACTCCATACATATATAAGGGGTGGTACTAGCTCCAACTCGGTTTTACAGTGAAAACTGCAGGAACTTCAACCCGGCCCTAGGAAACACACTGAAATTCTAGAGTAAAAGTCTCTCCTGCAACCCGTTCCTTTGTGCTAGATGAACGAACGTCTCTCCACATGCTCAGTTCTGAGAGATAATTGTGTGTGAAAGCCGTGCTTCACCTAGATTGTTGGGAACACAAAGTTCCTTTTCAGTTGCAAACTACACTCCATACTTATATATGGGGAGGTACTAGCTCCAAATCGGTTTTACAGTGAAAACTGCAGGAACTTCAAACCGACACTAGGAAACACACTGAGAAACTAGAGTAAAAGTTTCCCCTGCAACCCGTTCCCTTTGTGCTAGTTGAACGAACGTCTCTCCACATGCTCACTTCTGAGAGTTAAGTGTGTTTGAAAGCCGCCCTTCACATAGATTCTTGGGAACACACAGTTCCTTTTCAGTTGCAAACTACACTCCATACATATATATGGCGAGGTACTAGCTCCAAAACGGTTTTACAGTGAAAACTGCAGGAACTTCAAACTGGCACTAGGAAACACACTGAGAAACTAGAGTAAAAGTTTCCCCTGCAAACCGTTCCCTTTGTGCACGATGAATGAACGTATCTCCACATGCTCAGTTATGAGAGATAAGTGTGTGTGAAAGCCGTTTTTCAACTAGATTTTTGGGAACACAAAGTTCCTTTTCAGTTGCAAACTACAATCCATACATATATATGGGGAGGTACTAGCTCCAACTCGGTTTTACAGTGAATACTGCAGGATCTTCAAACTGGCACTAGGAAACACACTGAGAAACTAGAGTAAAATTTTCCCCTACAAACCGTTCCCTCTGTGCTAGATGAACGAACTTCTCTCCACATGCTAAGTTCTGAGAGATAAGTGTGTGTGAAAGCCGTCCTTTAACTAGATTGGTGGGAACACAAAGTTCCTTTTCAGTTGCAAACTACACTCCATACATATATATGGGGAGGTACTAGCTCCAACAAGATTTTACAGTGAAAACTGCAGGATCTTCAAACCGGCACTAGGAAACACACTGAGAAATTAGAGTATATTTTCTCCTGCATCCTGTTCCCTTTGTGCTAGATGAACGAACGTCTCTCCACATGCTCAGTTCTGAGGGATAAGTGTGTGTGAAAGCCGTCCTTCAACTAGACTTTTGGGAACACAAAGTTCCTTTTCAGTTGCAAACTACACTCCATACATATATATGGGGAAGTACTAGCCCCAACTCGGTTTTACAGTGAAAACTGCAGGAACTTCAAACTGGCACTTGGAAACACAATGAGAAACTTCAGTAAAAGTTCCCCTGCAACCCGTTCCATTTGTGCTTGATGAACGAACGTCTCTCCACATGCTCAGTTCTGAGAGATAAGTGTGTGTGAAAGCCGTCCTACAACTAGATTGTTGGGGACACAAAGTTCCTTTTCAGTTGCAAACTACACTCCATACATATATATGGGGAGGTACTAGCTCCAAATCGGTTTTACAGTGAAAACTGCAGGAACTTCAAACTGGCACTAGGAAACAGACTGAGAAACTAGAGTAAAAGTTTACCCTGCAAACCGTTCCCATTGTGCTCGATGAATTAACGTCTCTCTACATGCTCAGTTATGAGAGATAAGTGTGTGTGAAAGCCGTTTTTCAAATAGATTGTTGGGAACACAAAGTTCCTTTTCAGTTGCAAACTACACTCCATACATATATATGGAGAGGTACTAGCTCCAACTCGGTTTTAAAGTGAAAACTGCAGGAACTTCAAACTGGCACTAGGAAACACACTGAGAAACTAGAGTAAAAGTTTCCCCCGCAAACCGTTCCCGTTGTGCTTGATGAACGAACGTCTCTCCACATGCTCAGTTCTGAGAGATAAATGTGTGTGAAAGCCGTCCTTCAACTAGATTGCTGGGAACACAAAGTTCCTTTTCAGTTGCAAACTACACTCCATACATATATATGGGGAGGTACTAGCTCCAACTCGGTTTTACAGTGAAAACTGCAGGAACTTCAAACCGGCACTAGGAAACACACTGAAAAACTAGAGTAAAAGTTTCTCCTGCATCCCGTTCCCTTTGTGCTAGATGAACGAACGTCTCTCCACATGCTCAGTTCTAAGAGATAGTGTGTGTGAAAGCCGTCCTTCAACTAGATTGTTGGGAACACAAAGTTCCTTTTCAGTTGCAAAATACAATCCATACATATATATGGGGAGGTACTAGATCCAACTCGGTTTTACAGTGAAAACTGCAGGAACTTCAAACCGGCTCTAGGAAACACACTGAGAAACTAGAGGAAAAGTTTCCCCTGCAGCCCATTCCTTTTGTCCTAGATGAACGAACGTGTCTCCACATGCTCAGTTCTGAGAGATAAGTGTGTGTAAAAGCCGTCCTTCAACTTGATTGTTGGGAACACAAAGTTCCTTTTCAGTTGCAAACTACACTCCATTCATATATATGGGGAGGTACTAGCTCCAACAAGATTTTACAGTGAAAACTGCAGGATCTTCAAACCGGCACTAGGAAACACACTGAGAAACTAGAGTATATTTTCTCCTGCATCCTGTTCCCTTTGTGCTAGATGAACGAACGTCTCTCCACATGCTCAGATCTGAGAGTTAAGTGTGTGTGAAATCCGTCCTGCACCTAGATTGCAGGGAACACAAAGTTCCTTTTCAGTTGCAAACTACACTCCATACATATATATGGGGAGGTACTAGCTCCAACTCGGTTTTACAGTGAAAACTGCAGGAACTTCAAACCGGCACTAGGAAAAACACTGAGAAACTAGAGTAAAAGATTCCCTGCAACCCGTTCACTTTGTGCTAGATGAACGAACGTCTCTCCACATGCTCATTTCTGAGAGATAAATGTGTGTTAAAGCCGTCCGTCAACTAGATTGTTGGGAACACAAAGTTCCTTTTCAGTAGCAAACTTCAATCAACACATATATATGGGGAGGTACTAGCTCCAACTCGGTTTTACAGTGAAAACTGCAGGAACTTCAAACCGGCACTATGTAACCCACTGAGAAACTAGAGTAAAAGTTTCCCCTGCAACCCGTTCCCTTTGTGCTAGATGAACGAACGTCTCTCCACATGCTAAGTTCTGAGAGATAAGTGTGTGTGAAAGCCGTCCTTCACCTAGATTGTTTGGAACACAAAGTTCCTTTTCAGTTGTAAACTACACTCCTTACATATATATGGGGAGGTACTAGCTCCAACTCGGATTTACAGTGAAAACTGCAGGAACTTCAAACTGGCACAAGGAAACATACTGAGAAACCAGAGTAAAAATTAACCCAGCAACCCGTTCCCTTTGTGCTAGATGAACGAACGTCTCTCCACATGCTCAGTTCTGAGAGATAAGTGTGTGTGAAAGCCGTCCTTCAACTAGATTGTTGGGAACAAAAAGTTCCTTTTCAGTTGCAGACTACACTCCATACATATTTATGGGGAGGTAATAGCTCCAACACGGTTTTACAGTGAAAACAGCAGGAACTTCAAACTGGCAGTAGGAAACAGACTGAGAAACTAGTGTAAAAGTTTCCCCTTCAACCCGTTCCCTTTGTGCTAGATGAACGAACGTGTCTCCACATGCTCAGTTCTGAGAGATAAGTGTGTGTGAAAGCCGTCCTTCACCTAGATTGTTGGGAACACAAAGTTCCTTTTCAGTTGCAAACTACACTCCATACATATATACGGGTAGGTACTAGCTCCAACTCAGTTTTACAGTGAAGACTGCAGGAACTTCAAACCGGCACTAGGAAACACACTGAGAAACTAGAGTAAAAGTTTTCCCTGCAACCCGTTTCCTTTGTGCTAGATGAACGAATGTCTCTCCACATGCTCAGTTCTGAGAGATAAGTGTGTGTTAAAGCCGTCCTTCAACTAGATTGCTGGGAACACAAAGTTCCTTTTCAGTTGCAAACTACACTCCATACATATATATGGGGTGGTACTAGCTTCAAATCGGTTTTAAAGTGAAAACTGCAAGATCTTCAAACTGGCACTAGGAAACACACTGAGAAACTAGAGTATAAGTTTCCCCTGCAACCCGTTCCCATTGTGCTCGAAGAATGAACGTCTGTCCGCATGCTCAGTTATGAGAGATAAGTGTGTGTGAAAGCCGTTTTTCAAATAGATTGTTGGGAACACAAAGTTCCTTTTCAGTTGCAAACTACACCCCATACATATATATGGAGACGTACTAGCTCCAACTCGGTTTTAAAGTGAAAACTGCAGGAACTTCAAACTGGCACTAGGAAACACACTGAGAAACTAGAGTAAAAGTTTCCCCTGCAACCCGTTCCCTTTGTGCTAGATGAACGAACGTCTCTCCACATGCTCAGTTCTGAGAGATAAGTGTGTGTGAAAGCCGTCCTTCAACTAGATTGCTGGGAACACAAAGTTCCTTTTCAGTTGCAAACTACACTCCATACATATATATGGGGAGGTACTAGCTCCAACTCTGTTTTACAGTGAAAACTGCAGGAACTTCAAACCGGCTCTAGGAAACACACTGAGAAACTAGAGGAAAAGTTTCCCCTGCAACCCGTTCCTTTTTTGCTAGATGAACGAACGTGTCTCCACATGCTCAGTTCTGAGAGATAAGTGTGTGTGAAAGCCGTCCTTCAACTAGATTGTTGGGAACACAAAGTTCCTTTTCAGTTGCAACTACACTCCATTCATATATATGGGGAGCTACTAGCTCCAAAAAGGTTTTACAGTGAAAACTGCAGGAACTTCAAACCGGCACTAGGAAACACACTGAGAAACTAGAGTAAATTTTCTCCTGCATCCCGTTCCATTTGTGCTAGATGAACGAACGTCTCTCCACATGCTCAGTTCTGAGAGATAAGTGTGTGTGAAAGCCGTCCTTCAACTAGATTTTTGGGAACACAATGTTCCTTTTCAGTTGCAAACTACACTCCATACATATATATGGGGAAGGACTAGCTTCAACTCGGTTTTACAGTGAAAACTGCAGGAACTTCAAACTGGCACTTGGAAACACACTGAGAAACTTGAGTAAAAGTTTCCCCTGCATCCCGTTCCATTTGTGCTTGATGAACGAACGTCTCTCCACATGCTCAGTTCTGAGAGATAAGTGTGTGTGAAAGCCGTCCTACAATTAGATTGTTGGGGACACAAAGTTCCTTTTCAGTTGCAAACTACACTCCATACATATATATGGGGAGGTACTAGCTCCAACTCGGTTTTACAGTGAAAACTGCAGGAACTTCAAACCGGCACTAAGAAACACACTGAAAAACTAGAGTAAAAGTTTCTCCTGCAACCCGTTCCCTTTGTGCTAGATGAACGAACGTCTCTCCACATGCTCAGTTGTGAGAGATAAGTGTGTGTCAAAGCCGTTCTTCAACTAGATTGTTGGGAACACAAAGTTCTTTTTCAGTTGCAAACTACACTCCATACATATATATGGGGAGGTACTATCTCCAACACGGTTTTACAGTGAAAACTGCAGGAACTTCAAACTTGCACAAGGAAACATACTGAGAAACCAGAGTAAAAATTAACCCAGCAAACCGTTCCCTTTGTGCTAGATGAACGAAGGTGTCTCCACATGCTCAGTTCTGAGAGATAAGTGTGTGTGAAAGCCGTCCTTCAACTAGATTGTTGGGAACACAAAGTTACTTTTCAGTTGCAGACTAAACTCCATACATATTTACGGGGAGGTAATAGCTCCAACACGGTTTTACAGTGAAAACAGCAGGAACTTCAAACTGGCAGTTGGAAACAGACTGAGAAACTAGAGTAAAAGTTTCCCTTTCAACCAGTTCCCTTTGTGCTAGATGAACGAACGTGTCTCCACATGCTCAGTTCTGAGATATAAGTGTGGGTGAAAGCCGTCCTTCACCTAGATTGTTGGGAACACAAAGTTCCTTTTCAGTTGCAAACTACACTCCATACATATATACAGATAGGTACTAGCTCCAACTCAGTTTTACAGTGAAAACTGCAGGAACTTCAAACCGGCACTAGGAAACACACTGAGAAACTAGAGTAAAAGTTTCTCCTGCAACCCGTTCCCTTTGTGCTAGATGAACGAACGTCTCTCCACATGCTCAGTTCTGAGAGATAAGTGTGTGTTAAAGCCGTCCTCACATAGTTTGTTGCGAACACAAAGTTCCTATTCAGTTGCAAACTACACTCCATACATATATATGGGGAGGTACTAGCTCCAAATCTGTTTTACAGTGAAAACTGCAGGAACTTCAAACTGGCACTAGGAAACACACTGAGAAACTAGAGTAAAAGTTTCCCCTGCAACCCGTTCCCATTGTGCTCGATGAATTAACGTCTCTCCACATGATCAGTTATGAGAGATAAGTGTGTGTGAAAGCAGTTTTTCAAATAGATTGTTGGGAACACAAAGTTCCTTTTCAGTTGCAAACTACACTCCATAAATATATATGGAGAGGTACTAGCTCCAACTCGGTTTTACAGTGAAAACTGCAGGAACTTCAAACTGGCACTAGGAAACACACTGAGAAACTAGAGTAAAAGTTTCCCCCGCAACCCGTTCCCTTTGTGCTAGATGAACGAACGTCTCTCCACATGCTCAGTTCTGAGAGATAATTGTGTGTGAAAGCCGTACTTCAACTAGATTGCTGGGAACACAAAGTTCCTTTTCAGTTGCAAACTACACTCCATACATATATATGGGGAGGTACTAGCTCCAACTCGGTTTTACAGTGAAAACTGCAGGAACTTCAAACCGGCACTAGGAAACACACTGAAAATCTATAGTAAAAGTTTCTCCTGCATCCCGTCTCCCTTTGTGCTAGATGAACGAACGTCTCTCCACATGCTCAGTTCTAAGAGATAAGTGTGTGTGAAAGCCGTCCTTCAACTAGATTGTTGGGAACACAAAGTTCCTTTTCAGTTGCAAACTACACTCCATACATATA
The DNA here is from genome assembly GCF_048773025.1 of Camelus bactrianus. Taxonomy (NCBI): domain Eukaryota; kingdom Metazoa; phylum Chordata; class Mammalia; order Artiodactyla; family Camelidae; genus Camelus; species Camelus bactrianus. The sequence goes on along the minus strand of NC_133549.1, from coordinate 4,698,619 downwards.
TATTGGGAGGTACTAGCTCCAACTCGATTTTACAGTGAAAACAGCAGGAACTTCAAACCGGCACTAGGAAACACACTGAGAAACTAGAGGAAAAGTTTCCACTGCAACCCGTTCCTTTTGTGCTAGATGAACGAACGTGTCTCCACATGCTCATTTCTGAGAGATAAGTGTGTGTAAAAGCCGTCCTTCAACTTGATTGTTGGGAACACAAAGTTCCTTTTCAGTTGCAAACTACACTCCATTCATATATATGGGGAGGTACTAGCTCCAACAAAGTTTTACAGTGAAAACTGCAGGATCTTCAAACCGGCACTAGGAAACACACTGAGAAACTTGAGTAAAATTTCCCCTGCAACCCGTTCCATTTGTGCTTGATGAACGAACGTCTCTCCACATGCTCAGTTCTGAGAGATAAGTGTGTGTGAAAGCCGTCCTACCACTAGATTGTTGGGGACACAAAGTTCCTTTTCAGTTGCAAACTATACTCCATACATATATATGGGGAGGTACTAGCTCCAACTCGGTTTTACAGTGAAAACTGCAGGAACTTCAAACCGGCACTAGGAAATACACTGAGAAACTAGAGTAAAAGTTTCTCCTGCAACTCGTTCCCTTTGTGCTAGATGAAAGAACGTCTCTCCACATGCTCAGTTCTGAGAGCTAAGTGTGTGTGAAAGCCGTTCTTCATCTAGATTGTTTTGAACACAAAGTTCCTTTTCAGTTGCAAACTACACTCCATACATATATATTGGGAGGTACAAGCTCCAACACGGGTTTACAGTGAAAACTGCAGGAACTTCAAACTTGCACAAGGAAACATACTGAGAAACCAGAGTAAAAATTAACCCAGCAACCCGTTCCCTTTGTGCTAGATGAACGAACGTCTCTCCACATGCTCAGTTCTGAGAGATAAGTGTGTGTTAAAGCCGTCCTTCAACTAGATTGCTGGGAACACAAAGTTCCTTTTCAGTTGCAAACTACACTCCATACATATATATGGGGAGGTACTAGCTCCAACTTGGTTTTACAGTGAAAACTGCAGGAACTTCAAACCGGCACTAGGAAACACACTGAGAAACTAGAGTAAAAGATTCCCTGCAACCTGTTCCCTTTGTGCTAGATGAACGAACGTCTCTCCACATGCTCATTTCTGAGAGATAAATGTGTGTGAAAGCCGTCCGTCAACTAGATTGTTGGGAACACAAAGTTCCTTTTCAGTTGCAAACTACACTTCATACATATATTGGAGAGGTACTAGCTCCAACTCGGTTTTAAAGTGAAAACTGCAGGAACTTCAAACTGGCACTAGGAAACACACTGAGAAACTAGAGTAAAAGTTTCCCCCGCAACCCGTTCCCGTTGTGCTAGATGAACGAACGTCTCTCCACATGCTCAGTTCTGAGAGATAAATGTGTGTGAAAGCCGTCCTTCAACTAGATTGCTGGGAACACAAAGTTCCTTTTCAGTTGCAAACTACACTCCATAAATATATATGGGGAGGTACTAGCTCCAACTCGGTTTTACAGTGCAAACTGCAGGAACTTCAAACCGGCACTAGGAAACACACTGAAAAACTAGAGTAAAAGTTTCTCCTGCATCCCGTTCCCTTTGTGCTAGATGAACGAACGTCTCTCCACATGCTCAGTTCTAAGAGATAGTGTGTGTGAAAGCCGTCCTTCAACTAGATTGTTGGGAACACAAAGTTCCTTTTCAGTTGCAAAATACAATCCATACATATATATGGGGAGGTACTAGATCCAACTCGGTTTTACAGTGAAAACTGCAGGAACTTCAAACCGGCTCTAGGAAACACACTGAGAAACTAGAGGAAAAGTTTCCCCTGCAACCCATTCCTTTTGTCCTAGATGAACGAACGTGTCTCCACATGCTCAGTTCTGAGAGATAAGTGTGTGTAAAAGCCGTCCTTCAACTTGATTGTTGGGAACACAAAGTTCCTTTTCAGTTGCAAACTACACTCCATTCATATATATGGGGAGGTACTAGCTCCAACAAGATTTTACAGTGAAAACTGCAGGATCTTCAAACCGGCACTAGGAAACACACTGAGAAACTAGAGTATATTTTCTCCTGCATCCTGTTCCCTTTGTGCTAGATGAACGAACGTCTCTCCACATGCTCAGATCTGAGAGTTAAGTGTGTGTGAAATCCGTCCTGCACCTAGATTGCAGGGAACACAAAGTTCCTTTTCAGTTGCAAACTACACTCCATACATATATATGGGGAGGTACTAGCTCCAACTCGGTTTTACAGTGAAAACTGCAGGAACTTCAAACCGGCACTAGGAAACACACTGAGAAACTAGAGTAAAAGATTCCCTGCAACCCGTTCCCTTTGTGCTAGATGAACGAACGTCTCTCCACATGCTCATTTCTGAGAGATAAATGTGTGTGAAAGCCGTCCGTCAACTAGATTGTTGGGAACACAAAGTTCCTTTTCAGTAGCAAACTTCAATCAACACATATATATGGGGAGGTACTAGCTCCAACTCGGTTTTACAGTGAAAACTGCAGGAACTTCAAACCGGCACTATGTAACCCACTGAGAAACTAGAGTAAAAGTTTCCCCTGCAACCCGTTCCCTTTGTGCTAGATGAACGAACGTCTCTCCACATGCTAAGTTCTGAGAGATAAGTGTGTGTGAAAGCCGTCCTTCACCTAGATTGTTTGGAACACAAAGTTCCTTTTCAGTTGTAAACTACACTCCTTACATATATATGGGGAGGTACTAGCTCCAACTCGGATTTACAGTGAAAACTGCAGGAACTTCAAACTGGCACAAGGAAACATACTGAGAAACCAGAGTAAAAATTAACCCAGCAACCCGTTCCCTTTGTGCTAGATGAACGAACGTCTCTCCACATGCTCAGTTCTGAGAGATAAGTGTGTGTGAAAGCCGTCCTTCAACTAGATTGTTGGGAACAAAAAGTTCCTTTTCAGTTGCAGACTACACTCCATACATATTTATGGGGAGGTAATAGCTCCAACACGGTTTTACAGTGAAAACAGCAGGAACTTCAAACTGGCAGTAGGAAACAGACTGAGAAACTAGTGTAAAAGTTTCCCCTTCAACCCGTTCCCTTTGTGCTAGATGAACGAACGTGTCTCCACATGCTCAGTTCTGAGAGATAAGTGTGTGTGAAAGCCGTCCTTCACCTAGATTGTTGGGAACACAAAGTTCCTTTTCAGTTGCAAACTACACTCCATACATATATACGGGTAGGTACTAGCTCCAACTCAGTTTTACAGTGAAGACTGCAGGAACTTCAAACCGGCACTAGGAAACACACTGAGAAACTAGAGTAAAAGTTTTCCCTGCAACCCGTTTCCTTTGTGCTAGATGAACGAACGTCTCTCCACATGCTCAGTTCTGAGAGATAAGTGTGTGTTAAAGCCGTCCTTCAACTAGATTGCTGGGAACACAAAGTTCCTTTTCAGTTGCAAACTACACTCCATACATATATATGGGGAGGTACTAGCTTCAAATCGGTTTTAAAGTGAAAACTGCAAGATCTTCAAACTGGCACTAGGAAACACACTGAGAAACTAGAGTATAAGTTTCCCCTGCAACCCGTTCCCATTGTGCTCGATGAATGAACGTCTGTCCGCATGCTCAGTTATGAGAGATAAGTGTGTGTGAAAGCCGTTTTTCAAATAGATTGTTGGGAACACAAAGTTCCTTTTCAGTTGCAAACTACACCCCATACATATATATGGAGACGTACTAGCTCCAACTCGGTTTTAAAGTGAAAACTGCAGGAACTTCAAACTGGCACTAGGAAACACACTGAGAAACTAGAGTAAAAGTTTCCCCTGCAACCCGTTCCCTTTGTGCTAGATGAACGAACGTCTCTCCACATGCTCAGTTCTGAGAGATAAGTGTGTGTGAAAGCCGTCCTTCAACTAGATTGCTGGGAACACAAAGTTCCTTTTCAGTTGCAAACTACACTCCATACATATATATGGGGAGGTACTAGCTCCAACTCTGTTTTACAGTGAAAACTGCAGGAACTTCAAACCGGCTCTAGGAAACACACTGAGAAACTAGAGGAAAAGTTTCCCCTGCAACCCGTTCCTTTTTTGCTAGATGAACGAACGTGTCTCCACATGCTCAGTTCTGAGAGATAAGTGTGTGTGAAAGCCGTCCTTCAACTAGATTGTTGGGAACACAAAGTTCCTTTTCAGTTGCAACTACACTCCATTCATATATATGGGGAGCTACTAGCTCCAAAAAGGTTTTACAGTGAAAACTGCAGGAACTTCAAACCGGCACTAGGAAACACACTGAGAAACTAGAGTAAATTTTCTCCTGCATCCCGTTCCATTTGTGCTAGATGAACGAACGTCTCTCCACATGCTCAGTTCTGAGAGATAAGTGTGTGTGAAAGCCGTCCTTCAACTAGATTTTTGGGAACACAATGTTCCTTTTCAGTTGCAAACTACACTCCATACATATATATGGGGAAGGACTAGCTTCAACTCGGTTTTACAGTGAAAACTGCAGGAACTTCAAACTGGCACTTGGAAACACACTGAGAAACTTGAGTAAAAGTTTCCCCTGCATCCCGTTCCATTTGTGCTTGATGAACGAACGTCTCTCCACATGCTCAGTTCTGAGAGATAAGTGTGTGTGAAAGCCGTCCTACAATTAGATTGTTGGGGACACAAAGTTCCTTTTCAGTTGCAAACTACACTCCATACATATATATGGGGAGGTACTAGCTCCAACTCGGTTTTACAGTGAAAACTGCAGGAACTTCAAACCGGCACTAAGAAACACACTGAAAAACTAGAGTAAAAGTTTCTCCTGCAACCCGTTCCCTTTGTGCTAGATGAACGAACGTCTCTCCACATGCTCAGTTGTGAGAGATAAGTGTGTGTCAAAGCCGTTCTTCAACTAGATTGTTGGGAACACAAAGTTCTTTTTCAGTTGCAAACTACACTCCATACATATATATGGGGAGGTACTATCTCCAACACGGTTTTACAGTGTAAACTGCAGGAACTTCAAATTTGCACTAGGAAACACACTGAGAAACTAGAGTAAAAGTTTCCACTGCAACCTGTTCCCTTTGTGCTAGTTGATCGAACATCTCTCCACATGCTCAGTTCTGAGAGTTAAGTGTGTGTGAAATCCGTCCTGCACCTAGATTGCAGGGAACACAAAGTTCCTTTTCAGTTGCAAACTACACTCCATACATAAATATGGGGAGGTACTAGCTCCAACTCGGTTTTACAGTGAAAACTGCAGGAACTTCAAACCGGCACTAGGAAACACACTGAGAAACTAGAGTAAAAGATTCCCTGCAACCCGTTCCCTTTGTGCTAGATGAACGAACGTCTCTCCACATGCTCATTTCTGAGAGATAAATGTGTGTGAAAGCCGTCCGTCAACTAGATTGTTGGGAACACAAAGTTCCTTTTCAGTTGCAAACTACACTCAACACATATATATGGGGAGGTACTAGCTCCAACTCGGTTTTACAGTGAAAACTGCAGGAACTTCAAACCGGCACTATGTAACCCACTGAGAAACTAGAGTAAAAGTTTCCCCTGCAACCCGTTCCCTTTGTGCTAGATGAACGAACGTCTCTCCACATGCTAAGTTCTGAGAGATAAGTGTGTGTGAAAGCCGTCCTTCACCTAGATTGTTGGGAACACAAAGTTCCTTTTCAGTTGTAAACTACACTCCATACATATATATGGGGAGGTACTTACTCCAACTCGGTTTTACAGTGAAAACTGCAGGAAATTCAAACTGGCACTAGGAAACACACTGAGAATCTAGAGTAAAAGTTTCCCCTGCAACCCGTTCCCTTTGTGCTAATGAACGAAAGTCTCTCCACATGCTCAGTTCTGAGAGATAAGTGTGTGTGAAAGCCGTCCGTCACCTACATTGTTGGGAACACAAAGTTCCTTTTCAGTTGCATACTACAATCCATATATATATATGGGGAGGTACTAGCTCCAACTCGGTTTTACAGTGAAAATTGCAGGAACTTCAACCGGCTCTAGGAAACACACTGAGAAACTAGAGTAAAAGTTTCCCCTGCAACCCGTTCCCTTTGGGTTAGATGAACGAACGTCTCTCCACATGCTCAGATCTGAGAGATAATTGTGTGTGAAAGCCGTCCTTCAACTAGATTGTTGGGAACACAAAGTTCCTTTTTAGTTGCAAACTACATTCCTTACATATATATGGGGAGGTACTAGCTCCAACTCGGTTTTACAGTGAAAACTGCAGGAAGTTCAAACCGGCACTATTTAACCCACTGAAAAACTAGAGTAAAAGTTACCCCTGCAGACCGTTCCCTTTGTGCTAGATGAACGAACGTCTCCCCACATGCTCAGTTCTGAGAGATATGTGTGTGTGAAAGCCGTCCTTCACCTAGATTGTTGGGAACACAAAGTTCCTTTTCAGTTGCAAACTACACTCCATACATATATAAGGGGTGGTACTAGCTCCAACTCGGTTTTACAGTGAAAACTGCAGGAACTTCAACCCGGCCCTAGGAAACACACTGAAAATCTAGAGTAAAAGTTTCTCCTGCAACCCGTTCCCTTTGTGCTAGATGAACGAACGTCTCTCCACATGCTCAGTTCTGAGAGATAATTGTGTGTGAAAGCCGAGCTTCACCTAGATTGTTGGGAACACAAAGTTCCTTTTCAGTTGCAAACTACACTGCATACATATATATGGGGAGGTACTAGCTCCAAATCGGTTTTACAGTGAAAACTGCAGGAACTTCAAACCGGCACTAGGAAACACACTGAGAAACTAGAGTAAAAGTTTCCCCTGCAACCCGTTCCCTTTGTGCTAGTTGAACGACCGTCTCTCCACATGCTCACTTCTGAGATTTAAGTGTGTATGAAAGCCGTCCTTCACATAGATTCTTGGGAACACACAGTTCCTTTTCATTTGCAAACTACACTCCATACATATATATGGCGAGGTACTAGCTCCAAATCGGTTTTAAAGTTAAAACTGCAGGAACTTCAAACTGGCACTAGGAAACACACTGAGAAACTAGAGTAAAAGTTTCCCCTGCAAACCGTTCCCTTTGTGCTCGATGAATGAACGTATCTCCACATGCTCAGTTTTGAGAGATAAGTGTGTGTGAAAGCCGTTTTTCAACTAGATTGTTGGGAACACAAAGTTCCTTTTCAGTTGCAAACTACAATCCATACATATATATGGGGAGGTACTAGCTCCAACTCGGTTTTACAGTGAAAACTGCAGGATCTTCAAACTGGCACTAGGAAACACACTGAGAAAATAGAGTAAAATTTTCCCCTGCAAACCGTTCCCTTTGTGCTAGATGAACGAACATCTCTCCACATGCTAAGTTCTGAGAGAAAGTGTGTGTGAAAGCCGTCCTTTAACTAGATTGCTGGGAACACAAAGTTCCTTTTCAGTTGCAAACTACACTCCATACATATATATGGGGAGGTACTAGCTCCAACTCGCTTTTGCAGTGAAAACTGCAGGAACTTCTAACCGGCACTAGGAAACACACTGAGAATCTAGCGTAAAAGTTTCTCCTGCAACCCGTTCCCTTTGTGCTAGATGAACGAACGTCTTTCCACATGCTCAGTTCTGAGAGATAATTGTGTGTTAAAGCCGTCCTTCAACTAGATTGTTGGGAACACAAAGTTCCTTTTCAGTTGCAAACTACACTCCATACATATATATGGGGAGGTACTAGCTCCAAATCGGTTTTACAGTGAAAACTGCAGGAACTTCAAACCGGCACTAGGAAACACACTGAGAAACTAGAGTAAAAGTTTCCCCTGCAACCCGTTCCCTTTGTGCTAGTTGAACGAACGTCTCTCCACATGCTCACTTCTGAGATTTAAGTGTGTATGAAAGCCGTCCTTCACATAGATTCTTGGGAACACACAGTTCCTTTTCATTTGCAAACTACACTCCATACATATATATGGCGAGGTACTAGCTCCAAATCGGTTTTACAGTTAAAACTGCAGGAACTTCAAACTGGCACTAGGAAACACACTGAGAAACTAGAGTAAAAGTTTCCCCTGCAAACCGTTCCCTTTGTGCTCGATGAATGAACGTATCTCCACATGCTCAGTTTTGAGAGATAAGTGTGTGTGAAAGCCGTTTTTCAACTACATTGCTGGGAACACAAAGTTCCTTTTCAGTTGCAAACTACACTCCATACATATATATGGGGAGGTACTAGCTCCAACTCGGTTTTACAGTGAAAACTGCAGGAACTTCAAACCGGCACTAGGAAACACACTGAGAAACTAGAGTAAAATTTTCCCCTGCAAACCGTTCCCATTGTGCTAGATGAACGAACTTCTCTCCACATGCTAAGTTCTGAGAGAAAAGTGTGTGTGAAAGCCGTCCTTTAACTAGATTGCTGGGAACACAAAGTTCCTTTTCAGTTGCAATCTACACTCCATACATATATATGGGGAGGTACTAGCTCCAACTCGCTTTTGCAGTGAAAACTGCAGGAACTTCAAACCGGCACTAGGAAACACACTGAGAAACTAGAGTAAAAGTTTCTCCTGCAACCCGTTCCCTTTGTGCTAGATGAACGAACGTCTTTCCACATGCTCAGTTCTGAGAGATAAGTGTGTGTTAAAGCCGTCCTTCAACTAGATTGTTGGGAACACAAAGTTCCTTTTCAGTTGCAAACTACACTCCATACATATATATGGGGAGGTACTAGATCCAACTCGGTTTTACAGTGAAAACTGCAGGAACTTCAAACCGGCTCTAGGAAACACACTGAGAATCTAGAGGAAAAGTTTCCCCTGCAACCCGTTCCTTTTGTCCTAGATGAACGAACGTGTCTCCACATGCTCAGTTCTGAGAGATAAGTGTGTGTAAAAGCCGTCCTTCAACTTGATTGTTGGGAACACAAAGTTCCTTTTCAGTTGCAAACTACACTCCATTCATATATATGGGGAGGTACTAGCTCCAAAAAGATTTTACAGTGAAAACTGCAGGATCTTCAAACCGGCACTAGGAAACACACTGAGAAACTAGAGTATATTTTCTCCTGCATCCTGTTCCCTTTGTGCTAGATGAACGAACGTCTCTCCACATGCTCAGATCTGAGAGTTAAGTGTGTGTGAAATCCGTCCTGCACCTAGATTGCAGGGAACACAAAGTTCCTTTTCAGTTGCAAACTACACTCCATACATATATATGGGGAGGTACTAGCTCCAACTCGGTTTTACAGTGAAAACTGCAGGAACTTCAAACCGGCACTAGGAAACACACTGAGAAACTAGAGTAAAAGATTCCCTGCAACCCGTTCCCTTTGTGCTAGATGAACGAACGTCTCTCCACATGCTCATTTCTGAGAGATAAATGTGTGTGAAAGCCGTCCGTCAACTAGATTGTTGGGAACACAAAGTTCCTTTTCAGTAGCAAACTTCAATCAACACATATATATGGGGAGGTACTAGCTCCAACTCGGTTTTACAGTGAAAACTGCAGGAACTTCAAACCGGCACTATGTAACCCACTGAGAAACTAGAGTAAAAGTTTCCCCTGCAACCCGTTCCCTTTGTGCTAGATGAACGAACGTCTCTCCACATGCTAAGTTCTGAGAGATAAGTGTGTGTGAAAGCCGTCCTTCACCTAGATTGTTTGGAACACAAAGTTCCTTTTCAGTTGTAAACTACACTCCTTACATATATATGGGGAGGTACTAGCTCCAACTCGGATTTACAGTGAAAACTGCAGGAACTTCAAACTGGCACAAGGAAACATACTGAGAAACCAGAGTAAAAATTAACCCAGCAACCCGTTCCCTTTGTGCTAGATGAACGAACGTCTCTCCACATGCTCAGTTCTGAGAGATAAGTGTGTGTGAAAGCCGTCCTTCAACTAGATTGTTGGGAACAAAAAGTTCCTTTTCAGTTGCAGACTACACTCCATACATATTTATGGGGAGGTAATAGCTCCAACACGGTTTTACAGTGAAAACAGCAGGAACTTCAAACTGGCAGTAGGAAACAGACTGAGAAACTAGTGTAAAAGTTTCCCCTTCAACCCGTTCCCTTTGTGCTAGATGAACGAACGTGTCTCCACATGCTCAGTTCTGAGAGATAAGTGTGTGTGAAAGCCGTCCTTCACCTAGATTGTTGGGAACACAAAGTTCCTTTTCAGTTGCAAACTACACTCCATACATATATACGGGTAGGTACTAGCTCCAACTCAGTTTTACAGTGAAGACTGCAGGAACTTCAAACCGGCACTAGGAAACACACTGAGAAACTAGAGTAAAAGTTTTCCCTGCAGCCCGTTTCCTTTGTGCTAGATGAACGAACGTCTCTCCACATGCTCAGTTCTGAGAGATAAGTGTGTGTTAAAGCCGTCCTTCAACTAGATTGCTGGGAACACAAAGTTCCTTTTCAGTTGCAAACTACACTCCATACATATATATGGGGAGGTACTAGCTTCAAATCGGTTTTAAAGTGAAAACTGCAAGATCTTCAAACTGGCACTAGGAAACACACTGAGAAACTAGAGTATAAGTTTCCCCTGCAACCCGTTCCCATTGTGCTCGATGAATGAACGTCTGTCCGCATGCTCAGTTATGAGAGATAAGTGTGTGTGAAAGCCGTTTTTCAAATAGATTGTTGGGAACACAAAGTTCCTTTTCAGTTGCAAACTACACCCCATACATATATATGGAGACGTACTAGCTCCAACTCGGTTTTAAAGTGAAAACTGCCTGAACTTCAAACTGGCACTAGGAAACACACTGAGAAACTAGAGTAAAAGTTTCCCCTGCAACCCGTTCCCTTTGTGCTAGATGAACGAACGTCTCTCCACATGCTCAGTTCTGAGAGATAAGTGTGTGTGAAAGCCGTCCTTCAACTAGATTGCTGGGAACACAAAGTTCCTTTTCAGTTGCAAACTACACTCCATACATATATATGGGGAGGTACTAGCTCCAACTCTGTTTTACAGTGAAAACTGCAGGAACTTCAAACCGGCTCTAGGAAACACACTGAGAAACTAGAGGAAAATTTTCCCCTGCAACCCGTTCCTTTTTTGCTAGATGAACGAACGTGTCTCCACATGCTCAGTTCTGAGAGATAAGTGTGTGTGAAAGCCGTCCTTCAACTAGATTGTTGGGAACACAAAGTTCCTTTTCAGTTGCAACTACACTCCATTCATATATATGGGGAGCTACTAGCTCCAAAAAGGTTTTACAGTGAAAACTGCAGGAACTTCAAACCGGCACTTGGAAACACACTGAGAAACTAGAGTAAATTTTCTCCTGCATCCCGTTCCATTTGTGCTAGATGAACGAACGTCTCTCCACATGCTCAGTTCTGAGAGATAAGTGTGTGTGAAAGCCGTCCTTCAACTAGATTTTTGGGAACACAATGTTCCTTTTCAGTTGCAAACTACACTCCATACATATATATGGGGAAGGACTAGCTTCAACTCGGTTTTACAGTGAAAACTGCAGGAACTTCAAACTGGCACTTGGAAACACACTGAGAAACTTGAGTAAAAGTTTCCCCTGCAACCCGTTCCCTTTGTGCTAATGAACGAAAGTCTCTCCACATGTTCAGTTCTGAGAGATAAGTGTGTGTGAAAGCCGTCCTTCAACTAGATTGCTGGGAACACAAAGTTCCTTTTCAGATGCAAACTACACTCCATACATATATATGGGGAGGTACTAGCTCCAACTCGGTTTTACAGTGAAAACTGCAGGAATTTCAAACCGGCACTAGGAAACACACTGAGAAACTAGAGTAAAAGTTTCCCCTGCAAACCGTTCCCTTTGTGCTAAATGAACGAACGTCTCTCCACATGCTCAGTTCTGAGTGATAAGTGTGTGTGAAAGCCGTCCTTCAAATAGATTGTTGGGAACACAAAGTTCCTTTTCAGTTGCAAACTACACTCCATACATATGTATGGGGATGTAATAGCTCCAACTCGGTTTTACAGTGAAAACTGCATGATCTTCAAATCGGCACTAGGAAACACACTGAAAAACTAGAGTAAAAGTTTCTCCTGCAACCCGTTCCCTTTGTGTTAGATGAACGAACGTCTCTCCACATGCTCAGTTCTGAGAGATAAGTGTGTGTGAAAGCTGTCCTTCAACTAGATTGCTGGGAACACAAAGTTCCTTTTCAGTTGCAAACTACACTCCATACATATATATGGGGAGGTACTAGCTCCAACTCTGTTTTACAGTGAAAACTGCAGAAACTTTAAACCGGCACTAGTAAACACACTGAAAAACTAGAGTAAAAGTTTCTCCTGCATCCCGTTCTCTTTGTGCTAGATGAACGAACGTCTCTCCACATGCTCATTTCTGAGAGATAAATGTGTGTGAAAGCCGTCCGTCAACTAGATTGTTGGGAACACAAAGTTCCTTTTCAGTTGCAAACTACACTCAACACATATATATGGGGAGGTACTAGCTCCAACTCGGTTTTACAGTGAAAACTGCAGGAACTTCAAACCGGCACTATGTAACCCACTGAGAAACTAGAGTAAAAGTTTCCCCTGCAACCCGTTCCCTTTGTGCTAGATGAACGAACGTCTCTCCACATGCTAAGTTCTGAGAGATAAGTGTGTGTGAAAGCCGTCCTTCACCTAGATTGTTGGGAACACAAAGTTCCTTTTCAGTTGTAAACTACACTCCATACATATATATGGGGAGGTACTTACTCCAACTCGGTTTTACAGTGAAAACTGCAGGAAATTCAAACTGGCACTAGGAAACACACTGAGAATCTAGAGTAAAAGTTTCCCCTGCAACCCGTTCCCTTTGTGCTAATGAACGAAAGTCTCTCCACATGTTCAGTTCTGAGAGATAAGTGTGTGTGAAAGCCGTCCTTCACCTACATTGTTGGGAACACAAAGTTCCTTTTCAGTTGCATACTACAATCCATATATATATATGGGGAGGTACTAGCTCCAACTCGGTTTTACAGTGAAAATTGCAGGAACTTCAACCGGCTCTAGGAAACACACTGAGAAACTAGAGTAAAAGTTTCCCCTGCAACCCGTTCCCTTTGTGCTAGATGAACGAACGTCTCTCCACATGCTCAGTTCTGAGAGATAAGTGTGTGTGAAAGCCGTCCTTCAACTAGATTGCTGGGAACACAAAGTTCCTTTTCAGATGCAAACTACACTCCATACATATATATGGGGAGGTACTAGCTCCAACTCGGTTTTACAGTGAAAACTGCAGGAATTTCAAACCGGCACTAGGAAACACACTGAGAAACTAGAGTAAAAGTTTCCCCTGCAAACCGTTCCCTTTGTGCTAAATGAACGAACGTCTCTCCACATGCTCAGTTCTGAGTGATAAGTGTGTGTGAAAGCCGTCCTTCAAATAGATTGTTGGGAACACAAAGTTCCTTTTCAGTTGCAAACTACACTCCATACATATGTATGGGGATGTAATAGCTCCAACTCGGTTTTACAGTGAAAACTGCATGATCTTCAAATCGGCACTAGGAAACACACTGAAAAACTAGAGTAAAAGTTTCTCCTGCAACCCGTTCCCTTTGTGTTAGATGAACGAACGTCTCTCCACATGCTCAGTTCTGAGAGATAAGTGTGTGTGAAAGCTGTCCTTCAACTAGATTGCTGGGAACACAAAGTTCCTTTTCAGTTGCAAACTACACTCCATACATATATATGGGGAGGTACTAGCTCCAACTCTGTTTTACAGTGAAAACTGCAGAAACTTTAAACCGGCACTAGTAAACACACTGAAAAACTAGAGTAAAAGTTTCTCCTGCAACCCGTTCTCTTTGTGCTAGATGAACGAACGTCTCTCCACATGCTCATTTCTGAGAGATAAATGTGTGTGAAAGCCGTCCGTCAACTAGATTGTTCGGAACACAAAGTTCCTTTTCAGTTGCAAACTACACTCAACACATATATATGGGGAGGTACTAGCTCCAACTCGGTTTTACAGTGAAAACTGCAGGAACTTCAAACCGGCACTATGTAACCCACTGAGAAACTAGAGTAAAAGTTTCCCCTGCAACCCGTTCCCTTTGTGCTAGATGAACGAACGTCTCTCCACATGCTAAGTTCTGAGAGATAAGTGAGTGTGAAAGCCGTCCTTCACCTAGATTGTTGGGAACACAAAGTTCCTTTTCAGTTGTAAACTACACTCCATACATATATATGGGGAGGTACTTACTCCAACTCGGTTTTACAGTGAAAACTGCAGGAAATTCAAACTGGCACTAGGAAACACACTGAGAATCTAGAGTAAAAGTTTCCCCTGCAACCCGTTCCCTTTGTGCTAATGAACGAAAGTCTCTCCACATGTTCAGTTCTGAGAGATAAGTGTGTGTGAAAGCCGTCCTTCACCTACATTGTTGGGAACACAAAGTTCCTTTTCAGTTGCATACTACAATCCATATATATATATGGGGAGGTACTAGCTCCAACTCGGTTTTACAGTGAAAATTGCAGGAACTTCAACCGGCTCTAGGAAACACACTGAGAAACTAGAGTAAAAGTTTCCCCTGCAACCCGTTCCCTTTGGGTTAGATGAACGAACGTCTCTCCACATGCTCAGATCTGAGAGATAATTGTGTGTGAAAGCCGTCCTTCAACTAGATTGTTGGGAACACAAAGTTCCTTTTTAGTTGCAAACTACACTCCTTACATATATATGGGGAGGTACTAGCTCCAACTCGGTTTTACAGTGAAAACTGCAGGAAGTTCAAACCGGCACTATTTAACCCACTGAGAAACTAGAGTAAAAGTTACCCCTGCAGACCGTTCCCTTTGTGCTAGATGAACGAACGTCTCCCCACATGCTCAGTTCTGAGAGATATGTGTGTGTGAAAGCCGTCCTTCACCTAGATTGTTGGGAACACAAAGTTCCTTTTCAGTTGCAAACTACACTCCATACATATATAAGGGGTGGTACTAGCTCCAACTCGGTTTTACAGTGAAAACTGCAGGAACTTCAACCCGGCCCTAGGAAACACACTGAAAATCTAGAGTAAAAGTTTCTCCTGCAACCCGTTCCCTTTGTGCTAGATGAACGAACGTCTCTCCACATGCTCAGTTCTGAGAGATAATTGTGTGTGAAAGCCGAGCTTCACCCAGATTGTTGGGAACACAAAGTTCCTTTTCAGTTGCAAACTACACTGCATACATATATATGGGGAGGTACTAGCTCCAAATCGGTTTTACAGTGAAAACTGCAGGAACTTCAAACCGGCACTAGGAAACACACTGAGAAACTAGAGTAAAAGTTTCCCCTGCAACCTGTTCCCTTTGTGCTAGTTGAACGACCGTCTCTCCACATTCTCACTTCTGAGATTTAAGTGTGTATGAAAGCCGTCCTTCACATAGATTCTTGGGAACACACAGTTCCTTTTCATTTGCAAACTACACTCCATACATATATATGGCGAGGTACTAGCTCCAAATCGGTTTTAAAGTTAAAACTGCAGGAACTTCAAACTGGCACTAGGAAACACACTGAGAAACTAGAGTAAAAGTTTCCCCTGCAAACCGTTCCCTTTGTGCTAGATGAATGAACGTATCTCCACATGCTCAGTTTTGAGAGATAAGTGTGTGTGAAAGCCGTTTTTCAACTAGATTGTTGGGAACACAAAGTTCCTTTTCAGTTGCAAACTACAATCCATACATATATATGGGGAGGTACTAGCTCCAACTCGGTTTTACAGTGAAAACTGCAGGATCTTCAAACTGGCACTAGGAAACACACTGAGAAAATAGAGTAAAATTTTCCCCTGCAAACCGTTCCCTTTGTGCTAGATGAACGAACATCTCTCCACATGCTAAGTTCTGAGAGAAAAGTGTGTGTGAAAGCCGTCCTTTAACTAGATTGCTGGGAACACAAAGTTCCTTTTCAGTTGCAAACTACACTCCATACATATATATGGGGAGGTACTAGCTCCAACTCGCTTTTGCAGTGAAAACTGCAGGAACTTCAAACCGGCACTAGGAAACACACTGAGAATCTAGCGTAAAAGTTTCTCCTGCAATCCGTTCCCTTTGTGCTAGATGAACGAACGTCTTTCCACATGCTCAGTTCTGAGAGATAAGTGTGTGTTAAAGCCGTCCTTCAACTAGATTGTTGGGAAAACAAAGTTCCTTTTCAGTTGCAAACTACACTCCATACATATATATGGGGAGGTACTAGCTCCAAATCGGTTTTACAGTGAAAACTGCAGGAACTTCAAACCGGCACTAGGAAACACACTGAGAAACTAGAGTAAAAGTTTCCCCTGCAAACCTTTCCCTTTGTGCTAGATGAATGAACGTCTCTCCACATACTCAGATCTCAGAGATAAGTGTGTGTGAAAGCCGTCCTTCACCTAGATTGTTGGGAACACAAAGTTCCTTTTCAGTTGCAAACTACACTCCATACATATATATGGGGAGGTACTAGCTCCAACTAGGTTTTACAGTGAAAACTGCAGGAACTTCAAACCGGCACTAGGAAACACACTGAGAAACTAGAGTAAAAGTTTCCCCTGCAGCCCGTTCCCTTTTTGCTCGATGAACGAACGTCTCTCCACATGCTCAGTTATGAGAGATAAGTGTGTGTGAAAGCCGTTTTTCAACTAGATTGTTGGGAACACAAAGTTCTTTTTCAGTTGCAAACTACACTCCATACATATATATGGGGAGGTACTAGCCCCAACTCGTTTTTATAATGAAAACTGCAGGATCTTCAAACTGGCGCTACGAAACACACTGAGAAACTAGAGTAATATTTTCCCCTGCAAACAGTTCCCTTTGTGCTAGATGAACGAACGTCTCTCCACATGCTAAGTTCTGAGAGATAAGTGTGTGTGAAAGCCGTCCTTCACCTAGACTGTAGGGAACACAAAGTTCCTTTTCAGTTGCAAACTACACTCCATACATATATATGGGGAGGTACTAGCTACAACTCGGTTTTACAGTGAAAACTGCAGGAACTTCCAACCGGCACTAGGAAACACACTGAAATACTAGAGTAAAAGTTTCTCCTGCAACCCGTTCCCTTTGTGCTAGATGAATGAACGTCTCTCCACATGCTCAGTTCTGAGAGATTAGTGTGTGTGAAAGCCGTCCTTCAAATAGATTGTTGGGAAAACAAAGTTCCTTTTCAGTTGCAAACTACACTCCATACATATATATGGGGAGGTACAAGCTCCAACTCGGTTTAAAAGTGAAAATTGCAGGAACTTCAAACTGGCACTAGGAAACACACTGAGAAACTAGAGTAAAAGTTTCCCTGCAATCCGTTCCCTTTGTGCTAGATGAACGAAATTCTCTCCACATGCTCAGTTCTGAGAGATAAGTGTGTGTGAAAGCCGTCCTTCAACTTTATTGTTGGGAACACAAAGTTCCTTTTCAGTTGCAAACTACAATCCATACATATATATGGGGAGGTACTAGCTCCAACTCGGTTTTACAGTGAAAACTGCAGGAACTTCAAACCGGCACTAGGAAACACACTGAGAAACTAGAGTAAAAGTTTCTCCTGCAACCCGTTCCCTTTGTGCTTGATGAACGAACGTCTCTCCACATGCTAAGTTCTGAGAGATATGTGTGTGTGAAAGCCGTCCTTCAACTAGATTGATGGGAACACAAAGTTCCTTTTCAGTTGCAATCTACACTCCATACATATATATGGGGAGGTACTAGCTCCAACTCTGTTTTACAGTGAAAACTGCAGAAACTTTAAACCGGCACTAGTAAACACACTGAAAAACTAGAGTAAAAGTTTCTCCTGCAACCCGTTCTCTTTGTGCTAGATGAACGAACGTCTCTCCTCATGCTCATTTCTCAGAGAAAAGTGTGTGTGAAAGCCGTCCTTCAACTAGATTGTTGGGAACACAAAGTTCCTTTTCAGTTGCAAACTACAATCCATACATATATATGGGGAGGTACTAGCTCCAAATCGGTTTTACAGTGAAAACTGCAGGAACTTCAAACCGGCACTAGGAAACACACTGAGAAACTAGAGAAAAGTTTCCCCTGCAAACCATTCCCTTTGTTCTAGATGAACGAACGTCTCTCCACATGCTCAGTTCTGAGAGATAAGTGTGTGTGAAAGCCGTTCTTCAACTAGATTGTTGGGAACACAAAGATCCTTTTCAGTTGCAAACTACACTCCATACATATATATGGGGAGGTACTAGCTCCAACTCTGTTATACAGTGAAAACAGCAGGAAATTCAAACTGACATTATGAAACACACTGAGAAACTAGAGTAAAAGTTTCCCCTGCAACCCGTTCCCTTTGTGCTAGATGAACGAACGTCTCTCCACATGCTCAGTTCTGAGAGATAAGTGTGTGTGAAAGCCGTCCTTCAACTAGATTGCTGGGAACACAAAGTTCCTTTTCAGATGCAAACTACACTCCATACATATATATGGGGAGGTACTAGCTCCAACTCGGTTTTACAGTGAAAACTGCAGGAATTTCAAACCGGCACTAGGAAACACACTGAGAAACTAGAGTAAAAGTTTCCCCTGCAAACCGTTCCCTTTGTGCTAAATGAACGAACGTCTCTCCACATGCTCAGTTCTGAGTGATAAGTGTGTGTGAAAGCCGTCCTTCAAATAGATTGTTGGGAACACAAAGTTCCTTTTCAGTTGCAAACTACACTCCATACATATGTATGGGGATGTAATAGCTCCAACTCGGTTTTACAGTGAAAACTGCATGATCTTCAAATCGGCACTAGGAAACACACTGAAAAACTAGAGTAAAAGTTTCTCCTGCAACCCGTTCCCTTTGTGTTAGATGAACGAACGTCTCTCCACATGCTCAGTTCTGAGAGATAAGTGTGTGTGAAAGCTGTCCTTCAACTAGATTGCTGGGAACACAAAGTTCCTTTTCAGTTGCAAACTACACTCCATACATATATATGGGGAGGTACTAGCTCCAACTCTGTTTTACAGTGAAAACTGCAGAAACTTTAAACCGGCACTAGTAAACACACTGAAAAACTAGAGTAAAAGTTTCTCCTGCAACCCGTTCTCTTTGTGCTAGATGAACGAACGTCTCTCCACATGCTCATTTCTCAGAGAAAAGTGTGTGTGAAAGCCGTCCTTCAACTAGATTGTTGGGAACACAAAGTTCCTTTTCAGTTGCAAACTACAATCCATACATATATATGGGGAGGTACTAGCTCCAACACGGTTTTACAGTGAAAACTGCAGGAACTTCAAACCGGCACTAGGAAACACACAGAAAAACTAGAGAAAAGTTTCCCCTGCAAACCATTCCCTTTGTTCTAGATGAACGAACGTCTCTCCACATGCTCAGTTCTGAGAGATAAGTGTGTGTGAAAGCCGTTCTTCAACTAGATTGTTGGGAACACAAAGATCCTTTTCAGTTGCAAACTACACTCCATACATATATATGGGGAGGTACTAGCTCCAACTCTGTTATACAGTGAAAACAGCAGGAAATTAAAACTGACATTATGAAACACACTGAGAAACTAGAGTAAAAGTTTCCCCTGCAACCCGTTCCATTTGTGCTAGATGAACGAACGTCTCTCCACATGCTCAGTTCTGAGAGATAAGTGTGTGTGAAAGCCGTCCTTCAACTAGATTGCTGGGAACACAAAGTTCCTTTTCAGATGCAAACTACACTCCATACATATATATGGGGAGGTACTAGCTCCAACTCGGTTTTACAGTGAAAACTGCAGGAATTTCAAACCGGCACTAGGAAACACACTGAGAAACTAGAGTAAAAGTTTCCCCTGCAAACCGTTCCCTTTGTGCTAAATGAACGAACGTCTCTCCACATGCTCAGTTCTGAGTGATAAGTGTGTGTGAAAGCCGTCCTTCAAATAGATTGTTGGGAACACAAAGTCCCTTTTCAGTTGCAAACTACACTCCATACATATGTATGGGGAGGTAATAGCTCCAACTCGGTTTTACAGTGAAAACTGCATGATCATCAAATCGGCACTAGGAAACACACTGAAAAACTAGAGTAAAAGTTTCTCCTGCAACCCGTTCCCTTTGTGCTAGATGAACGAACGTCTCTCCACATGCTCAGTTCTGAGAGATAAGTGTGTGTGAAAGCTGTCCTTCAACTAGATTGCTGGGAACACAAAGTTCCTTTTCAGTTGCAAACTACACTCCATACATATATATGGGGAGGTACTTGCTCCAACTCGGTTTTACAGTGAAAACTGCAGGAACTTCAAACCGGCACTAGGAAACACACTGAAATACTAGAGTAAAAGTTTCTCCTGCAACCCGTTCCCTTTGTGCTAGATGAACGAACGTCTCTCCACATGCTCAGTTCTGAGAGATAAGTGTGTGTGAAAGCCGTCCTTCAAATAGATTGTTGGGAAAACAAAGTTCCTTTTCAGTTGCAAACTACAATCCATACATATATATGGGGAGGTAAAAGCTCCAACACGGGTTTACAGTTAAAAGTGCAGGAACTTCAAACTGGCACATGGAAACACACTGAGAAACTAGAATAAAAGTTTCCCCTGCAACCCGTTCCCTTTGTGCTAGATGAACGAACGTCTATCCACATGCTCAGTTCTGAGACATAAATGTGTGTGAAAGCCGTCCTTCAACTAGATTGTTGGGAACACAAAGTTCCTTTTCAGTTGCAACCTACACTCCATACATATATATGGGGAGGTACTAGCTCCAACTCGGTTTTACAGTGAAAACTGCAGGAAATTCAAACCGGCACTAGGAAACACACTGAGAAACTAGAGTAAAAGTTTCCCCTGCAAACCGTTCCCTTTGTGCTAGATGAACGAACGTCTCTCCACATGCTCAGTTCTGAGAGATAAGTGTGTGTGAAAGCCGTCCTTCAACTAGATTGTTGGGAACACAAAGTTCATTTTCAGTTGCAAACTACACTCCATACATATATATGGGGAGATACTAGCTCCAACTCGGTTTTACAGTGAAAACTGCAGGATCTTCAAACCGGCACTAGGAAACACACTGAAAAACTAGAGTAAAAGTTTCTCCTGCAACCGGTTTCCTTTGTGCTAGATGAACGAACGTCTCTCCACATGCTCAGTTCTGAGAGATAAGTGTGTGTGAAAGCCGTCCTTCAACTAGATTGTTGGGAACACAAAGTTTCTTTTCAGTTGCAAACTACACTCCATACATATATATGGGGAGGTACTAGCTCCAACTCGGTTTTACAGTGAAAACTGCAGGAACTTCAAACCGGCTCTAGGAAACACACTGAGAAACTAGAGTAAAAGTTTCCCCTGCAACCAGTTCCCTTTGTGCTATATGAACGAACGTCTCTCCACATGCTCAGTTCTGAGAGATAAGTGTGTGTGAAAGCCGTCCTTCAACTAGATTGCTGGGAACATAAAGTTCCTTTTCAGTTGCAAACTACAATCCATACATATATTTGGGGAGGTACTAGCTCCAACTCGGTTTTACAGTGAAAACTGCAGGAACTTCAAACCGGCACTAGGAATCACACTGAGAACCTAGAGTAAAAGTTTCCCCTGCAAACCGTTCCATTTGTGCTAGATGAACGAACGTCTCTCCACATGCTCATTTCTGAGAGATAAGTGTGTGTGAATGCCGTCCTTCAACTAGATTGTTGGGAACACAAAGTTCCTTTTCAGTTGCAAACTACAATCCATACATATATCTGGGGAGGTACTAGCTCCAACACGGGTTTACAGTGAAAACTGCAGGAACTTCAAACTGGCACAAGGAAACACACTGAGAAATTAGAATAAAAATTTCCCCTGCAACCCGTTCCCTTTGTGCTAGATGAACGAACGTCTCTCCACATGCTCAGTTGTGAGAGATAAGTGTGTGTGAAAGCCGTCCTTCAACTTGATTGCTGGGAACACAAAGTTCTTTTTCAGTTGCAAACTACACTCCATACATATATATGGGGAGGTACTAGCTCCAACTCGGTTTAACAGTGAAAATTGCAGGAACTTCAAACTGGCACTAGGAAACACACTGAGAAACTAGAGTAAAAGTTTCCCTGCAATCCGTTCCCTTTGTGCTAGATGAACGAAAGTCTCTCCACATGCTCAGTTCTGAGAGATAAATGTGTGTGAAAGCCGTCCTTCAAGTAGATTGTTGGGAACACAAAGTTCCTTTTTAGTTGCAAACTACACTCCATACATACATATGGGGAGGTACTAGCTCCAACTCGGTTTTACAGTGAAAACTGCAGGAAGTTCAAACCGGCACTAGGAAACACACTGAGAAACTAGAGTAAAAGTTTCCCCTGCAACCCGTTCCCTTTGTGCTTGATGAACGAATGTCTACCCACATGCTCACTTCTGAGAGTTAAGTGTGTGTGAAAGCCGTCCTTCACCTACATTGTTGGGAACACAAAGTTCCTTTTCAGTTGCAAACTACACTCCATACATATATATGGGGACGTACTAGCTCCAACTCGGTTTTACAGTGAAAACTGCAGGAACTTCAACCGGCACTAGGAAACACACTGAAAAACTAGATTAAAAGTTTCTCCTGCATCCCGTTCCCTTTGTGCTAGATGAACGAACGTCTCTCCACATGCTCAGTTGTGAGAGATAATTGTGTGTGAAAGCCGTCCTTCAACTAAATTGTTGGGAACACAAAGTTCCTTTTCAGTTGCAAACTACAATCCATACATATAAAAGGGGAGGTACTAGATCCAACTCGGTTTTACAGTGAATACTGCAGGAAGTTCAAACCGGCACTATTAAACATACTGAGAAACTAGAGTAAAAGATACCCCTGCAACCCGTTCCCTTTGTGCGAGATGAACGAACGTCTCCCCACATGCTCACTTCTGAGAGTTAAGTGTGTGTGAAAGCCGTCCTTCACCTAGATTGTAGGGAACACAAAGTTCCTTTTCAGTTGCAAACTACAATCCATACATATATATGGGGAGGTACTACCTCCATCTCGGTTTTACAGTGAAAACTGCAGGAACTTCAAACCGGCACTAGGAATCACACTGAGAAATTAGAGTAAATGTTTCCCCTGCAAACCGTTCCATTTGTGCTAGATGAACGAACGTCTCTCCACATGCTCATTTCTGAGAGATAAGTGTGTGTGAAAGCCGTACTTCAACTAGATTGTTGGGAACACAAAGTTCCTTTTCAGTTGCAAACTACAATCCACACATATATATGGGGAGGTACTAGCTCCAACACGGGTTTAGGGTGAAAAATGCAAGAACTTCAAACTGGCACAAGGAAAAACACTGAGAAACTAGAATAAAAGTTTCTCCTGCAACCCGTTCCCTTTGTGCTAGATGAACGAACGTCTCTCCACATGCTCAGTTGTGAGAGATAAGTGTGTGTGAAAGCCGTACTTCAACTTGATTGCTGGGAACACAAAGTTCCTTTTCAGTTGCAAACTACACTCCATGCATATATATGGGGAGGTACTAGCTCCAACTCGGTTTAACAGTGAAAATTGCAGGAACTTCAAACTGGCACTAGGAAACACACTGAGAAACTAGAGTAAAAGTTTCCCTGCAATCCGTTCCTTTTGTGCTAGATGAACGAACGTCTCTCCACATGCTCTGTTCTGAGAGATAAATGTGTGTGAAAGCCGTCCTTCAACTAGATTGTTGGGAACACAAAGTTCCTTTTTAGTTGCAAACTACACTCCATACATATATATGGGGAGGTACTAGCTCCAACTCGGTTTTACAGTGAAAACTGCAGGAATTTCAAACCGGCACTAGGAAACACACTGAGAAACTAGAGTAAAAGTTTCCCCTGCAACCCGTTCCCTTTGTGCTAGATGAACGAACGTCTCCCCACATGCTCACTTCTGAGAGTTAGGTGTGTGTGAAAGCCGTCCTTCACCTAGATTGTAGGGAACACAAAGTTCATTTTCAGTTGCAAACTACAATCCATACATATTTATGGGGAGGTACTAGCTCCAACTAGGTTTTACAGTGAAAACTGCAGGAACTTCAAACCGGCACTAGGAAACACACTAAGAAACTAGAGTAAAAGTTTCCCCTGCAAACCGTTCCCTTTGTGCTAGATGAACGAACGTCTCTCCACATGCTCAGTTCTGAGAGTTAAGAGTGTGTGAAAGCCGTCCTTCAACTAGATTGTTGGGAACATAAAGTTCCTTTTCAGTTGCAAACTACACTCCATACATATATATGGGGAGGTACTAGCTCCAACTCGATTTTACACTGAACACTGCAGGAACTTCAAACCGGCACTAGGAATCACACTGAGAAACTAAAGTAAAAGTTTCCCCTGCAAACCGTTCCATTTGTGCTAGATGAACGAACGCCTCTCCACATGCTCATTTCTGAGAGATAAGTGTGTGTGAAAGCCGTCCTTCAACTAGATTGTTGGGAACACAAAGTTCCTTTTCAGTTGCAAACTACACTCCATACATATATATGGGGATGTACTAGATCCAACACGGGTTTACAGTGAAAACTGCAGAAACTTCAAACTGGCACAAGGAAACACACTGAGAAACTAGAATAAAAGTTTCCCCTGCAACCCGTTCCCTTTGTGCTAGATGAACGAACGTCTCTCCACATGCTCAGTTGTGAAAGATAAGTGTGTGTGAAAGCCGTCCTTCAACTAAATTTTTGGGAACACAAAGTTCCTTTTCAGTTGCAAACTACACTCCATACATATAAAAGGGGGGTTACTAGATCCAACTCGGTTTTACAGTGAATACTGAGGAAGTTCAAACCGGCACTATTAAACATACTGAGAATCTAGAGTATAAGTTACCCCTGCAACCCGTTCCCTTTGTGCGAGATGAACGAACGTCTCCCCACATGCTCACTTCTGAGAGTTAAGTGTGTGTGAAAGCCGTCCTTCACCTAGATTGTAGGGAACACAAAGTTCCTTTTCAGTTGCAAACTACAATCCATACATATATATGGGGAGGTACTAGCTCCAACTCGGTGTTACAGTGAAAACTGCAGGAACTTCAAACCGGCACTAGGAAACACACTAAGAAACTAGAGTAAAAGTTTCCCCTGCAACCCGTTCCTTTTGTGCTAGATGAACGAACGTCTCTCCACATGCTCAGTTCTGAGAGATAATTGTGTGTGAAAGCCGTCCTTCACCTAGATTGTTGTGAACACAAAGTTTCTTTTCAGTTGCAAACTACAATCCATACATATATATGGGGAGGTACTAGCTCCAACTGGATTTTACAGTGAAAACTGCAGGAACTTCAAACCGGCACTAGGAAACACACTGAGAAACTAGTGTAAAAGTTTCCCTGCAAACCTTTCCCTTTGTGCTAGATGAACGAACGTCCCTCCACATGCTCAGTTCTGAGAGATAAGTGTGTGTGAAAGCCGTCCTTCAAATAGATTGTTGGGAAAACAAAGTTCCTTTTCAGTTGCAAACTACAATCCATACATATATATGGGGAGGTACTAGCTCCAACACGGGTTTACAGTTCAAAGTGCAGGAACTTCAAACTGGCACAAGGAAACACACTGAGAAACTAGAATAAAACTTTCCCCTGCAACCCGTTCCCTTTGTGCTAGATGAACGAACGTCTATCCACATGCTCAGTTCTGAGACATAAATGTGTGTGAAAGCCGTCCTTCAACTAGATTGTTGGGAACACAAAGTTCCTTTTCAGTTGCAAACTACACTCCATACATATATATGGGGAGGTACTAGCTCAAACTCGGTTTTACAGTGAAAACTGCAGGAAATTCAAACCGGCACTAGGAAACACACTGAGAAACTAGAGTAAAAGTTTCCCCTGCAAACCGTTCCCTTTGTGCTAGATGAACGAACGTCTCTCCACATGCTCAGTTCTGAGAGATAAGTGTGTGTGAAAGCCGTCCTTCAACTAGATTGTTGGGAACACAAAGTTCCTTTTCAGTTGCAAACTACACTCCATACATATATATGGGGAGATACTAGCTCCAACTCGGTTTTACAGTGAAAACTGCAGGATCTTCAAACCGGCACTAGGAAACACACTGAGAAACTAGAGTAAAAGTTTCCCCTGCAACCCGTTCCCTTTGTGCTTGATGAACGAACGTCTCCCCACATGCTCACTTCTGAGAGTTAAGTGTGTGTGAAAGCCGTCCTTCACCTACATTGTTGGGAACAAAAATTTCCTTTTCAGTTGCAAACTACACTCCATACATATATATGGGGACGTACTAGCTCCAACTCGGTTTTACAGTGAAAACTGCAGGAACTTCAACCGGCACTAGGAAACACACTGAAAAACTAGATTAAAAGTTTCTCCTGCAACCCGTTCCCTTTGTGCTAGATGAACGAACGTCTCTCCACATGCTCAGTTGTGAGAGATAATTGTGTGTGAAAGCCGTCCTTCAACTAAATTGTTGGGAACACAAAGTTCCTTTTCAGTTGCAAACTACAATCCATACATATAAAAGGGGAGGTACTAGATCCAACTCGGTTTTACAGTGAATACTGCAGGAAGTTCAAACCGGCACTATTAAACATACTGAGAAACTAGAGTAAAAGATACCCCTGCAACCCGTTCCCTTTGTGCGAGATGAACGAACGTCTCCCCACATGCTCACTTCTGAGAGTTAAGTGTGTGTGAAAGCCGTCCTTAACCTAGATTGTAGGGAACACAAAGTTCCTTTTCAGTTGCAAACTACAATCCATACATATATATGGGGAGGTACTACCTCCATCTCGGTTTTACAGTGAAAACTGCAGGAACTTCAAACCGGCACTAGGAATCACACTGAGAAACTAGAGTAAATGTTTCCCCTGCAAACCGTTCCATTTGTGCTAGATGAACGAACGTCTCTCCACATGCTCATTTCTGAGAGATAAGTGTGTGTGAAAGCCGTACTTCAACTAGATTGTTGGGAACACAAAGTTCCTTTTCAGTTGCAAACTACAATCCACACATATATATGGGGAGGTACTAGCTCCAACACGGGTTTAGGGTGAAAACTGCAGGAACTTCAAACTGGCACAAGGAAAAACACTGAGAAACTAGAATAAAAGTTTCCCCTGCAACCCATTCCCTTTGTGCTAGATGAACGAACGTCTCTCCACATGCTCAGTTCTGAGAGATAAGTGTGTGTGAAAGCCGTACTTCAACTTGATTGCTGGGAACACAAAGTTCCTTTTCAGTTGCAAACTACACTCCATGCATATATATGGGGAGGTACTAGCTCCAACTCGGTTTAACAGTGAAAATTGCAGGAACTTCAAACTGGCACTAGGAAACACACTGAGAAACTAGAGTAAAAGTTTCCCTGCAATCCGTTCCCTTTGTGCTAGATGAACGAACGTCTCTCCACATGCTCTGTTCTGAGAGATAAATGTGTGTGAAAACCGTCCTTCAACTAGATTGTTGGGAACACAAAGTTCCTTTTTAGTTGCAAACTACACTCCATACATATATATGGGGAGGTACTAGCTCCAACTCGGTTTTACAGTGAAAACTGCAGGAATTTCAAACCGGCACTAGGAAACACACTGAGAAACTAGAGTAAAAGTTTCCCCTGCAACCCGTTCCCTTTGTGCTAGATGAACGAACGTCTCCCCACATGCTCACTTCTGAGAGTTAGGTGTGTGTGAAAGCCGTCCTTCACCTAGATTGTAGGGAACACAAAGTTCATTTTCAGTTGCAAACTACAATCCATACATATATATGGGGAGGTACTAGCTCCAAATAGGTTTTACAGTGAAAACTGCAGGAACTTCAAACCGGCACTAGAAAACACACTAAGAAACTAGAGTAAAAGTTTCCCCTGCAAACCGTTCCCTTTGTGCTAGATGAACGAACGTCTCTCCACATGCTCAGTTCTGAGAGATAAGAGTGTGTGAAAGCCGTCCTTCAACTAGATTGTTGGGAACATAAAGTTCCTTTTCATTTGCAAACTACACTCCATACATATATATGGGGAGGTACTAGCTCCAACTCGGTTTTACACTGAACACTGCAGGAACTTCAAACCGGCACTAGGAATCACACTGAGAAACTAAAGTAAAAGTTTCCCCTGCAAACCGTTCCATTTGTGCTAGATGAACGAACGCCTCTCCACATGCTCATTTCTGAGAGATAAGTGTGTGTGAAAGCCGTCCTTCAACTAGATTGTTGGGAACACAAAGTTCCTTTTCAGTTGCAAACTACAATCCATACATATATATGGGGATGTACTAGATCCAACACGGGTTTACAGTGAAAACTGCAGGAACTTCAAACTGGCACAAGGAAACACACTGAGAAACTAGAATAAAAGTTTCCCCTGCAACCCGTTCCCTTTGTGCTAGATGAACGAACGTCTCTCCACATGCTCAGTTGTGAAAGATAAGTGTGTGTGAAAGCCGTCCTTCAACTAAATTTTTGGGAACACAAAGTTCCTTTTCAGTTGCAAACTACACTCCATACATATAAAAGGGGAGTTACTAGATCCAACTCGGTTTTACAGTGAATACTGAGGAAGTTCAAACCGGCACTATTAAACATACTGAGAATCTAGAGTAAAAGTTACCCCTGTAACCCGTTCCCTTTGTGCGAGATGAACGAACGTCTCCCCACATGCTCACTTCTGAGAGTTAAGTGTGTGTGAAAGCCGTCCTTCACCTAGATTGTAGGGAACACAAAGTTCCTTTTCAGTTGCAAACTAAAATCCATACATATATATGGGGAGGTACTAGCTCCAACTCGGTTTTACAGTGGAAACTGCAGGAACTTCAAACCGGCACTAGGAAACACACTAAGAAACTAGAGTAAAAGTTTCCCCTGCAACCCGTTCCTTTTGTGCTAGATGAAAGAACGTCTCTCCACATGCTCAGTTCTGAGAGATAATTGTGTGTGAAAGCCGTCCTTCACCTAGATTGTTGGGAACACAAAGTTCCTTTTCAGTTGCAAACTACAATCCATACATATATATGGGGAGGTACTAGCTCCAACTGGATTTTACAGTGAAAACTGCAGGAACTTCAAACCGGCACTAGGAAACACACTGAGAAACTAGTGTAAAAGTTTCCCCTGCAAACCGTTCCCTTTGTGCTAGATGAACGAACGTCTCTCCACATGCTCAGTTCTGAGAGATAAGTGTGTGTGAAAGCCGTCCTTCAACTAGATTGTTGGGAACACAAAGTTCCTTTTCAGTTGCAAACTACACTCCATACATATATATGGGGAGGTACTAGCTCCAACTCGGTTTTACAGTGAAAACTGCAGGATCTTCAAACCGGCACTAGGAAACACACTGAAAAACTAGAGTAAAAGTTTCTCCTGCAACCGGTTCCCTTTGTGCTAGATGAACGAACGTCTCTCCACATGCTCAGTTCTGAGAGATAAGTGTGTGTGAAAGCCGTCCTTCAACTAGATTGTTGGGAACACAAAGTTTCTTTTCAGTTGCAAACTACACTCCATACATATATATGGGGAGGTACTAGCTCCAACTCGGTTTTACAGTGAAAACTGCAGGAACTTCAAACCGGCTCTAGGAAACACACTGAGAAACTAGAGTAAAAGTTTCCCCTGCAACCAGTTCCCTTTGTGCTAGATGAACGAACGTCTCTCCACATGCTCAGTTCTGAGAGATAAGTGTGTGTGAAAGCCGTCCTTCAACTAGATTGCTGGGAACATAAAGTTCCTTTTCAGTTG
This sequence comes from Camelus bactrianus, assembly GCF_048773025.1. Taxonomy (NCBI): domain Eukaryota; kingdom Metazoa; phylum Chordata; class Mammalia; order Artiodactyla; family Camelidae; genus Camelus; species Camelus bactrianus. The sequence continues at coordinate 4,669,042 of NC_133549.1, read as the reverse complement.
CAAACTACACTCCATACATATATATGGGGAGGTACTAGCTCCAACTCGGTTTTACAGTGAAAACTGCAGGAACTTCAAACCGGCACTAGGAATCACACTGAGAAACTAGAGTAAAAATTTCCCCTGCAAACCGTTCCATTTGTGCTAGATGAACGAACGTCTCTCCACATGCTCAGTTGTGAGAGATAAGTGTGTATGAAAGCCGTCCTTCAACTTGATTGCTGGGAACACAAAGTTCCTTTTCAGTTGCAAACTACACTCCATACATATATATGGGAAGGTACTAGCTCCAACTCGGTTTAACAGTGAAAATTGCAGGAACTTCAAACTGGCACTAGGAAACACACTGAGAAACTAGAGTAAAAGTTTCCCTGCAATCCGTTCCCTTTGTGCTAGATGAACGAACGTCTCTCCACATGCTCAGGTCTAAGAGATAAATGTGTGTGAAAGCCGTCCTTCAAGTAGATTGTTGGGAACACAAAGTTCCTTTTTAGTTGCAAACTACACTCCATACATATATATGGGGAGGTACTAGCTCCAACTCGGTTTTACAGTGAAAACTGCAGGAACTTCAAACCGGCACTAGGAAACACACTGAGAAACTAGAGTAAAAGTTTCCCCTGCAACCCGTTCCCTTTGTGCTAGATGAACGAACGTCTCCCCACATGCTCACTTCTGAGAGTTAGGTGTGTGTGAAAGCCGTCCTTCAACTAGATTGTTGGGAACATAAAGTTCCTTTTCAGTTGCAAACTACACTCCATACATATATATGGGGAGGTACTAGCTCCAACTCGGTTTTACACTGAACACTGCAGGAACTTCAAACCGGCACTAGGAATCACACTGAGAAACTAAAGTAAAAGTTTCCCCTGCATACCGTTCCATTTGTGCTAGATGAACGAAAGCCTCTCCACATGCTCATTTCTGAGAGATAAGTGTGTGTGAAAGCCGTCCTTCAACTAGATTGTTGGGAACACAAAGTTCCTTTTCAGTTGCAAACTACAATCCATACATATATATGGGGATGTACTAGAACCAACACGGGTTTACAGTGAAAACTGCAGGAACTTCAAACTGGCACAAGGAAACACACTGAGAAACTAGAATAAAAGTTTCCCCTGCAACCCGTTCCCTTTGTGCTAGATGAACGAACGTCTCTCCACATGCTCAGTTGTGAGAGATAAGTGTGTGTGAAAGCCATCCTTCACCTAGATTGTTGGGAACACAAAGTTCCTTTTCAGTTGCAAACTACACTCCATACATATATATGGGGAGGTACTAGCTCCAACTGGGTTTTACAGTGAAAACTGCAGGAACTTCAAACCGGCACTAGGAAACACACTGAGAATCTAGAGTAAAAGTTTCCCCTGCAACCCGTTCCCTTTGTGCTAGTTGAACGAACGTCTCTCCACATGCTCATTTCTGAGAGATAAGTGTGTGTGAAAGCCGTCCTTCACCTACATTGTTGGGAACACAAAGTTCCTTTTCAGTTGCAAACTACACTCCATACATATATATGGGGAGGTACTAGCTCCAACTGGATTTTACAGTGAAAACTGCAGGAACTTCAAACCGGCACTAGGAAACACACTGAAATACTAGAGTAAAAGTTTCCCCTGCTACCCGTTCCCTTTGTGCTAGATGAACGAACGTCTCTCCACATGCTCAGTTGTGAAAGATAAGTGTGTGTGAAAGCCGTCCTTCAACTAAATTTTTGGGAACACAAAGTTCCTTTTCAGTTGCAAACTACACTCCATACATATATATGGGGAGGTACTAGCCCCAACTCGTTTTTATAATGAAAACTGCAGGATCTTCAAACTGGCGCTACGAAACACACTGAGAAACTAGAGTAATATTTTCCCCTGCAAACAGTTCCCTTTGTGCTAGATGAACGAACGTCTCTCCACATGCTAAGTTCTGAGAGATAAGTGTGTGTGAAAGCCGTCCTTCACCTAGACTGTAGGGAACACAAAGTTCCTTTTCAGTTGCAAACTACACTCCATACATATATATGGGGAGGTACTAGCTACAACTCGGTTTTACAGTGAAAACTGCAGGAACTTCCAACCGGCACTAGGAAACACACTGAAATACTAGAGTAAAAGTTTCTCCTGCAACCCGTTCCCTTTGTGCTAGATGAATGAACGTCTCTCCACATGCTCAGTTCTGAGAGATTAGTGTGTGTGAAAGCCGTCCTTCAAATAGATTGTTGGGAAAACAAAGTTCCTTTTCAGTTGCAAACTACACTCCATACATATATATGGGGAGGTACAAGCTCCAACTCGGTTTAAAAGTGAAAATTGCAGGAACTTCAAACTGGCACTAGGAAACACACTGAGAAACTAGAGTAAAAGTTTCCCTGCAATCCGTTCCCTTTGTGCTAGATGAACGAAATTCTCTCCACATGCTCAGTTCTGAGAGATAAGTGTGTGTGAAAGCCGTCCTTCAACTTTATTGTTGGGAACACAAAGTTCCTTTTCAGTTGCAAACTACAATCCATACATATATATGGGGAGGTACTAGCTCCAACTCGGTTTTACAGTGAAAACTGCAGGAACTTCAAACCGGCACTAGGAAACACACTGAGAAACTAGAGTAAAAGTTTCTCCTGCAACCCGTTCCCTTTGTGCTTGATGAACGAACGTCTCTCCACATGCTAAGTTCTGAGAGATATGTGTGTGTGAAAGCCGTCCTTCAACTAGATTGATGGGAACACAAAGTTCCTTTTCAGTTGCAATCTACACTCCATACATATATATGGGGAGGTACTAGCTCCAACTCTGTTTTACAGTGAAAACTGCAGAAACTTTAAACCGGCACTAGTAAACACACTGAAAAACTAGAGTAAAAGTTTCTCCTGCAACCCGTTCTCTTTGTGCTAGATGAACGAACGTCTCTCCTCATGCTCATTTCTCAGAGAAAAGTGTGTGTGAAAGCCGTCCTTCAACTAGATTGTTGGGAACACAAAGTTCCTTTTCAGTTGCAAACTACAATCCATACATATATATGGGGAGGTACTAGCTCCAAATCGGTTTTACAGTGAAAACTGCAGGAACTTCAAACCGGCACTAGGAAACACACTGAGAAACTAGAGAAAAGTTTCCCCTGCAAACCATTCCCTTTGTTCTAGATGAACGAACGTCTCTCCACATGCTCAGTTCTGAGAGATAAGTGTGTGTGAAAGCCGTTCTTCAACTAGATTGTTGGGAACACAAAGATCCTTTTCAGTTGCAAACTACACTCCATACATATATATGGGGAGGTACTAGCTCCAACTCTGTTATACAGTGAAAACAGCAGGAAATTCAAACTGACATTATGAAACACACTGAGAAACTAGAGTAAAAGTTTCCCCTGCAACCCGTTCCCTTTGTGCTAGATGAACGAACGTCTCTCCACATGCTCAGTTCTGAGAGATAAGTGTGTGTGAAAGCCGTCCTTCAACTAGATTGCTGGGAACACAAAGTTCCTTTTCAGATGCAAACTACACTCCATACATATATATGGGGAGGTACTAGCTCCAACTCGGTTTTACAGTGAAAACTGCAGGAATTTCAAACCGGCACTAGGAAACACACTGAGAAACTAGAGTAAAAGTTTCCCCTGCAAACCGTTCCCTTTGTGCTAAATGAACGAACGTCTCTCCACATGCTCAGTTCTGAGTGATAAGTGTGTGTGAAAGCCGTCCTTCAAATAGATTGTTGGGAACACAAAGTTCCTTTTCAGTTGCAAACTACACTCCATACATATGTATGGGGATGTAATAGCTCCAACTCGGTTTTACAGTGAAAACTGCATGATCTTCAAATCGGCACTAGGAAACACACTGAAAAACTAGAGTAAAAGTTTCTCCTGCAACCCGTTCCCTTTGTGTTAGATGAACGAACGTCTCTCCACATGCTCAGTTCTGAGAGATAAGTGTGTGTGAAAGCTGTCCTTCAACTAGATTGCTGGGAACACAAAGTTCCTTTTCAGTTGCAAACTACACTCCATACATATATATGGGGAGGTACTAGCTCCAACTCTGTTTTACAGTGAAAACTGCAGAAACTTTAAACCGGCACTAGTAAACACACTGAAAAACTAGAGTAAAAGTTTCTCCTGCAACCCGTTCTCTTTGTGCTAGATGAACGAACGTCTCTCCACATGCTCATTTCTCAGAGAAAAGTGTGTGTGAAAGCCGTCCTTCAACTAGATTGTTGGGAACACAAAGTTCCTTTTCAGTTGCAAACTACAATCCATACATATATATGGGGAGGTACTAGCTCCAACACGGTTTTACAGTGAAAACTGCAGGAACTTCAAACCGGCACTAGGAAACACACAGAAAAACTAGAGAAAAGTTTCCCCTGCAAACCATTCCCTTTGTTCTAGATGAACGAACGTCTCTCCACATGCTCAGTTCTGAGAGATAAGTGTGTGTGAAAGCCGTTCTTCAACTAGATTGTTGGGAACACAAAGATCCTTTTCAGTTGCAAACTACACTCCATACATATATATGGGGAGGTACTAGCTCCAACTCTGTTATACAGTGAAAACAGCAGGAAATTAAAACTGACATTATGAAACACACTGAGAAACTAGAGTAAAAGTTTCCCCTGCAACCCGTTCCATTTGTGCTAGATGAACGAACGTCTCTCCACATGCTCAGTTCTGAGAGATAAGTGTGTGTGAAAGCCGTCCTTCAACTAGATTGCTGGGAACACAAAGTTCCTTTTCAGATGCAAACTACACTCCATACATATATATGGGGAGGTACTAGCTCCAACTCGGTTTTACAGTGAAAACTGCAGGAATTTCAAACCGGCACTAGGAAACACACTGAGAAACTAGAGTAAAAGTTTCTCCTGCAACCCGTTCCCTTTGTGCTAGATGAACGAACGTCTCTCCACATGCTCAGTTCTGAGAGATAAGTGTGTGTGAAAGCTGTCCTTCAACTAGATTGCTGGGAACACAAAGTTCCTTTTCAGTTGCAAACTACACTCCATACATATATATGGGGAGGTACTTGCTCCAACTCGGTTTTACAGTGAAAACTGCAGGAACTTCAAACCGGCACTAGGAAACACACTGAAATACTAGAGTAAAAGTTTCTCCTGCAACCCGTTCCCTTTGTGCTAGATGAACGAACGTCTCTCCACATGCTCAGTTCTGAGAGATAAGTGTGTGTGAAAGCCGTCCTTCAAATAGATTGTTGGGAAAACAAAGTTCCTTTTCAGTTGCAAACTACAATCCATACATATATATGGGGAGGTAAAAGCTCCAACACGGGTTTACAGTTAAAAGTGCAGGAACTTCAAACTGGCACATGGAAACACACTGAGAAACTAGAATAAAAGTTTCCCCTGCAACCCGTTCCCTTTGTGCTAGATGAACGAACGTCTATCCACATGCTCAGTTCTGAGACATAAATGTGTGTGAAAGCCGTCCTTCAACTAGATTGTTGGGAACACAAAGTTCCTTTTCAGTTGCAACCTACACTCCATACATATATATGGGGAGGTACTAGCTCCAACTCGGTTTTACAGTGAAAACTGCAGGAAATTCAAACCGGCACTAGGAAACACACTGAGAAACTAGAGTAAAAGTTTCCCCTGCAAACCGTTCCCTTTGTGCTAGATGAACGAACGTCTCTCCACATGCTCAGTTCTGAGAGATAAGTGTGTGTGAAAGCCGTCCTTCAACTAGATTGTTGGGAACACAAAGTTCATTTTCAGTTGCAAACTACACTCCATACATATATATGGGGAGATACTAGCTCCAACTCGGTTTTACAGTGAAAACTGCAGGATCTTCAAACCGGCACTAGGAAACACACTGAAAAACTAGAGTAAAAGTTTCTACTGCAACCGGTTTCCTTTGTGCTAGATGAACGAACGTCTCTCCACATGCTCAGTTCTGAGAGATAAGTGTGTGTGAAAGCCGTCCTTCAACTAGATTGTTGGGAACACAAAGTTTCTTTTCAGTTGCAAACTACACTCCATACATATATATGGGGAGGTACTAGCTCCAACTCGGTTTTACAGTGAAAACTGCAGGAACTTCAAACCGGCTCTAGGAAACACACTGAGAAACTAGAGTAAAAGTTTCCCCTGCAACCAGTTCCCTTTGTGCTATATGAACGAACGTCTCTCCACATGCTCAGTTCTGAGAGATAAGTGTGTGTGAAAGCCGTCCTTCAACTAGATTGCTGGGAACATAAAGTTCCTTTTCAGTTGCAAACTACAATCCATACATATATTTGGGGAGGTACTAGCTCCAACTCGGTTTTACAGTGAAAACTGCAGGAACTTCAAACCGGCACTAGGAATCACACTGAGAACCTAGAGTAAAAGTTTCCCCTGCAAACCGTTCCATTTGTGCTAGATGAACGAACGTCTCTCCACATGCTCATTTCTGAGAGATAAGTGTGTGTGAATGCCGTCCTTCAACTAGATTGTTGGGAACACAAAGTTCCTTTTCAGTTGCAAACTACAATCCATACATATATCTGGGGAGGTACTAGCTCCAACACGGGTTTACAGTGAAAACTGCAGGAACTTCAAACTGGCACAAGGAAACACACTGAGAAATTAGAATAAAATTTTCCCCTGCAACCCGTTCCCTTTGTGCTAGATGAACGAACCTCTCTCCACATGCTCAGTTGTGAGAGATAAGTGTGTGTGAAAGCCGTCCTTCAACTTGATTGCTGGGAACACAAAGTTCTTTTTCAGTTGCAAACTACACTCCATACATATATATGGGGAGGTACTAGCTCCAACTCGGTTTAACAGTGAAAATTGCAGGAACTTCAAACTGGCACTAGGAAACACACTGAGAAACTAGAGTAAAAGTTTCCCTGCAATCCGTTCCCTTTGTGCTAGATGAACGAAAGTCTCTCCACATGCTCAGTTCTGAGAGATAAATGTGTGTGAAAGCCGTCCTTCAAGTAGATTGTTGGGAACACAAAGTTCCTTTTTAGTTGCAAACTACACTCCATACATACATATGGGGAGGTACTAGCTCCAACTCGGTTTTACAGTGAAAACTGCAGGAAGTTCAAACCGGCACTAGGAAACACACTGAGAAACTAGAGTAAAAGTTTCCCCTGCAACCCGTTCCCTTTGTGCTTGATGAACGAATGTCTACCCACATGCTCACTTCTGAGAGTTAAGTGTGTGTGAAAGCCGTCCTTCACCTACATTGTTGGGAACACAAAGTTCCTTTTCAGTTGCAAACTACACTCCATACATATATATGGGGACGTACTAGCTCCAACTCGGTTTTACAGTGAAAACTGCAGGAACTTCAACCGGCACTAGGAAACACACTGAAAAACTAGATTAAAAGTTTCTCCTGCATCCCGTTCCCTTTGTGCTAGATGAACGAACGTCTCTCCACATGCTCAGTTGTGAGAGATAATTGTGTGTGAAAGCCGTCCTTCAACTAAATTGTTGGGAACACAAAGTTCCTTTTCAGTTGCAAACTACAATCCATACATATAAAAGGGGAGGTACTAGATCCAACTCGGTTTTACAGTGAATACTGCAGGAAGTTCAAACCGGCACTATTAAACATACTGAGAATCTAGAGTAAAAGATACCCCTGCAACCCGTTCCCTTTGTGCGAGATGAACGAACGTCTCCCCACATGCTCACTTCTGAGAGTTAAGTGTGTGTGAAAGCCGTCCTTCACCTAGATTGTAGGGAACACAAAGTTCCTTTTCAGTTGCAAACTACAATCCATACATATATATGGGGAGGTACTACCTCCATCTCGGTTTTACAGTGAAAACTGCAGGAACTTCAAACCGGCACTAGGAATCACACTGAGAAATTAGAGTAAATGTTTCCCCTGCAAACCGTTCCATTTGTGCTAGATGAACGAACGTCTCTCCACATGCTCATTTCTGAGAGATAAGTGTGTGTGAAAGCCGTACTTCAACTAGATTGTTGGGAACACAAAGTTCCTTTTCAGTTGCAAACTACAATCCACACATATATATGGGGAGGTACTAGCTCCAACACGGGTTTAGGGTGAAAAATGCAAGAACTTCAAACTGGCACAAGGAAAAACACTGAGAAACTAGAATAAAAGTTTCCCCTGCAACCCGTTCCCTTTGTGCTAGATGAACGAACGTCTCTCCACATGCTCAGTTGTGAGAGATAAGTGTGTGTGAAAGCCGTACTTCAACTTGATTGCTGGGAACACAAAGTTCCTTTTCAGTTGCAAACTACACTCCATGCATATATATGGGGAGGTACTAGCTCCAACTCGGTTTAACAGTGAAAATTGCAGGAACTTCAAACTGGCACTAGGAAACACACTGAGAAACTAGAGTAAAAGTTTCCCTGCAATCCGTTCCTTTTGTGCTAGATGAACGAACGTCTCTCCACATGCTCTGTTCTGAGAGATAAATGTGTGTGAAAGCCGTCCTTCAACTAGATTGTTGGGAACACAAAGTTCCTTTTTAGTTGCAAACTACACTCCATACATATATATGGGGAGGTACTAGCTCCAACTCGGTTTTACAGTGAAAACTGCAGGAATTTCAAACCGGCACTAGGAAACACACTGAGAAACTAGAGTAAAAGTTTCCCCTGCAACCCGTTCCCTTTGTGCTAGATGAACGAACGTCTCCCCACATGCTCACTTCTGAGAGTTAGGTGTGTGTGAAAGCCGTCCTTCACCTAGATTGTAGGGAACACAAAGTTCATTTTCAGTTGCAAACTACAATCCATACATATTTATGGGGAGGTACTAGCTCCAACTAGGTTTTACAGTGAAAACTGCAGGAACTTCAAACCGGCACTAGGAAACACACTAAGAAACTAGAGTAAAAATTTCCCCTGCAAACCGTTCCCTTTGTGCTAGATGAACGAACGTCTCTCCACATGCTCAGTTCTGAGAGTTAAGAGTGTGTGAAAGCCGTCCTTCAACTAGATTGTTGGGAACATAAAGTTCCTTTTCAGTTGCAAACTACACTCCATACATATATATGGGGAGGTACTAGCTCCAACTCGATTTTACACTGAACACTGCAGGAACTTCAAACCGGCACTAGGAATCACACTGAGAAACTAAAGTAAAAGTTTCCCCTGCAAACCGTTCCATTTGTGCTAGATGAACGAACGCCTCTCCACATGCTCATTTCTGAGAGATAAGTGTGTGTGAAAGCCGTCCTTCAACTAGATTGTTGGGAACACAAAGTTCCTTTTCAGTTGCAAACTACACTCCATACATATATATGGGGATGTACTAGATCCAACACGGGTTTACAGTGAAAACTGCAGAAACTTCAAACTGGCACAAGGAAACACACTGAGAAACTAGAATAAAAGTTTCCCCTGCAACCCGTTCCCTTTGTGCTAGATGAACGAACGTCTCTCCACATGCTCAGTTGTGAAAGATAAGTGTGTGTGAAAGCCGTCCTTCAACTAAATTTTTGGGAACACAAAGTTCCTTTTCAGTTGCAAACTACACTCCATACATATAAAAGGGGAGTTACTAGATCCAACTCGGTTTTACAGTGAATACTGAGGAAGTTCAAACCGGCACTATTAAACATACTGAGAATCTAGAGTATAAGTTACCCCTGCAACCCGTTCCCTTTGTGCGAGATGAACGAACGTCTCCCCACATGCTCACTTCTGAGAGTTAAGTGTGTGTGAAAGCCGTCCTTCACCTAGATTGTAGGGAACACAAAGTTCCTTTTCAGTTTCAAACTACAATCCATACATATATATGGGGAGGTACTAGCTCCAACTCGGTGTTACAGTGAAAACTGCAGGAACTTCAAACCGGCACTAGGAAACACACTAAGAAACTAGAGTAAAAGTTTCCCCTGCAACCCGTTCCTTTTGTGCTAGATGAACGAACGTCTCTCCACATGCTCAGTTCTGAGAGATAATTGTGTGTGAAAGCCGTCCTTCACCTAGATTGTTGTGAACACAAAGTTTCTTTTCAGTTGCAAACTACAATCCATACATATATATGGGGAGGTACTAGCTCCAACTGGATTTTACAGTGAAAACTGCAGGAACTTCAAACCGGCACTAGGAAACACACTGAGAAACTAGTGTAAAAGTTTCCCTGCAAACCTTTCCCTTTGTGCTAGATGAACGAACGTCTCTCCACATGCTCAGTTCTGAGAGATAAGTGTGTGTGAAAGCCGTCCTTCAAATAGATTGTTGGGAAAACAAAGTTCCTTTTCAGTTGCAAACTACAGTCCATACATATATATGGGGAGGTACTAGCTCCAACACGGGTTTACAGTTCAAAGTGCAGGAACTTCAAACTGGCACAAGGAAACACACTGAGAAACTAGAATAAAACTTTCCCCTGCAACCCGTTCCCTTTGTGCTAGATGAACGAACGTCTATCCACATGCTCAGTTCTGAGACATAAATGTGTGTGAAAGCCGTCCTTCAACTAGATTGTTGGGAACACAAAGTTCCTTTTCAGTTGCAAACTACACTCCATACATATATATGGGGAGGTACTAGCTCAAACTCGGTTTTACAGTGAAAACTGCAGGAAATTCAAACCGGCACTAGGAAACACACTGAGAAACTAGAGTAAAAGTTTCCCCTGCAAACCGTTCCCTTTGTGCTAGATGAACGAACGTCTCTCCACATGCTCAGTTCTGAGAGATAAGTGTGTGTGAAAGCCGTCCTTCAACTAGATTGTTGGGAACACAAAGTTCCTTTTCAGTTGCAAACTACACTCCATACATATATATGGGGAGATACTAGCTCCAACTCGGTTTTACAGTGAAAACTGCAGGATCTTCAAACCGGCACTAGGAAACACACTGAGAAACTAGAGTAAAAGTTTCCCCTGCAACCCGTTCCCTTTGTGCTTGATGAACGAACGTCTCCCCACATGCTCACTTCTGAGAGTTAAGTGTGTGTGAAAGCCGTCCTTCACCTACATTGTTGGGAACACAAATTTCCTTTTCAGTTGCAAACTACACTCCATACATATATATGGGGACGTACTAGCTCCAACTCGGTTTTACAGTGAAAACTGCAGGAACTTCAACCGGCACTAGGAAACACACTGAAAAACTAGATTAAAAGTTTCTCCTGCAACCCGTTCCCTTTGTGCTAGATGAACGAACGTCTCTCCACATGCTCAGTTGTGAGAGATAATTGTGTGTGAAAGCCGTCCTTCAACTAAATTGTTGGGAACACAAAGTTCCTTTTCAGTTGCAAACTTCAATCCATACATATAAAAGGGGAGGTACTAGATCCAACTCGGTTTTACAGTGAATACTGCAGGAAGTTCAAACCGGCACTATTAAACATACTGAGAAACTAGAGTAAAAGATACCCCTGCAACCCGTTCCCTTTGTGCGAGATGAACGAACGTCTCCCCACATGCTCACTTCTGAGAGTTAAGTGTGTGTGAAAGCCGTCCTTCACCTAGATTGTAGGGAACACAAAGTTCCTTTTCAGTTGCAAACTACAATCCATACATATATATGGGGAGGTACTACCTCCATCTCGGTTTTACAGTGAAAACTGCAGGAACTTCAAACCGGCACTAGGAATCACACTGAGAAACTAGAGTAAATGTTTCCCCTGCAAACCGTTCCATTTGTGCTAGATGAACGAACGTCTCTCCACATGCTCATTTCTGAGAGATAAGTGTGTGTGAAAGCCGTACTTCAACTAGATTGTTGGGAACACAAAGTTCCTTTTCAGTTGCAAACTACAATCCACACATATATATGGGGAGGTACTAGCTCCAACACGGGTTTAGGGTGAAAACTGCAGGAACTTCAAACTGGCACAAGGAAAAACACTGAGAAACTAGAATAAAAGTTTCCCCTGCAACCCATTCCCTTTGTGCTAGATGAACGAACGTCTCTCCACATGCTCAGTTCTGAGAGATAAGTGTGTGTGAAAGCCGTACTTCAACTTGATTGCTGGGAACACAAAGTTCCTTTTCAGTTGCAAACTACACTCCATGCATATATATGGGGAGGTACTAGCTCCAACTCGGTTTAACAGTGAAAATTGCAGGAACTTCAAACTGGCACTAGGAAACACACTGAGAAACTAGAGTAAAAGTTTCCCTGCAATCCGTTCCCTTTGTGCTAGATGAACGAACGTCTCTCCACATGCTCTGTTCTGAGAGATAAATGTGTGTGAAAACCGTCCTTCAACTAGATTGTTGGGAACACAAAGTTCCTTTTTAGTTGCAAACTACACTCCATACATATATATGGGGAGGTACTAGCTCCAACTCGGTTTTACAGTGAAAACTGCAGGAATTTCAAACCGGCACTAGGAAACACACTGAGAAACTAGAGTAAAAGTTTCCCCTGCAACCCGTTCCCTTTGTGCTAGATGAACGAACGTCTCCCCACATGCTCACTTCTGAGAGTTATGTGTGTGTGAAAGCCGTCCTTCACCTAGATTGTAGGGAACACAAAGTTCATTTTAAGTTGCAAACTACAATCCATACATATATATGGGGAGGTACTAGCTCCAAATAGGTTTTACAGTGAAAACTGCAGGAACTTCAAACCGGCACTAGAAAACACACTAAGAAACTAGAGTAAAAGTTTCCCCTGCAAACCGTTCCCTTTGTGCTAGATGAACGAACGTCTCTCCACATGCTCAGTTCTGAGAGATAAGAGTGTGTGAAAGCCGTCCTTCAACTAGATTGTTGGGAACATAAAGTTCCTTTTCATTTGCAAACTACACTCCATACATATATATGGGGAGGTACTAGCTCCAACTCGGTTTTACACTGAACACTGCAGGAACTTCAAACCGGCACTAGGAATCACACTGAGAAACTAAAGTAAAAGTTTCCCCTGCAAACCGTTCCATTTGTGCTAGATGAACGAACGCCTCTCCACATGCTCATTTCTGAGAGATAAGTGTGTGTGAAAGCCGTCCTTCAACTAGATTGTTGGGAACACAAAGTTCCTTTTCAGTTGCAAACTACAATCCATACATATATATGGGGATGTACTAGATCCAACACGGGTTTACAGTGAAAACTGCAGGAACTTCAAACTGGCACAAGGAAACACACTGAGAAACTAGAATAAAAGTTTCCCCTGCAACCCGTTCCCTTTGTGCTAGATGAACGAACGTCTCTCCACATGCTCAGTTGTGAGAGATAAGTGTGTGTGAAAGCCGTCCTTCAACTAAATTTTTGGGAACACAAAGTTCCTTTTCAGTTGCAAACTACACTCCATACATATAAAAGGGGAGTTACTAGATCCAACTCGGTTTTACAGTGAATACTGAGGAAGTTCAAACCGGCACTATTAAACATACTGAGAATCTAGAGTAAAAGTTACCCCTGTAACCCGTTCCCTTTGTGCGAGATGAACGAACGTCTCCCCACATGCTCACTTCTGAGAGTTAAGTGTGTTTGAAAGCCGTCCTTCACCTAGATTGTAGGGAACACAAAGTTCCTTTTCAGTTGCAAACTAAAATCCATACATATATATGGGGAGGTACTAGCTCCAACTCGGTTTTACAGTGGAAACTGCAGGAACTTCAAACCGGCACTAGGAAACACACTAAGAAACTAGAGTAAAAGTTTCCCCTGCAACCCGTTCCTTTTGTGCTAGATGAAAGAACGTCTCTCCACATGCTCAGTTCTGAGAGATAATTGTGTGTGAAAGCCGTCCTTCACCTAGATTGTTGGGAACACAAAGTTCCTTTTCAGTTGCAAACTACAATCCATACATATATATGGGGAGGTACTAGCTCCAACTGGATTTTACAGTGAAAACTGCAGGAACTTCAAACCGGCACTAGGAAACACACTGAGAAACTAGTGTAAAAGTTTCCCCTGCAAACCGTTCCCTTTGTGCTAGATGAACGAACGTCTCTCCACATGCTCAGTTCTGAGAGATAAGTGTGTGTGAAAGCCGTCCTTCAACTAGATTGTTGGGAACACAAAGTTCCTTTTCAGTTGCAAACTACACTCCATACATATATATGGGGAGGTACTAGCTCCAACTCGGTTTTACAGTGAAAACTGCAGGATCTTCAAACCGGCACTAGGAAACACACTGAAAAACTAGAGTAAAAGTTTCTCCTGCAACCGGTTCCCTTTGTGCTAGATGAACGAACGTCTCTCCACATGCTCAGTTCTGAGAGATAAGTGTGTGTGAAAGCCGTCCTTCAACTAGATTGTTGGGAACACAAAGTTTCTTTTCAGTTGCAAACTACACTCCATACATATATATGGGGAGGTACTAGCTCCAACTCGGTTTTACAGTGAAAACTGCAGGAACTTCAAACCGGCTCTAGGAAACACACTGAGAAACTAGAGTAAAAGTTTCCCCTGCAACCAGTTCCCTTTGTGCTAGATGAACGAACGTCTCTCCACATGCTCAGTTCTGAGAGATAAGTGTGTGTGAAAGCCGTCCTTCAACTAGATTGCTGGGAACATAAAGTTCCTTTTCAGTTGCAAACTACACTCCATACATATATATGGGGAGGTACTAGCTCCAACTCGGTTTTACAGTGAAAACTGCAGGAACTTCAAACCGGCACTAGGAATCACACTGAGAAACTAGAGTAAAAATTTCCCCTGCAAACCGTTCCATTTGTGCTAGATGAACGAACGTCTCTCCACATGCTCAGTTGTGAGAGATAAGTGTGTATGAAAGCCGTCCTTCAACTTGATTGCTGGGAACACAAAGTTCCTTTTCAGTTGCAAACTACACTCCATACATATATATGGGAAGGTACTAGCTCCAACTCGGTTTAACAGTGAAAATTGCAGGAACTTCAAACTGGCACTAGGAAACACACTGAGAAACTAGAGTAAAAGTTTCCCTGCAATCCGTTCCCTTTGTGCTAGATGAACGAACGTCTCTCCACATGCTCAGGTCTAAGAGATAAATGTGTGTGAAAGCCGTCCTTCAAGTAGATTGTTGGGAACACAAAGTTCCTTTTTAGTTGCAAACTACACTCCATACATATATATGGGGAGGTACTAGCTCCAACTCGGTTTTACAGTGAAAACTGCAGGAACTTCAAACCGGCACTAGGAAACACACTGAGAAACTAGAGTAAAAGTTTCCCCTGCAACCCGTTCCCTTTGTGCTAGATGAACGAACGTCTCCCCACATGCTCACTTCTGAGAGTTAGGTGTGTGTGAAAGCCGTCCTTCAACTAGATTGTTGGGAACATAAAGTTCCTTTTCAGTTGCAAACTACACTCCATACATATATATGGGGAGGTACTAGCTCCAACTCGGTTTTACACTGAACACTGCAGGAACTTCAAACCGGCACTAGGAATCACACTGAGAAACTAAAGTAAAAGTTTCCCCTGCATACCGTTCCATTTGTGCTAGATGAACGAAAGCCTCTCCACATGCTCATTTCTGAGAGATAAGTGTGTGTGAAAGCCGTCCTTCAACTAGATTGTTGGGAACACAAAGTTCCTTTTCAGTTGCAAACTACAATCCATACATATATATGGGGATGTACTAGATCCAACACGGGTTTACAGTGAAAACTGCAGGAACTTCAAACTGGCACAAGGAAACACACTGAGAAACTAGAATAAAAGTTTCCCCTGCAACCCGTTCCCTTTGTGCTAGATGAACGAACGTCTCTCCACATGCTCAGTTGTGAGAGATAAGTGTGTGTGAAAGCCATCCTTCACCTAGATTGTTGGGAACACAAAGTTCCTTTTCAGTTGCAAACTACACTCCATACATATATATGGGGAGGTACTAGCTCCAACTGGGTTTTACAGTGAAAACTGCAGGAACTTCAAACCGGCACTAGGAAACACACTGAGAATCTAGAGTAAAAGTTTCCCCTGCAACCCGTTCCCTTTGTGCTAGTTGAACGAACGTCTCTCCACATGCTCATTTCTGAGAGATAAGTGTGTGTGAAAGCCGTCCTTCACCTACATTGTTGGGAACACAAAGTTCCTTTTCAGTTGCAAACTACACTCCATACATATATATGGGGAGGTACTAGCTCCAACTGGATTTTACAGTGAAAACTGCAGGAACTTCAAACCGGCACTAGGAAACACACTGAAATACTAGAGTAAAAGTTTCCCCTGCTACCCGTTCCCTTTGTGCTAGATGAACGAACGTCTCTCCACATGCTCAGTTGTGAAAGATAAGTGTGTGTGAAAGCCGTCCTTCAACTAAATTTTTGGGAACACAAAGTTCCTTTTCAGTTGCAAACTACAATCCATACATATAAAAGGGGAGGTACTAGATCCAACTCGGTTTTACAGTGAATACTGCAGGAAGTTCAAACCGGCACTATTAAACATACTGAGAATCTAGAGTAAAATTTACCCATGCAACCCGTTCCGTTTGTGCGAGATGAACGAACGTCTCCCCACATGCTCACTTCTGAAGTTAAGTGTGTGTGAAAGCCGTCCTTCACCTAGATTGTAGGGAACACAAAGTTCCTTTTCAGTTGCAAACTACAATCCATACATATATATGGGGATGTACTAGCTCCAACTCGGTTTTACAGTGAAAACTGCAGGAACTTCAAACCGGCACTAGGAAACACACTAAGAAACTAGAGTAAAAGTTTCAACTGCAACCCGTTCCTTTTGTGCTAGATGAACGAACGTCTCTCCACATGCTCACTTCTGAGAGATAATTGTGTGTGAAAGCCGTCCTTCACCTAGATTGTTGTGAACACAAAGTTCCTTTTCAGTTGCAAACTACAATCCATACATATAAAAGGGGAGGTACTAGCTCCAACTGGATTTTACAGTGAAAACTGCAGGAACTTCAAACTGGCACTAGGAAACACACTGAGAAACTAGAGTAAAAGTTTCCCCTGCAACCCGTTCCCTATGTGCTAGATGAACGAACGTCTCTCCACATGCTCAGTTGTGAGAGATAAGTGTGTGTGAAAGCCGTCCTTCAACTAAATTGTTGGGAACCCAAAGTTCCTTTTCAGTTGCAAACTACAATCCATACATATAAAAGGGGAGTTACTAGATCCAACTCGGTTTTACAGTGAATACTGCAGGAAGTTCAAACCGGCACTAGGAAACACACTAAGAAACTAGAGTAAAAGTTTCCCCTGCAACCCATTCCTTTTGTGCTAGATGAACGAACGTCTCTCCACATGCTCTGTTCTGAGAGATAATTGTGTGTGGAAGCCGTCCTTCACCTAGATTGTTGTGAACACAAAGTTCCTTTTCAGTTGCAAACTACAATCCATACATATATATGGAGGTACTAGCTCCAACTGGATTTTACAGTGAAAACTGCAGGAACTTCAAACTGGCACTAGGAAACACACTGAGAAACTAGAGTAAAAGTTTCCCTGCAATCCGTTCCCTTTGTGCTAGATGAACCAACGTCTCTCCACATGCTCAGTTCTGAGAGATAAATGTGTGTGAAAGCCGTCCTTCAACTAGATTGTTGGGAACACAAAGTTCCTTTTTAGTGCAAACTACACTCCATACATATATATGGGGAGGTACTAGCTCCAACTCGGTTTTACAGTGAAAACTGCAGGAATTTCAAACCGGCACTAGGAAACACACTGAGAAACTAGAGTAAAAGTTTCCCCTGCAACCCGTTCCCTTTGTGCTAGATGAACGAAAGTCTCCCCACATGCTCACTTCTGAGAGTTAAGTGTGTGTGAAAGCCGTCCTTCACCTAGATTGTAGGGAACACAAAGTTCCTTTTCAGTTGCAAACTACAATCCATACATATATATGGGGAGGTACTAGCTCCAACTAGGTTTTACAGTGAAAACTGCAGGATCTTCAAACCGGCACTAGGAAACACACTAAGAAACTAGAGTAAAAGTTTCCCCTGAAAACCGTTCCCTTTGTGCTAGATGAACGAACGTCTCTCCACATGCTCAGTTCTGAGAGATAAGAGTGTGTGAAAGCCGTCCTTCATCTAGATTGTAGGGAACACAAAGTTCCTTTTCAGTAGCAAACTACACTCCATACATATATATGGGGAGGTACTAGCTCCAACTCGGTTTTACACTGAAAACTGCAGGAACTTTAAACCGGCACTAGGAATCACACTGAGAAACTAAAGTAAAAGTTTCCCCTGCAAACCGTTCCATTTGTGCTAGATGAACGAACGCCTCTCCACATGCTCATTTCTGAGAGATAAGTGTGTGTGAAAGCCGTCCTTCAACTAGATTGTTGGGAACACAAAGTTCCTTTTCAGTTGCAAACTACAATCCATACATATATATGGGGAGGTACTAGCTCCAACACGGGTTTACAGTGAAAACTGCAGGAACTTCAAACTGGCACAAGGAAACACACTGAGAAACTAGAATAAAAGTTTCCCCTGCAAACCGTTCCCTTTGTGCTAGATGAACGAACGTCTCTCCACATGCTCAGTTGTGAGAGATAAGTCTGTGTGAAAGCCGTCCTTCACCTAGATTGTTGGGAACACAAAGTTCCTTTTCAGTTGCAAACTACACTCCATACATATATATGGGGTGGTACTAGCTCCAACTGGGTTTTACAGTGAAAACTGCAGGAACTTCAAACCGGCACTAGGAAACACACTGAGAATCTAGAGTAAAAGTTTCCCCTGCAACCCGTTCCCTTTGTGCTAGTTGAACGAACGTCTCTCCACATGCTCAGTTCTGAGAGTTAAATGTGTGTGAAAGCCGTCCTTCACCTACATTGTTGGGAACACAAAGTTCCTTTTCAGTTGTAAACTACACTCCATACATATATATGGGGAGGTACTAGCTCCAACTCGGTTTTACAGTGAAAACTGCAGGATCTTCAAACCGGCACTAGGAAACACACTGAGAAACTAGAGTAAAAGTTTCCCCTGCAACCCGTTCCCTTTGTGCTAGATGAACGAACGTCTCTCCACATGCTCATTTCTGAGAGATAAGTGTGTGTGAAAGCCGTCCTTCACCTACATTGTTGGGAACACAAAGATCCTTTTCAGTTGCAAACTACACTCCATACATATATATGGGGAGGAACTAGCTCCAACTCGGTTTTACAGTGAAAACTGCAGGAACTTCATACTGGCACTAGGAAACACACTGAGAAACTAGAGTAAAAGTTTCCCTGCAACCCGTACCATTTGTGCTAGATGAACGAACGTCTCTCCACATGCTCAGTTGTGAAAGATAAGTGTGTGTGAAAGCCGTCCTTCAACTAAATTTTTGGGAACACAAAGTTCCTTTTCAGTTGCAAACTACAATCCATACATATAAAAGGGGAGGTACTAGATCCAACTCGGTTTTACAGTGAATACTGCAGGAAGTTCAAACCGGCACTATTAAACATACTGAGAATCTAGAGTAAAAGTTACCCCTGCAACCCGTTCCCTTTGTGCGAGATGAACGAACGTCTCCCACATGCTCACTTCTGAGAGTTAAGTGTGTGTGAAAGCCGTCCTTCACCTAGAATGTAGGGAACACAAAGTTCCTTTTCAGTTGCAAACTACAATCCATACATATATATGGGGAGGTACAAGCTCCAACTCGGTTTTACAGTGAAAACTGCAGGAACTTCAAACCGGCCCTAGTAAACACTCTAAGAAACTAGAGTAAAAGTTTCCCCTGCAACCCGTTCCTTTTGTGCTAGATGAACGAACGTCTCTCCACATGCTCAGTTCTGAGAGATAATTGTGTGTGAAAGCCATCCTTCACCTAGATTGTTGTGAACACAAAGTTCCTTTTCAGTTGCAAACTACAATCCATACATATATATGGGGAGGTACTAAATCCAACTGGGTTTTACAGTGAAAACTGCAGGAACTTCAAACTGGCACTAGGAAACACACTGAGAAACTAGAGTAAAAGTTTCCCCTGCAACCCGTTCCCTTTGTGCTAGATGAACGAACGTCTCTCCACATGCTCAGTTGTGAGAGATAAGTGTGTGTGAAAGCCGTCCTTCAACTAAATTGTTGGGAACACAAAGTTCCTTTTCAGTTGCAAACTACAATCCATACATATAAAAGGGGAGGTACAAGATCCAACTCGGTTTTGCAGTGAAAACTGCAGGAACTTCAAACCGGCACTATTAAACACACTGAGAAACTAGTGTAAAAGTTACCCCTGCAACCCGTTCCCTTTGTGCGAGATGAACGAACGTCTCCCCACATGCTCAGTTCTGAGAGATATGTGTGTGTGAAAGCCGTCCTTCACCTAGATTGTTGGGAACACAAAGTTCCTTTTCAGTTGCAATCTACACCCCATACATATATATGGGGTGGTACTAGCTCTAACTCGGTTTTAAAGTGAAAACTGCAGGAACTTCAAACCGGCACTAGGAAACACACTGAAAATCTAGAGTAAAAGTTTCTCCTGCAACCCGTACCATTTGTGCTAGATGAACGATCGTCTCTCCACATGCTCAGTTCTGAGAGATAAGTGTGTGTGAAAGCCGTCCTTCAACTAGATTGTTGGGACCACAAAGTTCCTTTTCAGTTGCAAACTACACTCCATACATATATATGGGGAAGTACTAGCTCCAACTCGGTTTTACAGTGAAAACTGCAGGAACATCAAACCGGCACTAGGAAACACACTGAGAAATTAGAGTAAATGTTTCCCCTGCAACCCATTCCCTTTGTGCTAGTTGAACGAACGTCTCTCCACATGCTCACTTCTGAGAGTTAATTGTGTGTGAAAGCCGTCCTTCACCTAGATTGTTGGGAACACAAAGTTCCTTTTCAGTTGCAAACTACAATCCATACATATATATGGGGAGGTACTAGCTCAAACACGGTTTTACAGTGAAAACTGCAGGAACTTCAAACCGGCACTAGGAAACACAATGAAATACTAGAGTAAAAGTTTCCCCTGCAACCCGTTCCCTTTGTGCTAGATGAACGAACGTCTCTCCACATGCTCAGTTCTGAGAGATAAGTGTGTGTGAAAGCCTTCCTTCACCTAGATTGTTGGGAACACAAAGTTCCTTTTCAGTTGCAAACTACACTCCATACATATATATGGGGAGGTACTAGCTCCAACTGGGTTTTACAGTGAAAACTGCAGGAATTTCAAACTGGCACTAGGAAACACACTGAGAAACTAGAGTAAAAGTTTCCCCTGCAACCCGCTGCATTTGTGCTAGTTGAACGAAAGTCTCTCCACATGCTCACTTCTGAGAGTTAAGTGTGTGTGAAAGCCGTCCTTCACCTAGATTTTTGGGAACACAAAGTTCCTTTTCAGTTGCAAACTACACTCCATACATATATATGGGGAGGTACTAGCTCCAACTCGGTTTTACAGTGAAAACTGCAGGATCTTCAAACCGGCACTAGGAAACACACTGAGAAACTAGAGTAAAAGTTTCCCCTGCAACCCGTTCCCTTTGTGCTAGATGAACGAACGTCTCTCCACATGCTCATTTCTGAGAGATAAGTGTGTGTGAAAACCGTCCTTCACCTACATTGTTGGGAACACAATGTTCCTTTCCAGTTGCAAACTACACTCCATACATATATATGTGGAGGTACTAGCTCCAACTCGGTTTTACAGTGAAAACTGCAGGAACTTCATACTGGCACTAGGAAACACACTGAGAAACTAGAGTAAATGTTTCCCCTGCAACCCATTCTCTTTGTGCTAGATGAACGAACGTCTCTCCACATACTCAGTTCTGAGAGATAAGTGTGTGTGAAAGCCGTCCTTCAACTAAATTGTTGGGAACACAAAGTTCCTTTTCAGTTGCAAACTACAATCCATACATATAAAAGGGGAGGTACTAGATCCAACTCGGTTTTACAGTGAAAACTGCAGGAACTTCAAACCGACACTATTAAACACACTGAGAAACTAGATAAAAAGTTACCCCTGCAATCCGTTCCCTTTGTGCGAGATGAACGAACGTCTCCCCACATGCTCACTTCTGATAGTTAAGTGTATGTGAAAGCCGTATTTCACCTACATTTTTGGGAACACAAAGTTCCTTTTCAGTTGCAAACTACAATCCATATATATAAATGGGGAGGTACTAGCTCCAACTCGGTTTTACAGTGAAAACTGCAGGAACTTCAAACCGGCACTAGGAAACACACTGAGAAACTATAGTAAAAGTTTCCCCTGCAACCCGTTCCCTTTGTGCTAGATGAACGAACGTCTCTCCACATGCTCAGTTCTGAGAGGTAAGTGTGTGTGAAAGCCGTCCTTCACCTAGATTGTTGGGAACACAAAGTTCCTTTTCAGTTGCAAACTACACTCCATACATATATATGGGGAGGTACTAGCTCCAACTAAGTTTTACAGTGAAAACTGCAGGATCTTCAAACCGGCACTAGGAAACACACTAAGAAACTAGAGTAAAAGTTTCCCCTGAAAACCGTTCCCTTTGTGCTAGATGAACGAACGTCTCTCCACATGCTCAGTTCTGAGAGATAAGAGTGTGTGAAAGCCGTCCTTCATATAGATTGTAGGGAACACAAAGTTCCTTTTCAGTAGCAAACTACACTCCATACATATATATGGGGAGGTACTAGCTCCAACTCGGTTTTACACTGAAAACTGCAGGAACTTTAAACCGGCACTAGGAATCACACTGAGAAACTAAAGTAAAAGTTTCCCCTGCAAACCGTTCCATTTGTGCTAGATGAACGAACGCCTCTCCACATGCTCATTTCTGAGAGATAAGTGTGTGTGAAAGCCGTCCTTCACCTAGATTGTTGGGAACACATAGTTCCTTTTCAGTTGCAAACTACAATCCATACGTATATATGGGGAGGTACTAGCTCCAACACGGGTTTACAGTGAAAACTGCAGGAACTTCAAACTGGCACAAGGAAACACACTGAGAAACTAGAATAAAAGTTTCCCCTGCAAACCGTTCCCTTTGTGCTAGATGAACGAACGTCTCTCCACATGCTCAGTTGTGAGAGATAAGTGTGTGTGAAAGCCGTCCTTCACCTAGATTGTTGGGAACACAAAGTTCCTTTTCAGTTGCAAACTACACTCCATACATATATATGGGGTGGTACTAGCTCCAACTGGGTTTTACAGTGAAAACTGCAGGAACTTCAAACCGGCACTAGGAAACACACTGAGAATCTAGAGTAAAAGTTTCCCCTGCAACCCGTTCCCTTTGTGCTAGTTGAACGAACGTCTCTCCACATGCTCAGTTCTGAGAGATAAATGTGTGTGAAAGCCGTCCTTCACCTACATTGTTGGGAACACAAAGTTCCTTTTCAGTTGCAAACTACACTCCATACATATATATGGGGAGGTACTAGCTCCAACTCTGTTTTACAGTGAAAACTGCAGGATCTTCAAACCGGCACTAGGAAACACACTGAGAAACTAGAGTAAAAGTTTCCCCTGCAACCCGTTCCCTTTGTGCTAGATGAACGAACGTCTCTCCACATGCTCATTTCTGAGAGATAAGTGTGTGTGAAAGCCGTCCTTCACCTACATTGTTGGGAACACAAAGTTCCTTTTCAGTTGCAAACTACACTCCATACATATATATGGGGAGGAACTAGCTCCAACTCGGTTTTACAGTGAAAACTGCAGGAACTTCATACTGGCACTAGGAAACACACTGAGAAACTAGAGTAAAAGTTTCCCTGCAACCCGTACCATTTGTGCTAGATGAACGAACGTCTCTCCACATGCTCAGTTGTGAAAGATAAGTGTGTGTGAAAGCCGTCCTTCAACTAAATTTTTGGGAACACAAAGTTCCTTTTCAGTTGCAAACTACAATCCATACATATAAAAGGGGAGGTACTAGATCCAACTCGGTTTTACAGTGAATACTGCAGGAAGTTCAAACCGGCACTATTAAACATACTGAGAATCTAGAGTAAAAGTTACCCCTGCAACCCGTTCCCTTTGTGCGAGATGAACGAACGTCTCCCACATGCTCACTTCTGAGAGTTAAGTGTGTGTGAAAGCCGTCCTTCACCTAGAATGTAGGGAACACAAAGTTCCTTTTCAGTTGCAAACTACAATCCATACATATATATGGGGAGGTACTAGCTCCAACTCGGTTTTACAGTGAAAACTGCAGGAACTTCAAACCGGCACTAGGAAACACACTAAGAAACTAGAGTAAAAGTTTCCCCTGCAACCCGTTCCTTTTGTGCTAGATGAACGAACGTCTCTCCACATGCTCAGTTCTGAGAGATAATTGTGTGTGAAAGCCATCCTTCACCTAGATTGTTGTGAACACAAAGTTCCTTTTCAGTTGCAAACTACAATCCATACATATATATGGGGAGGTACTAACTCCAACTGGGTTTTACAGTGAAAACTGCAGGAACTTCAAACTGGCACTAGGAAACACACTGAGAAACTAGAGTAAAAGTTTCCCCTGCAACCCGTTCCCTTTGTGCTAGATGAACGAACGTCTCTCCACATGCTCAGTTGTGAGAGATAAGTGTGTGTGAAAGCCGTCCTTCAACTAAATTGTTGGGAACACAAAGTTCCTTTTCAGTTGCAAACTACAATCCATACATATAAAAGGGGAGGTACTAGATCCAACTCGGTTTTACAGTGAAAACTGCAGGAACTTCAAACCGGCACTATTAAACACACTGAGAAACTAGTGTAAAAGTTACCCCTGCAACCCGTTCCCTTTGTGCGAGATGAACGAACGTCTCCCCACATGCTCAGTTCTGAGAGATATGTGTGTGTGAAAGCCGTCCTTCACCTAGATTGTTGGGAACACAAAGTTCCTTTTCAGTTGCAATCTACACCCCATACATATATATGGGGTGGTACTAGCTCTAACTCGGTTTTAAAGTGAAAACTGCAGGAACTTCAAACCGGCACTAGGAAACACACTGAAAATCTAGAGTAAAAGTTTCTCCTGCAACCCGTACCATTTGTGCTAGATGAACGATCGTCTCTCCACATGCTCAGTTCTGAGAGATAAGTGTGTGTGAAAGCCGTCCTTCAACTAGATTGTTGGGACCACAAAGTTCCTTTTCAGTTGCAAACTACACTCCATACATATATATGGGGAAGTACTAGCTCCAACTCGGTTTTACAGTGAAAACTGCAGGAACATCAAACCGGCACTAGGAAACACACTGAGAAATTAGAGTAAATGTTTCCCCTGCAACCCATTCCCTTTGTGCTAGTTGAACGAACGTCTCTCCACATGCTCACTTCTGAGAGTTAATTGTGTATGAAAGCCGTCCTTCACCTAGATTGTTGGGAACACAAAGTTCCTTTTCAGTTGCAAACTACAATCCATACATATATATGGGGAGGTACTAGCTCAAACACGGTTTTACAGTGAAAACTGCAGGAACTTCAAACCGGCACTAGGAAACACAATGAAATACTAGAGTAAAAGTTTCCCCTGCAACCCGTTCCCTTTGTGCTAGATGAACGAACGTCTCTCCACATGCTCAGTTCTGAGAGATAAGTGTGTGTGAAAGCCTTCCTTCACCTAGATTGTTGGGAACACAAAGTTCCTTTTCAGTTGCAAACTACACTCCATACATATATATGGGGAGGTACTAGCTCCAACTGGGTTTTACAGTGAAAACTGCAGGAATTTCAAACTGGCACTAGGAAACACACTGAGAAACTAGAGTAAAAGTTTCCCCTGCAACCCGCTGCATTTGTGCTAGTTGAACGAAAGTCTCTCCACATGCTCACTTCTGAGAGTTAAGTGTGTGTGAAAGCCGTCCTTCACCTAGATTTTTGGGAACACAAAGTTCCTTTTCAGCTGCAAACTACACTCCATACATATATATGGGGAGGTACTAGCTCCAACTCGGTTTTACAGTGAAAACTGCAGGATCTTCAAACCGGCACTAGGAAACACACTGAGAAACTAGAGTAAAAGTTTCCCCTGCAACCCGTTCCCTTTGTGCTAGATGAACGAACGTCTCTCCACATGCTCATTTCTGAGAGATAAGTGTGTGTGAAAACCGTCCTTCACCTACATTGTTGGGAACACAATGTTCCTTTCCAGTTGCAAACTACACTCCATACATATATATGTGGAGGTACTAGCTCCAACTCGGTTTTACAGTGAAAACTGCAGGAACTTCATACTGGCACTAGGAAACACACTGAGAAACTAGAGTAAATGTTTCCCCTGCAACCCATTCTCTTTGTGCTAGATGAACGAACGTCTCTCCACATACTCAGTTCTGAGAGATAAGTGTGTGTGAAAGCCGTCCTTCAACTAAATTGTTGGGAACACAAAGTTCCTTTTCAGTTGCAAACTACAATCCATACATATAAAAGGGGAGGTACTAGATCCAACTCGGTTTTACAGTGAAAACTGCAGGAACTTCAAACCGACACTATTAAACACACTGAGAAACTAGATAAAAAGTTACCCCTGCAATCCGTTCCCTTTGTGCGAGATGAACGAACGTCTCCCCACATGCTCACTTCTGATAGTTAAGTGTATGTGAAAGCCGTATTTCACCTACATTTTTGGGAACACAAAGTTCCTTTTCAGTTGCAAACTACAATCCATATATATAAATGGGGAGGTACTAGCTCCAACTCGGTTTTACAGTGAAAACTGCAGGAACTTCAAACCGGCACTAGGAAACACACTGAGAAACTATAGTAAAAGTTTCCCCTGCAACCCGTTCCCTTTGTGCTAGATGAACGAACGTCTCTCCACATGCTCAGTTCTGAGAGGTAAGTGTGTGTGAAAGCCGTCCTTCACCTAGATTGTTGGGAACACAAAGTTCCTTTTCAGTTGCAAACTACACTCCATACATATATATGGGGAGGTACTAGCTCCAACTAAGTTTTACAGTGAAAACTGCAGGATCTTCAAACCGGCACTAGGAAACACACTAAGAAACTAGAGTAAAAGTTTCCCCTGAAAACCGTTCCCTTTGTGCTAGATGAACGAACGTCTCTCCACATGCTCAGTTCTGAGAGATAAGAGTGTGTGAAAGCCGTCCTTCATATAGATTGTAGGGAACACAAAGTTCCTTTTCAGTAGCAAACTACACTCCATACATATATATGGGGAGGTACTAGCTCCAACTCGGTTTTACACTGAAAACTGCAGGAACTTTAAACCGGCACTAGGAATCACACTGAGAAACTAAAGTAAAAGTTTCCCCTGCAAACCGTTCCATTTGTGCTAGATGAACGAACGCCTCTCCACATGCTCATTTCTGAGAGATAAGTGTGTGTGAAAGCCGTCCTTCACCTAGATTGTTGGGAACACAAAGTTCCTTTTCAGTTGCAAACTACAATCCATACGTATATATGGGGAGGTACTAGCTCCAACACGGGTTTACAGTGAAAACTGCAGGAACTTCAAACTGGCACAAGGAAACACACTGAGAAACTAGAATAAAAGTTTCCCCTGCAAACCGTTCCCTTTGTGCTAGATGAACGAACGTCTCTCCACATGCTCAGTTGTGAGAGATAAGTGTGTGTGAAAGCCGTTCTTCACCTAGATTGTTGGGAACACAAAGTTCCTTTTCAGTTGCAAACTACACTCCATACATATATATGGGGTGGTACTAGCTCCAACTGGGTTTTACAGTGAAAACTGCAGGAACTTCAAACCGGCACTAGGAAACACACTGAGAATCTAGAGTAAAAGTTTCCCCTGCAACCCGTTCCCTTTGTGCTAGTTGAACGAACGTCTCTCCACATGCTCAGTTCTGAGAGATAAATGTGTGTGAAAGCCGTCCTTCACCTACATTGTTGGGAACACAAAGTTCCTTTTCAGTTGCAAACTACACTCCATACATATATATGGGGAGGTACTAGCTCCAACTCGGTTTTACAGTGAAAACTGCAGGATCTTCAAACCGGCACTAGGAAACACACTGAGAAACTAGAGTAAAAGTTTCCCCTGCAACCCGTTCCCTTTGTGCTAGATGAACGAACGTCTCTCCACATGCTCATTTCTGAGAGATAAGTGTGTGTGAAAGCCGTCCTTCACCTACATTGTTGGGAACACAAAGTTCCTTTTCAGTTGCAAACTACACTCCATACATATATATGGGGAGGAACTAGCTCCAACTCGGTTTTACAGTGAAAACTGCAGGAACTTCATACTGGCACTAGGAAACACACTGAGAAACTAGAGTAAAAGTTTCCCTGCAACCCGTACCATTTGTGCTAGATGAACGAACGTCTCTCCACATGCTCAGTTGTGAAAGATAAGTGTGTGTGAAAGCCGTCCTTCAACTAAATTTTTGGGAACACAAAGTTCCTTTTCAGTTGCAAACTACAATCCATACATATAAAAGGGGAGGTACTAGATCCAACTCGGTTTTACAGTGAATACTGCAGGAAGTTCAAACCGGCACTATTAAACATACTGAGAATCTAGAGTAAAAGTTACCCCTGCAACCCGTTCCCTTTGTGCGAGATGAACGAACGTCTCCCACATGCTCACTTCTGAGAGTTAAGTGTGTGTGAAAGCCGTCCTTCACCTAGAATGTAGGGAACACAAAGTTCCTTTTCAGTTGCAAACTACAATCCATACATATATATGGGGAGGTACTAGCTCCAACTCGGTTTTACAGTGAAAACTGCAGGAACTTCAAACCGGCACTAGGAAACACACTAAGAAACTAGAGTAAAAGTTTCCCCTGCAACCCGTTCCTTTTGTGCTAGATGAACGAACGTCTCTCCACATGCTCAGTTCTGAGAGATAATTGTGTGTGAAAGCCATCCTTCACCTAGATTGTTGTGAACACAAAGTTCCTTTTCAGTTGCAAACTACAATCCATACTTATATATGGGGAGGTACTAACTCCAACTGGGTTTTACAGTGAAAACTGCAGGAACTTCAAACTGGCACTAGGAAACACACTGAGAAACTAGAGTAAAAGTTTCCCCTGCAACCCGTTCCCTTTGTGCTAGATTAACGAACGTCTCTCCACATGCTCAGTTGTGAGAGATAAGTGTGTGTGAAAGCCGTCCTTCACCTAAATTGTTGGGAACACAAAGTTCCTTTTCAGTTGCAAACTACAATCCATACATATATATGGGGTGGTACTAGCTCCAACTCGGTTTTAAAGTGAAAACTGCAGGAACTTCAAACCGGCACTAGGAAACACACTGAAAATCTAGAGTAAAAGTTTCTCCTGCAACCCGTACCATTTGTGCTAGATGAACGATCGTCTCTCCACATGCTCAGTTCTGAGAGATAAGTGTGTGTGAAAGCCGTCCTTCAACTAGATTGTTGGGACCACAAAGTTCCTTTTCAGTTGCAAACTACAATCCATACATATATATGGGGAGGTACTAACTCCAACTGGGTTTTACAGTGAAAACTGCAGGAATTTCAAACTGGCACTAGGAAACACACTGAGAAACTAGAGTAAAAGTTTCCCCTGCAACCCGCTGCATTTGTGCTAGTTGAACGAAAGTCTCTCCACATGCTCACTTCTGAGAGTTAAGTGTGTGTGAAAGCCGTCCTTCACCTACATTGTTGGGAACACAAAGTTCCTTTTCAGTTGCAAACTACACTCCATACATATATATGGGGAGGTACTAGCTCCAACTCGGTTTTACAGTGAAAACTGCAGGATCTTCAAACCGGCACTAGGAAACACACTGAGAAACTAGAGTAAAAGTTTCCCCTGCAACCCGTTCCCTTTGTGCTAGATGAACGAACGTCTCTCCACATGCTCATTTCTGAGAGATAAGTGTGTGTGAAAACCGTCCTTCACCTACATTGTTGGGAACACAATGTTCCTTTCCAGTTGCATACTACACTCCATACATATATATGGGGAGGTACTAGCTCCAACTCGGTTTTACAGTGAAAACTGCAGGAACTTCATACTGGCACTAGGAAACACACTGAGAAACTAGAGTAAATGTTTCCCCTGCAACCCATTCTCTTTGTGCTAGATGAACGAACGTCTCTCCACATGCTCAGTTCTGAGAGATAAGTGTGTGTGAAAGCCGTCCTTCAACTAAATTGTTGGGAACACAAAGTTCCTTTTCAGTTGCAAACTACACTCCATACATATATATGGGGAGGTAATAGCTCCAACTGTGTTTTACAGTGAAAACTGCAGGAACTTCAAACTGGCACTAGGAAACACACTGAGAAACTAGAGTAAAAGTTTCCCCTGCAACCCGTTGCCTTTGTGCTAGTTGAACGAACGTCTCTCCACATGCTCACTTCTGAGAGTTAAGTGTGTGTGAAAGCCGTCCTTCACCTACATTGTTGGGAACACAAAGTTCCTTTTCAGTTGCAAAATACACTCCATACATATATATGGGGAGGTACTATCTCAAACTCGGTTTTACAGTGAAAACTGCAGGAACATCAAACCGGCACTAGGAAACACACTGAAATACTAGAGTAAAAGTTTCCCCTGCAACCCGTTCCCTTTGTGCTAGATGAACGAACGTCTCTCCACATACTCAGTTCTGAGAGATAAGTGTGTGTGAAAGCCTTCCTTCACCTAGATTGTTGGGAACACAAAGTTCCTTTTCAGTTGCAAACTACACTCCATACATATATATGGGGAGGTACTAGCTCCAACTGGGTTTTACAGTGAAAACTGCAGGAATTTCAAACTGGCACTAGGAAACACACTGAGAAACTAGAGTAAAAGTTTCCCCTGCAACCCGCTGCATTTGTGCTAGTTGAACGAAAGTCTCTCCACATGCTCACTTCTGAGAGTTAAGTGTGTGTGAAAGCCGTCCTTCACCTACATTGTTGGGAACACAAAGTTCCTTTTCAGTTGCAAACTACACTCCATACATATATATGGGGAGGTACTAGCTCCAACTCGGTTTTACAGTGAAAACTGCAGGATCTTCAAACCGGCACTAGGAAACACACTGAGAAACTAGAGTAAAAGTTTCCCCTGCAACCCGTTCCCTTTGTGCTAGATGAACGAACGTCTCTCCACATGCTCATTTCTGAGAGATAAGTGTGTGTGAAAACCGTCCTTCACCTACATTGTTGGGAACACAATGTTCCTTTCCAGTTGCAAACTACACTCCATACATATATATGGGGAGGTACTAGCTCCAACTCGGTTTTACAGTGAAAACTGCAGGAACTTCATACTGGCACTAGGAAACACACAGAGAAACTAGAGTAAATGTTTCCCCTGCAACCCATTCTCTTTGTGCTAGATGAACGAACGTCTCTCCACATGCTCAGTTCTGAGAGATAAGTGTGTGTGAAAGCCGTCCTTCAACTAAATTGTTGGGAACACAAAGTTCCTTTTCAGTTGCAAACTACAATCCATACATATAAATGGGGAGGTACTAGATCCAACTCGGTTTTACAGTGAAAACTACAGGAACTTCAAACCGACACTATTAAACACACTGAGAAACTAGATAAATAGTTACCCCTGCAACCCGTTCCATTTGTGCGAGATGAACGAACGTCTCCCCACATGCTCAGTTCTGAGAGATATGTGTGTGTGAAAGCCGTCCTTCACCTAGATTGTTGGGAACACAAAGTTCCTTTTCAGTTGCAATATACACCCCATACATATATATGGGGTGGTACTAGCTCCAACTCGGTTTTAAAGTGAAAACTGCAGGAACTTCAAACCGGAACTAGGAAACACACTGAAAATCTACAGTAAAAGTTTCTCCTGAAACCCGTACCATTTGTGCTAGATGAACGAACGTCTCTCCACATGCTCAGTTCTGAGAGATAAGTGTGTGTGAAAGCCGTCCTTCAACTAGATTGTTGGAAACACAAAGTTCCTTTTCAGTTGCAAAATACACTCCATACATATATATGGGGAAGTACTAGCTCCAACTCGGTTTTACAGTGAAAACTGCAGGAACATCAAACCGGAACAAGGAAACACACTGAGAAACTAGAGTAAATGTTTCCCCTGCAACCCATTCCCTTTGTGCTAGTTGAACGAACGTCTCTCCACATGCTCACTTCTGAGAGTTAAGTGTGTGTGAAAGCCGTACTTCACCTACATTTTTGGGAACACAAAGTTCCTTTTCAGTTGCAAACTACAATCCATACATATATATGGGGAGGTACTAGCTCCAACTCGGTTTTACAGTGAAAACGGCAGGAACTTCAAACCGGCACTAGGAAACACACTGAAATACTAGAGTAAAAGTTTCCCCTGCAACCCGTTCCCTTTGTGCTAGTTGAACGAACGTCTCTCCACATGCTCACTTCTGAGAGTTAAGTGTGTGTGAAAGCCGTACTTCACCTACATTTTTGGGAACACTAAGTTCCTTTTCAGTTGCAAACTACAATCCATATATATATATGGGGAGGTACTAGCTCCAACTCGGTTTTACAGTGAAAACTGCAGGAACATCAAACCGGCACTAGGAAACACACTGAGAAACTAGAGTAAATGTTTCCCCTGCAACCCATTCCCTTTGTGCTAGTTGAACGAACGTCTCTCCACATGCTCACTTCTGAGAGTTAAGTGTGTGTGAAAGCCGTACTTCACCTAAATTTTTGGGAACACAAAGTTCCTTTTCAGTTGCAAACTACAATCCATATATATATATGGGGAGGTACTAGCTCCAACTCGGTTTTACAGTGAAAACTGCAGGAACTTCAAACCGGCACTAGGAAACACACTGAAATACTAGAGTAAAAGTTTCCCCTGCAACCCGTTCCCTTTGTGCTAGATGAACGAACGTCTCTCCACATGCTCAGTTCTGAGAGGTAAGTGTGTGTGAAAGCCGTCCTTCACCTAGATTGTTGGGAACACAAAGTTCCTTTTCAGTTGCAAACTACACTCCATACATATATATGGGGAGGTAATAGCTCCAACTGGGTTTTACAGTGAAAACTGCAGGAACTTCAAACTGGCACTAGGAAACACACTGAGAAACTAGAGTAAAAGTTTCCCCTGCAACCCGTTGCCTTTGTGCTAGTTGAACGAACGTCTCTCCACATGCTCACTTCTGAGAGTTAAGTGTGTGTGAAAGCCGTACTTCACCTACATTGTTGGGAACACAAAGTTCCTTTTCAGTTGCAAACTACACTCCATACATATATATGGGGAAGTACTAGCTCCAACTCGGTTTTACAGTGAAAACTGCAGGAACATCAAACCGGCACTAGGAAACACACTGAGAAATTAGAGTAAATGTTTCCCCTGCAACCCATTCCCTTTGTGCTAGTTGAACGAACGTCTCTCCACATGCTCACTTCTGAGAGTTAAGTGTGTGTGAAAGCCGGCCTTCACCTAGATTTTTGGGAACACAAAGTTCCTTTTCAGTTGCAAACTACAATCCATACATATATATGGGGAGGTACTAGCTCCAACTCGGTTTTACAGTGAAAACTGCAGGAACTTCAAACCGGCACTAGGAAACACACTGAAATACTAGAGTAAAAGTTTCCCCTGCAACCCGTTCCCTTTGTGCTAGATGAACGAACGTCTCTCCACATGCTCAGTTCTGAGAGATAAGTGTGTGTGAAAGCCTTCCTTCACCTAGATTGTTGGGAACACAAAGTTCCTTTTCAGTTGCAAACTACACTCCATACATATATATGGGGAGGTACTAGCTCCAACTGGGTTTTACAGTGAAAACTGCAGGAATTTCAAACTGGCACTAGGAAACACACTGAGAAACTAGAGTAAAAGTTTCCCCTGCAACCCGCTGCATTTGTGCTAGTTGAACGAAAGTCTCTCCACATGCTCACTTCTGAGAGTTAAGTGTGTGTGAAAGCCGTCCTTCACCTACATTGTTGGGAACACAAAGTTCCTTTTCAGTTGCAAACTACACTCCATACATATATATGGGGAGGTACTAGCTCCAACTCGGTTTTACAGTGAAAACTGCAGGATCTTCAAACCGGCACTAGGAAACACACTGAGAAACTAGAGTAAAAGTTTCCCCTGCAACCCGTTCCCTTTGTGCTAGATGAACGAACGTCTCTCCACATGCTCATTTCTGAGAGATAAGTGTGTGTGAAAACCGTCCTTCACCTACATTGTTGGGAACACAATGTTCCTTTCCAGTTGCAAACTACACTCCATACATATATATGGGGAGGTACTAGCTCCAACTCGGTTTTACAGTGAAAACTGCAGGAACTTCATACTGGCACTAGGAAACACACTGAGAAACTAGAGTAAATGTTTCCCCTGCAACCCATTCTCTTTGTGCTAGATGAACGAACGTCTCTCCACATGCTCAGTTCTGAGAGATAAGTGTGTGTGAAAGCCGTCCTTCAACTAAATTGTTGGGAACACAAAGTTCCTTTTCAGTTGCAAACTACAATCCATACATATAAATGGGGAGGTACTAGATCCAACTCGGTTTTACAGTGAAAACTGCAGGAACTTCAAACCGACACTATTAAACACACTGAGAAACTAGATAATAAGTTACCCCTGCAACCCGTTCCCTTTGTGCGAGATGAACGAACGTCTCCCCACATGCTCAGTTCTGAGAGATATGTGTGTGTGAAAGCCGTCCTTCACCTAGATTGTTGGGAACACAAAGTTCCTTTTCAGTTGCAATATACACCCCATACATATATATGGGGTGGTACTAGCTGCAACTCGGTTTTAAATTGAAAACTGCAGGAACTTCAAACCGGCACTAGGAAACACACTGAAAATCTATAGTAAAAGTTTCTCCTGCAACCCGTACCATTTGTGCTAGATGAACGAACGTCTCTCCACATGCTCAGTTCTGAGAGATAAGTGTGTGTGAAAGCCGCCCTTCAACTAGATTGTTGGAACCACAAAGTTCCTTTTCAGTTGCAAACTACACTCCATACATATATATGGGGAAGTACTAGCTCCAACTCGGTTTTACAGTGAAAACTGCAGGAACATCAAACCGGCACTAGGAAACACACTGAGAAACTAGAGTAAATGTTTCCCCTGCAACCCATTCCCTTTGTGCTAGTTGAACGAACGTCTCTCCACATGCTCACTTCTGAGAGTTAAGTGTGTGTGAAAGCCGTACTTCACCTACATTTTTGGGAACACAAAGTTCCTTTTCAGTTGCAAACTTCAATCCATACATATATATGGGGAGGTACTAGCTCCAACTCGGTTTTACAGTGAAAACGGCAGGAACTTCAAACCGGCACTAGGAAACACACTGAAATACTAGAGTAAAAGTTTCCCCTGCAACCCGTTCCCTTTGTGCTAGTTGAACGAACGTCTCTCCACATGCTCACTTCTGAGAGTTAAGTGTGTGTGAAAGCCGTACTTCACCTACATTTTTGGGAACACAAAGTTCCT
This sequence comes from Camelus bactrianus, assembly GCF_048773025.1. NCBI lineage: Eukaryota > Metazoa > Chordata > Mammalia > Artiodactyla > Camelidae > Camelus > Camelus bactrianus. The sequence continues at coordinate 4,633,966 of NC_133549.1, read as the reverse complement.
TTTCAGTTGCAAACTACAATCCATATATATATATGGGGAGGTACTAGCTCCAACTCGGTTTTACAGTGAAAACTGCAGGAATATCAAACCGGCACTAGGAAACACACTGAAATACTAGAGTAAAAGTTTCCCCTGCAACCCGTTCCCTTTGTGCTAGATGAACGAACGTCTCTCCACATGCTCAGTTCTGAGGGGTAAGTGTGTGTGAAAGCCGTCCTTCACCTAGATTGTTGGGAACACAAAGTTCCTTTTCAGTTGCAAACTACACTCCATACATATATATGGGGAGGTAATAGCTCCAACTGGGTTTTACAGTGAAAACTGCAGGAACTTCAAACTGGCACTAGGAAACACACTGAGAAACTAGAGTAAAAGTTTCCCCTGCAACCCGTTGCCTTTGTGCTAGTTGAACGAACGTCTCTCCACATGCTCACTTCTGAGAGTTAAGTGTGTGTGAAAGCCGTCCTTCACCTACATTGTTGGGAACACAAAGTTCCTTTTCAGTTGCAAACTACACTCCATACTTATATATGGGGAGGTACTAGCTCCAACTCCGATTTACAGTGAAAACTGCAGGATCTTCAAACCGGCACTAGGAAAAACACTGAGAAACTAGAGTAAAAGTTTCCCCTGCAACCCGTTCCCTTTGTGCTAGATGAACGAACGTCTCTCCACATGCTCAGTTCTGAGAGTTAAGTGTGTGTGAAAACCGTCCTTCACCTACATTGTTGGGAACACAAAGTTCCTTTTCAGTTGTAAACTACAATCCATAAATATATATGGGGAGGTACTAGCTCCAACACGGTTTTACAGTGAAAAATGCAGGAACTTCATACTGGCACTAGGAAACACACTGAGAAACTAGAGTAAAAGTTTCCCCTGCAACCCGTTCCCTTTTTGCTAGATGAACGAACGTCTCTCCAAATGCTCAGTTGTGAGAAATAAGTGTGTGTGAAAGCCGTCCTTCAACTAAATTGTTGGGAACACAAAGTTCCTTTTCAGTTGCAAACTACACTCCATACATATATATGGGGAAGTACTAGCTCCAACTCGGTTTTACAGTGAAAACTGCAGGAACATCAAACCGGCACTAGGAAACACACTGAGAAATTAGAGTAAATGTTTCCCCTGCAACCCATTCCCTTTGTGCTAGATGAACGAACGTCTCTCCACATGCTCAGTTCTGAGAGATAAGTGTGTGTGAAAGCCTTCCTTCACCTAGATTGTTGGGAACACAAAGTTCCTTTTCAGTTGCAAACTACACTCCATACATATATATGGGGAGGTACTAGCTCCAACTGAGTTTTACAGTGAAAACTGCAGGAATTTCAAACTGGCACTAGGAAACACACTGAGAAACTAGAGTAAAAGTTTCCCTTGCAACCCGCTGCATTTGTGCTAGTTGAACGAAAGTCTCTCCACATGCTCACTTCTGAGAGTTAAGTGTGTGTGAAAGCCGTCCTTCAACTACATTGTTGGGAACACAAAGTTCCTTTTCAGTTGCAAACTACACTCCATACATATATATGGGGAGGTACTAGCTCCAACTCGGTTTTACAGTGAAAACTGCAGGATCTTCAAACCGGCACTAGGAAACACACTGAGAAACTAGAGTAAAAGTTTCCCCTGCAACCCGTTCCCTTTGTGCTAGATGAACGAACGTCTCTCCACATGCTGATTTCTGAGAGATAAGTGTGTGTGAAAACCGTCCTTCACCTACATTGTTGGGAACACAATGTTCCTTTCCAGTTGCAAACTACACTCCATACATATATATGGGGAGGTACTAGCTCCAACTCGGTTTTACAGTGAAAACTGCAGGAACTTCATACTGGCACTAGGAAACACACTGAGAAACTAGAGTAAATGTTTCCCCTGCAACCCATTCTCTTTGTGCTAGATGAACGAACGTCTCTCCACATGCTCATTTCTGAGAGATAAGTGTGTGTGAAAGCCGTCCTTCACCTAGATTGTTGGGAACACAAAGTTCCTTTTCAGTTGCAAACTACAATCCATACATATAAATGGGGAGGTACTAGATCCAACTCGGTTTTACAGTGAAAACTGCAGGAACTTCAAACCGACACTATTAAACACACTGAGAAACTAGATAAAAAGTTACCCCTGCAACCCGTTCCCTTTGTGCGAGATGAACGAACGTCTCCCCACATGCTCAGTTCTGAGAGATATGTGTGTGTGAAAGCCGTCCTTCACCTAGATTGTTGGGAACACAAAGTTCCTTTTCAGTTGCAATATACACCCCATACATATATATGGGGTGGTACTAGCTCCAACTCGGTTTTAAAGTGAAAACTGCAGGAACTTCAAACCGGCACTAGGAAACACACTGAAAATCTAGAGTAAAAGTTTCTCCTGCAACCCGTACCATTTGTGCTAGATGAACGAACGTCTCTCCACATGCTCAGTTCTGAGAGATAAGTGTGTGTGAAAGCCGTCCTTCAACTAGATTGTTGGAACCACAAAGTTCCTTTTCAGTTGCAAACTACAATCCATACATATATATGGGGAGGTACTAGCTCCAACTCGGTTTTACAGTGAAAACTGCAGGAACTTCAAACCGGCACTAGGAAACACACTGAAATACTAGAGTAAAAGTTTCCCCTGCAACCCGTTCCCTTTGTGCTAGATGAACGAACGTCTCTCCACATGCTCAGTTCTGAGATGTAAGTGTGTGTGAAAGCCGTCCTTCACCTAGATTGTTGGGAACACAAAGTTCCTTTTCAGTTGCAAACTACACTCCATACATATATATGGGGAGGTAATAGCTCCAACTGGGTTTTACAGTGAAAACTGCAGGAACTTCAAACTGGCACTAGGAAACACACTGAGAAACTAGAATAAAAGTTTCCCCTGCAACCCGTTGCCTTTGTGCTAGTTGAACGAACGTCTCTCCACATGCTCACTTCTGAGAGTTAAGTGTGTGTGAAAGCCGTCCTTCACCTACATTGTTGGGAACACAAAGTTCCTTTTCAGTTGCAAACTACACTCCATACATATATATGGGGAGGTACTAGCTCCAACTCCGATTTACAGTGAAAACTGCAGGATCTTCAAACCGGCACTAGGAAACACACTGAGAAACTAGAGTAAAAGTTTCCCCTGCAACCCGTTCCCTTTGTGCTAGATGAACGAACGTCTCTCCACATGCTCAGTTCTGAGAGTTAAGTGTGTGTGAAAACCGTCCTTCACCTACATTGTTGGGAACACAAAGTTCCTTTTCAGTTGTAAACTACAATCCATAAATATATATGGGGAGGTACTAGCTCCAACACGGTTTTACAGTGAAAAATGCAGGAACTTCATACTGGCACTAGGAAACACACTGAGAAACTAGAGTAAAAGTTTCCCCTGAACCCGTTCCCTTTTTCTAGATGAACGAACGTCTCTACAAATGCTCAGTTGTGAGAAATAAGTGTGTGTGAAAGCCGTCCTTCAACTAAATTGTTCTGAACACAAAGTTCCTTTTCAGTTGCAAACTACAATCCATACATATATATGGGGAAGTACTAGCTCCAACTCGGTTTTACAGTGAAAACTGCAGGAACATCAAACCGGCACTAGGAAACACACTGAGAAATTAGAGTAAATGTTTCCCCTGCAACCCATTCCCTTTGTGCTAGTTGAACGAACGTCTCTCCACATGCTCACTTCTGAGAGTTAAGTGTGTGTGAAAGCCGGCCTTCACCTAGATTTTTGGGAACACAAAGTTCCTTTTCAGTTGCAAACTACAATCCATAAATATATATGGGGAGGTACTAGCTCCAACTCGGTTTTACAGTGAAAACTGCAGGAACTTCAAACCGGCACTAGGAAACACACTGAAATACTAGAGTAAAATTTCCCCTGCAACCCGTTCCCTTTGTGCTAGATGAACGAACGTCTCTCCACATGCTCAGTTCTGAGAGATAAGTGTGTGTGAAAGCCGTCCTTCACCTAGATTGTTGGGAACACAAAGTTCCTTTTCAGTTGCAAACTACACTCAATACATATATATGGGGAGGTACTAGCTCCAACTCGGTTTTACAGTGAAAACTGCAGGAACTTCAAACTGGCACTAGGAAACACACTGAGAAACTAGAGTAAAAGTTTCCCCTGCAACCCGTTGCCTTTGTGCTAGTTGAACGAACGTCTCTCCACATGCTCACTTCTGAGAGTTAAGTGTGTGTGAAAGCCGTCCTTCACCTACATTGTTGGGAACACAAAGTTCCTTTTCAGTTGCAAACTACACTCCATACATATATATGGGGAGGTACTAGATCCAACTCAGATTTACAGTGAAAACTGGAGGATCTTCAAACCGGCATTTGGAAACACACTGAGAAACTAGAGTAAAAGTTTCCCCTGCAACCCATTCCCTTTGTGCTAGATGAACGAACGTCTCTCCACATGCTCAGTTGTGAGAAATAAGTGTGTGTGAAAGCCGTCCTTCAACTAAATTGTTGGGAACACAAAGTTCCTTTTCAGTTGCAAACTACAATCCATACATATAAAAGGGGAGGTACTTGATCAAACTCAGTTTTACAGTGAATACTGCAGGAAGTTCAAACCGGCACTATTAAACATACTGAGAAACTAGAGAAAAAGTTACCCCTGCAAACCGTTCCCTTTGTGCGAGATGAACGAACGTCTCCCCACATGCACACTTCTGAGAGTTAAGTGTGTGTGAAAGCCGTCCTTCACCTAGATTGTAGGGAACACAAAGTTCCTTTTCAGTTGAAAACTACAATCCATAGATATATATGGGGAAGTACTAGCTCCAACACGGTTTTACAGTGAAAACTGCAGGATCTTCAAACCGGCACTAGGAAACACACTAAGAAACTAGAGTAAAAGTTTCCCCTGCAACCCGTTCCCTTTGTGCTAGATGAACGAACGTCTCCCCACATGCTCAGTTCTGAGAGATAAGTGTGTGGAAGCCGTCCTTCAACTAGATTGTTGGGAACATAAAGTTCCTTTTCAGTTGCAAACTACACTCCATACATATATATGGGGAGGTACTAGCTCCAACTCGGTTTTACAGTGAAAACTGCAGGAACTTCAAACTGGCACTAGGAATCACACTGAGAAACTAGAGTAAAAGTTTCCCCTGCAACCCGTTCCCTTTGTGCTAGATGAACGAACGTCTCTCCACATGCTCAGTTGTGAGAGATAAGTGTGTGTGAAAGCCGTCCTTCAACTAAATTGTTGGGAACACAAAGTTCCTTTTCAGTTGCAAACTACAATCCATACATATAAATGGGGAGGTACTAGATCCAACTCGGTTTTACAGTGAAAACTGCAGGAACTTCAATCCGGCACTATTAAACACACTGAGAAACTAGAGTAAAAGTTACCCCTGCAACCCGTTCCCATTGTGCGAGATGAACGAACGTCTCCCCACATGCTCAGTTCTGAGAGATATGTGTGTGTGAAAGCCGTCCTTCACCTAGATTGTTGGGAACACAAAGTTCCTTTTCAGATGCAATATACACCCCATACATATATATGGGGTTTTACTAGCTCCAACTCGGTTTTAAAGTGAAAACTGCAGGAAATTCAAACCGGCACTAGGAAACACACTGAAAATCTAGAGTAAAAGTTTCTCCTGCAAACCGTACCCTTTGTGCTAGTTGAACGAACGTCTCTCCACATGCTCACTTCTGAGAGTTAAGTGTGTGTGAAAGCCGGCCTTCACCTAGATTTTTGGGAACACAAAGTTCCTTTTCAGTTGCAAACTACAATCCATAAATATATATGGGGAGGTACTAGCTCCAACTCGGTTTTACAGTGAAAACTGCAGGAACTTCAAACCGGCACTAGGAAACACACTGAAATACTAGAGTAAAATTTCCCCTGCAACCCGTTCCCTTTGTGCTAGATGAACGAACGTCTCTCCACATGCTCAGTTCTGAGAGATAAGTGTGTGTGAAAGCCGTCCTTCACCTAGATTGTTGGGAACACAAAGTTCCTTTTCAGTTGCAAACTACACTCAATACATATATATGGGGAGGTACTAGCTCCAACTCGGTTTTACAGTGAAAACTGCAGGAACTTCAAACTGGCACTAGGAAACACACTGAGAAACTAGAGTAAAAGTTTCCCCTGCAACCCGTTGCCTTTGTGCTAGTTGAACGAACGTCTCTCCACATGCTCACTTCTGAGAGTTAAGTGTGTGTGAAAGCCGTCCTTCACCTACATTGTTGGGAACACAAAGTTCCTTTTCAGTTGCAAACTACACTCCATACATATATATGGGGAGGTACTAGATCCAACTCAGATTTACAGTGAAAACTGGAGGATCTTCAAACCGGCATTTGGAAACACACTGAGAAACTAGAGTAAAAGTTTCCCCTGCAACCCATTCCCTTTGTGCTAGATGAACGAACGTCTCTCCACATGCTCAGTTGTGAGAAATAAGTGTGTGTGAAAGCCGTCCTTCAACTAAATTGTTGGGAACACAAAGTTCCTTTTCAGTTGCAAACTACAATCCATACATATAAAAGGGGAGGTACTTGATCAAACTCAGTTTTACAGTGAATACTGCAGGAAGTTCAAACCGGCACTATTAAACATACTGAGAAACTAGAGAAAAAGTTACCCCTGCAAACCGTTCCCTTTGTGCGAGATGAACGAACGTCTCCCCACATGCACACTTCTGAGAGTTAAGTGTGTGTGAAAGCCGTCCTTCACCTAGATTGTAGGGAACACAAAGTTCCTTTTCAGTTGAAAACTACAATCCATAGATATATATGGGGAAGTACTAGCTCCAACACGGTTTTACAGTGAAAACTGCAGGATCTTCAAACCGGCACTAGGAAACACACTAAGAAACTAGAGTAAAAGTTTCCCCTGCAACCCGTTCCCTTTGTGCTAGATGAACGAACGTCTCCCCACATGCTCAGTTCTGAGAGATAAGTGTGTGGAAGCCGTCCTTCAACTAGATTGTTGGGAACATAAAGTTCCTTTTCAGTTGCAAACTACACTCCATACATATATATGGGGAGGTACTAGCTCCAACTCGGTTTTACAGTGAAAACTGCAGGAACTTCAAACTGGCACTAGGAATCACACTGAGAAACTAGAGTAAAAGTTTCCCCTGCAACCCGTTCCCTTTGTGCTAGATGAACGAACGTCTCTCCACATGCTCAGTTGTGAGAGATAAGTGTGTGTGAAAGCCGTCCTTCAACTAAATTGTTGGGAACACAAAGTTCCTTTTCAGTTGCAAACTACAATCCATACATATAAATGGGGAGGTACTAGATCCAACTCGGTTTTACAGTGAAAACTGCAGGAACTTCAATCCGGCACTATTAAACACACTGAGAAACTAGAGTAAAAGTTACCCCTGCAACCCGTTCCCATTGTGCGAGATGAACGAACGTCTCCCCACATGCTCAGTTCTGAGAGATATGTGTGTGTGAAAGCCGTCCTTCACCTAGATTGTTGGGAACACAAAGTTCCTTTTCAGATGCAATATACACCCCATACATATATATGGGGTTTTACTAGCTCCAACTCGGTTTTAAAGTGAAAACTGCAGGAAATTCAAACCGGCACTAGGAAACACACTGAAAATCTAGAGTAAAAGTTTCTCCTGCAAACCGTACCATTTGTGCTAGATGAACGAACGTCTCTCCACATGCTCAGTTCTGAGAGATAAGTGTGTGTGTAAGCCGTCCTTCAACTAGATTGTTGGGAACATAAAGTTCCTTTTCAGTTGCAAACTACAATCCATACATATATATGGGGAGGTACAAGCTCCAACTCGGTTTTACAGTGAAAACTGCAGGAACTTCAAACTGGCACTAGGAATCACACTGAGAATCTAGAGTAAAAGTTTCCCCTGCAAACCGTTCCATTTGTGCTAGATGAACGAACGTCTCTCCACATGCTCATTTCTGAGAGATAAGTGTGAGTGAAAGCCGTCCTTCACCTAGAATGTTGGGAACACAAAGTTCCTTTTCAGTTGCAAACTACACTCCATACATATATATGGGGAAGTACTAGCTCCAACCCGGTTTTAAAGTGAAAACTGCAGGAACATCAAACCGGCACTAGGAAACACACTGAGAAATTAGAGTAAATGTTTCCCCTGCAACCCATTCCCTTTGTGCTAGTTGAACGAACGTCTCTCCACATGCTCACTTCTGAGAGTTAAGTGTGTGTGAAAGCCGTCCTTCACCTAGATTTTTGGGAACACAAAGTTCCTTTTCAGTTGCAATCTACAACCCATACATATATATGGGATGGTACTAGCTCCAACTCGGTTTTAAAGTGAAAACTGCAAGAACTTCAAACCGGCACTAGGAAACATACTGAAAATCTAGTGTAAAAGTTTCTCCTGCAACCCGTACCATTTGTGCTAGATGAACGAACGTCTCTCCACATGCTCAGTTCTGAGAGATAAGTGTGTGTGAAAGTCGTCCTTCAACTAGATTGTTGGGACCACAAAGTTCCTTTTCAGTTGCAAACTACACTCCATACATATATATGGGGAAGTACTAGCTGCAACTCGGTTTAACAGTGAAAACTGCAGGAACATCAAACCGGCACTAGGAAACACACTGAGAAATTAGAGTAAAAGTTTCCCCTGCAACCCATTCCCTTTGTGCTAGTTGAACGAACGTCTCTCCACATGCTAACTTCTGAGAGTTAAGTGTGTGTGAAAGCCGTCCTTCACCTAGATTGTTGGGAACACAAAGTTCCTTTTCAGTTGCAAACTACAATCCATACATATATATGGGGAGGTACTACCTCCAACTCGGTTTTACAGTGAAAACTGCAGGAACTTCAAACCGGCACTAGGAAACACACTGAAATACTAGAGTAAAAGTTTCCCCTGCAACCCGTTGCCTTTGTGCTAGTTGAACGAACGTCTCTCCACATGCTCACTTCTGAGAGTTAAGTGAGTGAAAGCCGTCATTCACCTACATTGTTGGGAACACAATGTTCCTTTTCAGTTGCAAACTACACTCCATACATATATATGGGGAGGTACTAGCTCCAACTCGGTTTTACAGTGAAAACTACAGGATCATCAAACCGGCACTAGGAAACACACTGAGAAACTAGAGTAAAAGTTTCCCCTGCAACCAGTTCCCTTTGTGCTAGATGAACGAACGTCTCTCCACATGCTCATTTCTGAGAGATAAGTGTGTGTGAAAACCGTCCTTCACCTACATTGTTTTGAACACAAAGTTCCTTTCCAGTTGCAAACAACACTCCATACATATATATGGGGGGGTACTAGCTCCAACTCGGTTTTACAGTGAAAACTGCAGGAACTTCATACTGGCACTAGGAAACACACTGAGAAACTAGAGTAAAAGTTTACCCTGCAACCCATTCCCTTTGTGCTAGATGAACGAACGTCTCTCCACATGCTCAGTTGTGAGAGATAAGTGTGGGTGAAAGCCGTCCATTAAATAAATTGTTGGGAACACAAAGTTCCTTTTCAGTTGCAAACTACAATCCATACATATAAATGGGGAGGTACTAGATCCAACTCGGTTTTACAGTGAAAACTGCAGGAACTTCTATCCGGCACTATTAAACACACTGAGAAACTAGAGTAAAAGTTACCCCTGCAACCCGTTCCCTTTGTGCGAGATGAACGAACGTCTCCCCACATGCTCAGTTCTGAGAGATATGTGTGTGTGAAAGCCGTCCTTCACCTAGATTGTTGGGAACACAAAGTTCCTTTTCAGTTGCAATATACACCCCATACATATATATGGGGTGGTACTAGCTCCAACTCGGTTTTAAAGTGAAAACTGCAGGAAATTCAAACCGGCACTAGGAAACACACTGAAAATCTAGAGTAAAAGTTTCTCCTGCAACCCGTACCATTTGTGCTAGATGAACGAACGTCTCTCCACATGCTCAGTTCTGAGAGATAAGTGTGTGTGAAAGCCGTCCTTCAACTAGATTGTTGGGACCACAAAGTTCCTTTTCAGTTGCAAACTACAATCCATACATATATATGGGGAAGTACTAGCTCCAACTCGGTTTTACAGTGAAAACTGCAGGAATATCAAACCGGCACTAGGAAACACACTGAGAAATTAGAGTAAATGTTTCCTCTGCAACCCATTCCCTTTGTACTAGTTGAACGAACGTCTCTCCAAATGCTCACTTCTGAGAGTTAAGTGTGTGTGAAAGCCGTCTTTCACCTAGATTTTTGGGAACACAAAGTTCCTTTTCAGTTGCAAACTACAATCCATACATATATATGGGGAGGTACTAGCTCCAACTCGGTTTTACAGTGAAAACTGCAGGAACTTCAAACCGGCACTAGGAAACACACTGAAATACTAGAGTAAAAGTTTCGCCTGCAAACCGTTCCCTTTGTGCTAGATGAACGAACGTCTCTCCACATGCTCAGTTCTGAGAGATAAGTGTGTGTGAAAGCCGTCCTTCACCTAGATTGTTGGGAACACAAAGTTCCTTTTCAGTTGCAAACTACACTCCATACATATATATGGGGAGGTACTAGCTCCAACTGGGTTTTACAGTGAAAACTGCAGGAACTTCAAACTGGCACTAGGAAACACACTGAGAAACTAGAGTAAAAGTTTCCCCTGCAAACCGTTCCCTTTGTGCTAGTTGAACGAACGTCTCTCCACATGCTCAGTTCTGAGAGGTAAGTGTGTGTGAAAGCCGTCCTTCATCTAGATTGTTGGGAACACAAAGTTCCTTTTCAGTTGCAAACTACACTCCATACATATATATGGGGAGGTACTAGCTCCAAATGGGTTTTACAGTGAAAACTGCAGGAACTTCAAACTGGCACTAGGAAACACACTGAGAAACTAGAGTAAAAGTTTGCCCTGCAAACCGTTCCCTTTGTGCTAGTTGAACGAACGTCTCTCCACATGCTCAGTTCTGAGAGGTAAGTGTGTGTGAAAGCCGTCCTTCATCTAGATTGTTGGGAACACAAAGTTCCTTTTCAGTTGCAAACTACACTCCATACATATATATGGGGAGGTACTAGCTCCAACTGGGTTTTACAGTGAAAACTGCAGGAATTTCAAACTGGCACTAGGAAACACACTGAGAAACTAGAGTAAAAGTTTCCCTTGCAACCCGCTGCATTTGTGCTAGTTGAACGAAAGTCTCTCCACATGCTCACTTCTGAGAGTTAAGTGTGTGTGAAAGCCGTCCTTCAACTACATTGTTGGGAACACAAAGTTCCTTTTCAGTTGCAAACTACACTCCATACATATATATGGGGAGGTACTAGCTCCAACTCGGTTTTACAGTGAAAACTGCAGGATCTTCAAACCGGCACTAGGAAACACACTGAGAAACTAGAGTAAAAGTTTCCCCTGCAACCCGTTCCCTTTGTGCTAGATGAACGAACGTCTCTCCACATGCTGATTTCTGAGAGATAAGTGTGTGTGAAAACCGTCCTTCACCTACATTGTTGGGAACACAATGTTCCTTTCCAGTTGCAAACTACACTCCATACATATATATGGGGAGGTACTAGCTCCAACTCGGTTTTACAGTGAAAACTGCAGGAACTTCATACTGGCACTAGGAAACACACTGAGAAACTAGAGTAAATGTTTCCCCTGCAACCCATTCTCTTTGTGCTAGATGAACGAACGTCTCTCCACATGCTCATTTCTGAGAGATAAGTGTGTGTGAAAGCCGTCCTTCACCTAGATTGTTGGGAACACAAAGTTCCTTTTCAGTTGCAAACTACAATCCATACATATAAATGGGGAGGTACTAGATCCAACTCGGTTTTACAGTGAAAACTGCAGGAACTTCAAACCGACACTATTAAACACACTGAGAAACTAGATAAAAAGTTACCCCTGCAACCCGTTCCCTTTGTGCGAGATGAACGAACGTCTCCCCACATGCTCAGTTCTGAGAGATATGTGTGTGTGAAAGCCGTCCTTCACCTAGATTGTTGGGAACACAAAGTTCCTTTTCAGTTGCAATATACACCCCATACATATATATGGGGTGGTACTAGCTCCAACTCGGTTTTAAAGTGAAAACTGCAGGAACTTCAAACCGGCACTAGGAAACACACTGAAAATCTAGAGTAAAAGTTTCTCCTGCAACCCGTACCATTTGTGCTAGATGAACGAACGTCTCTCCACATGCTCAGTTCTGAGAGATAAGTGTGTGTGAAAGCCGTCCTTCAACTAGATTGTTGGAACCACAAAGTTCCTTTTCAGTTGCAAACTACAATCCATACATATATATGGGGAGGTACTAGCTCCAACTCGGTTTTACAGTGAAAACTGCAGGAACTTCAAACCGGCACTAGGAAACACACTGAAATACTAGAGTAAAAGTTTCCCCTGCAACCCGTTCCCTTTGTGCTAGATGAACGAACGTCTCTCCACATGCTCAGTTCTGAGATGTAAGTGTGTGTGAAAGCCGTCCTTCACCTAGATTGTTGGGAACACAAAGTTCCTTTTCAGTTGCAAACTACACTCCATACATATATATGGGGAGGTAATAGCTCCAACTGGGTTTTACAGTGAAAACTGCAGGAACTTCAAACTGGCACTAGGAAACACACTGAGAAACTAGAATAAAAGTTTCCCCTGCAACCCGTTGCCTTTGTGCTAGTTGAACGAACGTCTCTCCACATGCTCACTTCTGAGAGTTAAGTGTGTGTGAAAGCCGTCCTTCACCTACATTGTTGGGAACACAAAGTTCCTTTTCAGTTGCAAACTACACTCCATACATATATATGGGGAGGTACTAGCTCCAACTCCGATTTACAGTGAAAACTGCAGGATCTTCAAACCGGCACTAGGAAACACACTGAGAAACTAGAGTAAAAGTTTCCCCTGCAACCCGTTCCCTTTGTGCTAGATGAACGAACGTCTCTCCACATGCTCAGTTCTGAGAGTTAAGTGTGTGTGAAAACCGTCCTTCACCTACATTGTTGGGAACACAAAGTTCCTTTTCAGTTGTAAACTACAATCCATAAATATATATGGGGAGGTACTAGCTCCAACACGGTTTTACAGTGAAAAATGCAGGAACTTCATACTGGCACTAGGAAACACACTGAGAAACTAGAGTAAAAGTTTCCCCTGAACCCGTTCCCTTTTTCTAGATGAACGAACGTCTCTACAAATGCTCAGTTGTGAGAAATAAGTGTGTGTGAAAGCCGTCCTTCAACTAAATTGTTCTGAACACAAAGTTCCTTTTCAGTTGCAAACTACAATCCATACATATATATGGGGAAGTACTAGCTCCAACTCGGTTTTACAGTGAAAACTGCAGGAACATCAAACCGGCACTAGGAAACACACTGAGAAATTAGAGTAAATGTTTCCCCTGCAACCCATTCCCTTTGTGCTAGTTGAACGAACGTCTCTCCACATGCTCACTTCTGAGAGTTAAGTGTGTGTGAAAGCCGGCCTTCACCTAGATTTTTGGGAACACAAAGTTCCTTTTCAGTTGCAAACTACAATCCATAAATATATATGGGGAGGTACTAGCTCCAACTCGGTTTTACAGTGAAAACTGCAGGAACTTCAAACCGGCACTAGGAAACACACTGAAATACTAGAGTAAAATTTCCCCTGCAACCCGTTCCCTTTGTGCTAGATGAACGAACGTCTCTCCACATGCTCAGTTCTGAGAGATAAGTGTGTGTGAAAGCCGTCCTTCACCTAGATTGTTGGGAACACAAAGTTCCTTTTCAGTTGCAAACTACACTCAATACATATATATGGGGAGGTACTAGCTCCAACTCGGTTTTACAGTGAAAACTGCAGGAACTTCAAACTGGCACTAGGAAACACACTGAGAAACTAGAGTAAAAGTTTCCCCTGCAACCCGTTGCCTTTGTGCTAGTTGAACGAACGTCTCTCCACATGCTCACTTCTGAGAGTTAAGTGTGTGTGAAAGCCGTCCTTCACCTACATTGTTGGGAACACAAAGTTCCTTTTCAGTTGCAAACTACACTCCATACATATATATGGGGAGGTACTAGATCCAACTCAGATTTACAGTGAAAACTGGAGGATCTTCAAACCGGCATTTGGAAACACACTGAGAAACTAGAGTAAAAGTTTCCCCTGCAACCCATTCCCTTTGTGCTAGATGAACGAACGTCTCTCCACATGCTCAGTTGTGAGAAATAAGTGTGTGTGAAAGCCGTCCTTCAACTAAATTGTTGGGAACACAAAGTTCCTTTTCAGTTGCAAACTACAATCCATACATATAAAAGGGGAGGTACTTGATCAAACTCAGTTTTACAGTGAATACTGCAGGAAGTTCAAACCGGCACTATTAAACATACTGAGAAACTAGAGAAAAAGTTACCCCTGCAAACCGTTCCCTTTGTGCGAGATGAACGAACGTCTCCCCACATGCACACTTCTGAGAGTTAAGTGTGTGTGAAAGCCGTCCTTCACCTAGATTGTAGGGAACACAAAGTTCCTTTTCAGTTGAAAACTACAATCCATAGATATATATGGGGAAGTACTAGCTCCAACACGGTTTTACAGTGAAAACTGCAGGATCTTCAAACCGGCACTAGGAAACACACTAAGAAACTAGAGTAAAAGTTTCCCCTGCAACCCGTTCCCTTTGTGCTAGATGAACGAACGTCTCCCCACATGCTCAGTTCTGAGAGATAAGTGTGTGGAAGCCGTCCTTCAACTAGATTGTTGGGAACATAAAGTTCCTTTTCAGTTGCAAACTACACTCCATACATATATATGGGGAGGTACTAGCTCCAACTCGGTTTTACAGTGAAAACTGCAGGAACTTCAAACTGGCACTAGGAATCACACTGAGAAACTAGAGTAAAAGTTTCCCCTGCAACCCGTTCCCTTTGTGCTAGATGAACGAACGTCTCTCCACATGCTCAGTTGTGAGAGATAAGTGTGTGTGAAAGCCGTCCTTCAACTAAATTGTTGGGAACACAAAGTTCCTTTTCAGTTGCAAACTACAATCCATACATATAAATGGGGAGGTACTAGATCCAACTCGGTTTTACAGTGAAAACTGCAGGAACTTCAATCCGGCACTATTAAACACACTGAGAAACTAGAGTAAAAGTTACCCCTGCAACCCGTTCCCATTGTGCGAGATGAACGAACGTCTCCCCACATGCTCAGTTCTGAGAGATATGTGTGTGTGAAAGCCGTCCTTCACCTAGATTGTTGGGAACACAAAGTTCCTTTTCAGATGCAATATACACCCCATACATATATATGGGGTTTTACTAGCTCCAACTCGGTTTTAAAGTGAAAACTGCAGGAAATTCAAACCGGCACTAGGAAACACACTGAAAATCTAGAGTAAAAGTTTCTCCTGCAAACCGTACCCTTTGTGCTAGTTGAACGAACGTCTCTCCACATGCTCACTTCTGAGAGTTAAGTGTGTGTGAAAGCCGGCCTTCACCTAGATTTTTGGGAACACAAAGTTCCTTTTCAGTTGCAAACTACAATCCATAAATATATATGGGGAGGTACTAGCTCCAACTCGGTTTTACAGTGAAAACTGCAGGAACTTCAAACCGGCACTAGGAAACACACTGAAATACTAGAGTAAAATTTCCCCTGCAACCCGTTCCCTTTGTGCTAGATGAACGAACGTCTCTCCACATGCTCAGTTCTGAGAGATAAGTGTGTGTGAAAGCCGTCCTTCACCTAGATTGTTGGGAACACAAAGTTCCTTTTCAGTTGCAAACTACACTCAATACATATATATGGGGAGGTACTAGCTCCAACTCGGTTTTACAGTGAAAACTGCAGGAACTTCAAACTGGCACTAGGAAACACACTGAGAAACTAGAGTAAAAGTTTCCCCTGCAACCCGTTGCCTTTGTGCTAGTTGAACGAACGTCTCTCCACATGCTCACTTCTGAGAGTTAAGTGTGTGTGAAAGCCGTCCTTCACCTACATTGTTGGGAACACAAAGTTCCTTTTCAGTTGCAAACTACACTCCATACATATATATGGGGAGGTACTAGATCCAACTCAGATTTACAGTGAAAACTGGAGGATCTTCAAACCGGCATTTGGAAACACACTGAGAAACTAGAGTAAAAGTTTCCCCTGCAACCCATTCCCTTTGTGCTAGATGAACGAACGTCTCTCCACATGCTCAGTTGTGAGAAATAAGTGTGTGTGAAAGCCGTCCTTCAACTAAATTGTTGGGAACACAAAGTTCCTTTTCAGTTGCAAACTACAATCCATACATATAAAAGGGGAGGTACTTGATCAAACTCAGTTTTACAGTGAATACTGCAGGAAGTTCAAACCGGCACTATTAAACATACTGAGAAACTAGAGAAAAAGTTACCCCTGCAAACCGTTCCCTTTGTGCGAGATGAACGAACGTCTCCCCACATGCACACTTCTGAGAGTTAAGTGTGTGTGAAAGCCGTCCTTCACCTAGATTGTAGGGAACACAAAGTTCCTTTTCAGTTGAAAACTACAATCCATAGATATATATGGGGAAGTACTAGCTCCAACACGGTTTTACAGTGAAAACTGCAGGATCTTCAAACCGGCACTAGGAAACACACTAAGAAACTAGAGTAAAAGTTTCCCCTGCAACCCGTTCCCTTTGTGCTAGATGAACGAACGTCTCCCCACATGCTCAGTTCTGAGAGATAAGTGTGTGGAAGCCGTCCTTCAACTAGATTGTTGGGAACATAAAGTTCCTTTTCAGTTGCAAACTACACTCCATACATATATATGGGGAGGTACTAGCTCCAACTCGGTTTTACAGTGAAAACTGCAGGAACTTCAAACTGGCACTAGGAATCACACTGAGAAACTAGAGTAAAAGTTTCCCCTGCAACCCGTTCCCTTTGTGCTAGATGAACGAACGTCTCTCCACATGCTCAGTTGTGAGAGATAAGTGTGTGTGAAAGCCGTCCTTCAACTAAATTGTTGGGAACACAAAGTTCCTTTTCAGTTGCAAACTACAATCCATACATATAAATGGGGAGGTACTAGATCCAACTCGGTTTTACAGTGAAAACTGCAGGAACTTCAATCCGGCACTATTAAACACACTGAGAAACTAGAGTAAAAGTTACCCCTGCAACCCGTTCCCATTGTGCGAGATGAACGAACGTCTCCCCACATGCTCAGTTCTGAGAGATATGTGTGTGTGAAAGCCGTCCTTCACCTAGATTGTTGGGAACACAAAGTTCCTTTTCAGATGCAATATACACCCCATACATATATATGGGGTTTTACTAGCTCCAACTCGGTTTTAAAGTGAAAACTGCAGGAAATTCAAACCGGCACTAGGAAACACACTGAAAATCTAGAGTAAAAGTTTCTCCTGCAAACCGTACCATTTGTGCTAGATGAACGAACGTCTCTCCACATGCTCAGTTCTGAGAGATAAGTGTGTGTGTAAGCCGTCCTTCAACTAGATTGTTGGGAACATAAAGTTCCTTTTCAGTTGCAAACTACAATCCATACATATATATGGGGAGGTACAAGCTCCAACTCGGTTTTACAGTGAAAACTGCAGGAACTTCAAACTGGCACTAGGAATCACACTGAGAATCTAGAGTAAAAGTTTCCCCTGCAAACCGTTCCATTTGTGCTAGATGAACGAACGTCTCTCCACATGCTCATTTCTGAGAGATAAGTGTGAGTGAAAGCCGTCCTTCACCTAGAATGTTGGGAACACAAAGTTCCTTTTCAGTTGCAAACTACACTCCATACATATATATGGGGAAGTACTAGCTCCAACCCGGTTTTAAAGTGAAAACTGCAGGAACATCAAACCGGCACTAGGAAACACACTGAGAAATTAGAGTAAATGTTTCCCCTGCAACCCATTCCCTTTGTGCTAGTTGAACGAACGTCTCTCCACATGCTCACTTCTGAGAGTTAAGTGTGTGTGAAAGCCGTCCTTCACCTAGATTTTTGGGAACACAAAGTTCCTTTTCAGTTGCAATCTACAACCCATACATATATATGGGATGGTACTAGCTCCAACTCGGTTTTAAAGTGAAAACTGCAAGAACTTCAAACCGGCACTAGGAAACATACTGAAAATCTAGTGTAAAAGTTTCTCCTGCAACCCGTACCATTTGTGCTAGATGAACGAACGTCTCTCCACATGCTCAGTTCTGAGAGATAAGTGTGTGTGAAAGTCGTCCTTCAACTAGATTGTTGGGACCACAAAGTTCCTTTTCAGTTGCAAACTACACTCCATACATATATATGGGGAAGTACTAGCTGCAACTCGGTTTAACAGTGAAAACTGCAGGAACATCAAACCGGCACTAGGAAACACACTGAGAAATTAGAGTAAAAGTTTCCCCTGCAACCCATTCCCTTTGTGCTAGTTGAACGAACGTCTCTCCACATGCTAACTTCTGAGAGTTAAGTGTGTGTGAAAGCCGTCCTTCACCTAGATTGTTGGGAACACAAAGTTCCTTTTCAGTTGCAAACTACAATCCATACATATATATGGGGAGGTACTACCTCCAACTCGGTTTTACAGTGAAAACTGCAGGAACTTCAAACCGGCACTAGGAAACACACTGAAATACTAGAGTAAAAGTTTCCCCTGCAACCCGTTGCCTTTGTGCTAGTTGAACGAACGTCTCTCCACATGCTCACTTCTGAGAGTTAAGTGAGTGAAAGCCGTCATTCACCTACATTGTTGGGAACACAATGTTCCTTTTCAGTTGCAAACTACACTCCATACATATATATGGGGAGGTACTAGCTCCAACTCGGTTTTACAGTGAAAACTACAGGATCATCAAACCGGCACTAGGAAACACACTGAGAAACTAGAGTAAAAGTTTCCCCTGCAACCAGTTCCCTTTGTGCTAGATGAACGAACGTCTCTCCACATGCTCATTTCTGAGAGATAAGTGTGTGTGAAAACCGTCCTTCACCTACATTGTTTTGAACACAAAGTTCCTTTCCAGTTGCAAACAACACTCCATACATATATATGGGGGGGTACTAGCTCCAACTCGGTTTTACAGTGAAAACTGCAGGAACTTCATACTGGCACTAGGAAACACACTGAGAAACTAGAGTAAAAGTTTACCCTGCAACCCATTCCCTTTGTGCTAGATGAACGAACGTCTCTCCACATGCTCAGTTGTGAGAGATAAGTGTGGGTGAAAGCCGTCCATTAAATAAATTGTTGGGAACACAAAGTTCCTTTTCAGTTGCAAACTACAATCCATACATATAAATGGGGAGGTACTAGATCCAACTCGGTTTTACAGTGAAAACTGCAGGAACTTCTATCCGGCACTATTAAACACACTGAGAAACTAGAGTAAAAGTTACCCCTGCAACCCGTTCCCTTTGTGCGAGATGAACGAACGTCTCCCCACATGCTCAGTTCTGAGAGATATGTGTGTGTGAAAGCCGTCCTTCACCTAGATTGTTGGGAACACAAAGTTCCTTTTCAGTTGCAATATACACCCCATACATATATATGGGGTGGTACTAGCTCCAACTCGGTTTTAAAGTGAAAACTGCAGGAAATTCAAACCGGCACTAGGAAACACACTGAAAATCTAGAGTAAAAGTTTCTCCTGCAACCCGTACCATTTGTGCTAGATGAACGAACGTCTCTCCACATGCTCAGTTCTGAGAGATAAGTGTGTGTGAAAGCCGTCCTTCAACTAGATTGTTGGGACCACAAAGTTCCTTTTCAGTTGCAAACTACAATCCATACATATATATGGGGAAGTACTAGCTCCAACTCGGTTTTACAGTGAAAACTGCAGGAATATCAAACCGGCACTAGGAAACACACTGAGAAATTAGAGTAAATGTTTCCTCTGCAACCCATTCCCTTTGTACTAGTTGAACGAACGTCTCTCCAAATGCTCACTTCTGAGAGTTAAGTGTGTGTGAAAGCCGTCTTTCACCTAGATTTTTGGGAACACAAAGTTCCTTTTCAGTTGCAAACTACAATCCATACATATATATGGGGAGGTACTAGCTCCAACTCGGTTTTACAGTGAAAACTGCAGGAACTTCAAACCGGCACTAGGAAACACACTGAAATACTAGAGTAAAAGTTTCGCCTGCAAACCGTTCCCTTTGTGCTAGATGAACGAACGTCTCTCCACATGCTCAGTTCTGAGAGATAAGTGTGTGTGAAAGCCGTCCTTCACCTAGATTGTTGGGAACACAAAGTTCCTTTTCAGTTGCAAACTACACTCCATACATATATATGGGGAGGTACTAGCTCCAACTGGGTTTTACAGTGAAAACTGCAGGAACTTCAAACTGGCACTAGGAAACACACTGAGAAACTAGAGTAAAAGTTTCCCCTGCAAACCGTTCCCTTTGTGCTAGTTGAACGAACGTCTCTCCACATGCTCAGTTCTGAGAGGTAAGTGTGTGTGAAAGCCGTCCTTCATCTAGATTGTTGGGAACACAAAGTTCCTTTTCAGTTGCAAACTACACTCCATACATATATATGGGGAGGTACTAGCTCCAAATGGGTTTTACAGTGAAAACTGCAGGAACTTCAAACTGGCACTAGGAAACACACTGAGAAACTAGAGTAAAAGTTTGCCCTGCAAACCGTTCCCTTTGTGCTAGTTGAACGAACGTCTCTCCACATGCTCAGTTCTGAGAGGTAAGTGTGTGTGAAAGCCGTCCTTCATCTAGATTGTTGGGAACACAAAGTTCCTTTTCAGTTGCAAACTACACTCCATACATATATATGGGGAGGTACTAGCTCCAACTCAGATTTACAGTGAAAACTGCAGGATCTTCAAACCGGCACTAGGAAACACACTGAGAAACTAGAGTAAAAGTTTCCCCTGCAACCCGTTCCCTTTGTGCTAGTTGAACGAACGTCTCTCCACATGCTCATTTCTGAGAGATAAGTGTGTGTGAAAGCCGTCCTTCACCTAGAATGTTGGGAACACAAAGTTCCTTTTCAGTTGCAAACTACACTCCATACATATATATGGGGAGGTACTAGCTCCAACTGGGTTTTACAGTGAAAACTGCAGGAACTTCAAACCGGCACTAGGAAACACACTGAGAAACTAGAGTAAAAGTTTCCCCTGCAACCCGTACCATTTGTGCTAGATGAACGAACGTATCCCCACATGCTCACTTCTGAGAGTTAAGTGTGTGTGATAGCCGTCCTTCACCTAGATTGTAGGGAACACAAAGTTCCTTTTCAGTTGCAAACTACAATCCATACATATAAAAGGGGAGGTACTAGATCCAACTCGGTTTTACAGTGAAAACTGCAGGAACTTCAAACCGGCACTATTAAACACACTGAGAAACTAGAGTAATAGTTACCCCTGCAACCCGTTCCCTTTGTGCGAGATGAACGAACGTCTCCCCACATGCTCAGTTCTGAGAGATATGTGTGTGTGAAAGCCGTCCTTCACCTAGATTGTTGGGAACACAAAGTTCCTTTTCAGTTGCAATCTACACCCCATACAAATATATGGGGTGGTACTAGCTCCAACTCGGTTTTAAAGTGAAAACTGCAGGAACTTCAAACCGGCACTAGGAAACACACTGAAATTCTAGAGTAAAAGTTTCCCCTGCAAACCGTTCCATTTGTGCTAGATGAACGAACGTCTCTCCACATGCTCATTTCTGAGAGATAAGTGTGTGTGAAAGCCGTAATTCACCTAGAATTTTGGGAACACAAAGTTCCTTTTCAGTTGCAAACTACACTCCATACATATATATGGGGAAGTACAAGTTCCAACTCGGTTTTACAGTGAAAACTGCAGGAACATCAAACCGGCACTAGGAAACACACTGAGAAATTAGAGTAAATGTTTCCCCTGCAACCCATTCCCTTTGTGCTAGTTGAACGAACGTCTATCCACATGCTCACTTCTGAGAGTTAAGTGTGTGTGAAAGCCGTCCTTCACCTAGATTGTTGGGAACACAAAGTACCTTTTCAGTTGCAAACTCCAATCCATACATATATATGGGGAGGTACTAGCTCCAACTCGGTTTTACAGTGAAAACTGCAGGAACTTCAAACCGGCACTAGGAAACACACTGAAATACTAGAGTAAAAGTTTCCCCTGCAACCCGTTGCCTTTGTGCTAGTTGAACGAACGTCTCTCCACATGCTCACTTCTGAGAGTTAAGTGTGTGTGAAAGCCTCCTTCACCTAGAATGTTGGGAACACAAAGTTCCTTTTCAGTTGCAAACTACACTCCATACATATATATGGGGAGGTACTAGCTCCAACTCGGTTTTACAGTGAAAATTGCAGGAACTTCATACTGGCACTAGGAAACACACTGAGAAACTAGAGTAAAAGTTTCCCCTGCAACCCGTTCCCTTTGTGCTAGATGAACGAACGTCTCTCCACATGCTCAGTTGTGAGAGATAAGTGTGTGTGAAAGCCGTCCTTCAACTAAATTGTTGGGAACACAAAGTTCCTTTTCAGTTGCAAACTAAAATCCATACATATAAAAGGGGAGGTACTTGATCAAACTCGGTTTTACAGTGAATACTGCAGGAAGTTCAAACCGGCACTATTAAACATACTGAGAAACTAGAGAAAAAGTTACCCCTGCAACCCGTTCACTTTGTGCGAGATGAACGAACGTCTCCCCACATGCACACTTCTGAGAGTTAATTGTGTGTGAAAGCCGTCCTTCACCTAGATTGTTGGGAACACAAAGTTCCTTTTCAGTTGCAATATACACCCCATACATATATATGGGGTGGTACTAGCTCCAACTCGGTTTTAAAGTGAAAACTGCAGGAACTTCAAACCGGCACTAGGAAACACACTGAAAATCTAGAGTAAAAGTTTCTCCTGCAACCCGTACCATTTGTGCTAGATGAACGAACGTCTCTCCACATGCTCAGTTCTGAGAGTTAAGTGTGTGTGAAAGCCGTCCTTCAACTAGATTGTTGGGACCACAGAGTTCCTTTTCAGTTGCAAACTACACTCCATACATATATATGGGGAAGTACTAGCTCCAACTAGGTTTTACAGTGAAAACTGCAGGAACATCAAACCGGCACTAGGAAACACACTGAGAAATTAGCGTAAATGTTTCCCCTGCAACCCATTCCCTTTGTGCTAGTTGAACGAACGTCTCTCCACATGCTCACTTCTGAGAGTTAAGTGTGTGTGAAAGCCGTCCTTCACCTAGATTGTAGGGAACACAAAGTTCCTTTTCAGTTGCAAACTACAATCCATACATATATATGGGGAGGTACTAGCACCAACACGGTTTTACAGTGAAAACTGCAGGAACTTCAAACCGGCACTAGGAAACACACTGAAATACTAGAGTAAAATTTTCCACTGCAACCCGTTCCCTTTGTGCTAGATGAACGAACGTGTCTCCACATGCTCAGTTCTGAGAGATAAGTGTGTGTGAAAGCCGTCCTTCACCTAGATTGTTGGCAACACAAAGTTCCTTTTCAGTTGCAAACTACACTCCATACATATATATGGGGAGGTACTAGCTCCAACTGGGTTTTACAGTGAAAACTGCAGGAACTTCAAACTGGCACTAGGAAACACACTGAGAAACTAGAGTAAAAGTTTCCCCTGCAACCCGTTCCCTTTGTGCTAGATGAACGAACGTCTCTCCACATGCTCAGTTGTGAGAAATAAGTGTGTGTGAAAGCCGTCCTCCAACTAAATTGTTGGGAACACAAAGTTCCTTTTCAGTTGCAAACTACACTCCATAAATATATATGGGGAAGTACTAGCTCCAA
This sequence comes from Camelus bactrianus, assembly GCF_048773025.1. Taxonomy (NCBI): domain Eukaryota; kingdom Metazoa; phylum Chordata; class Mammalia; order Artiodactyla; family Camelidae; genus Camelus; species Camelus bactrianus. Next base: position 4,610,279 of record NC_133549.1, on the reverse strand, counting down.
CTCGGTTTTACAGTGAAAACTGCGGGAACATCAAACCGGCACTAGGAAACACACTGAGAAATTAGAGTAAATGTTTCCCCTGCAACCCATTCCCTTTGTGCTAGTTGAAAGAACGTCTCTCCACATGCTCAGTTCTGAGAGGTAAGTGTGTGTGAAAGCCGTCCTTCACCTACATTGTTGGGAACACAAAGTTCCTTTTCAGGTGCAAACTACACTCCATACATATATATGGGGAGGTACTAGCTCCAACTCAGATTTACAGTGAAAACTGCAGGATCTTCAAACCGGCACTAGGAAACACACTGAGAAACTAGAGTAAAAGTTTCCCCTGCAACCCGTTCCCTTTGTGCTAGTTGAACGAACGTCTCTCCACATGCTCATTTCTGAGAGATAAGTGTGTGTGAAAGCAGTCCTTCACCTAGAATGTTGGGAACGCAAAGTTCCTTTTCAGTTGCAAACTACACTCCATACATATATATGGGGAGGTACTAGCTCCAACTGGGTTTTACAGTGAAAACTGCAGGAACTTCAAACCGGCACTAGGAAACACACTGAGAAACTAGAGTAAAACTTTCCCCTGCAACCCGTACCATTTGTGCTAGATGAACGAACGTATCCCCACATGCTCACTTCTGAGAGTTAAGTGTGTGTGATAGCCGTCCTTCACCTAGATTGTAGGGAACACAAAGTTCCTTTTCAGTTGCAAACTACAATCCATACATATAAAAGGGGAGGTACTAGATCCAACTCGGTTTTACAGTGAAAACTGCAGGAACTTCAAACCGGCACTATTAAACACACTGAGAAACTAGAGTAAAAGTTACCCCTGCAACCCGTTCCCTTTGTGCGAGATGAACGAACGTCTCCCCACATGCTCAGTTCTGAGAGATATGTGTGTGTGAAAGCCGTCCTTCACCTAGATTGTTGGGAACACAAAGTTCCTTTTCAGTTGCAATCTACACCCCATACATATATATGGGGTGGTACTAGCTCCAACTCGGTTTTAAAGTGAAAACTGCAGGAACTTCAAACCGGCACTAGGAAACACACTGAAATTCTAGAGTAAAAGTTTCCCCTGCAAACCGTTCCATTTGTGCTAGATGAACGAACGTCTCTCCACTTGCTCATTTCTGAGAGATAAGTGTGTGTGAAAGCCGTACTTCACCTAGAATTTTGGGAACACAAAGTTCCTTTTCAGTTGCAAACTACACTCCATACATATATATGGGGAAGTACTAGCTCCAACTCGGTTTTAAAGTGAAAACTGCAGGAACATCAAACCGGACTAGGAAACACACTGAGAAATTAGAGTAAATGTTTCCCTTGCAACCCATTCCCTTTGTGCTAGTTGAACGAACGTCTCTCCACATGCTCACTTCTGAGAGTTAAGTGTGTGTGAAAGCCGTCCTTCACCTAGATTGTTGGAACACAAAGTTCCTTTTCAGTTGCAAACTACAATCCATACATATATATGGGGAGGTACTAGCTCCAACTCGGTTTTACAGTGAAAACTGCAGGAACTTCAAACCGGCACTAGGAAACACACTGAAATACTAGAGTAAAAGTTTCCCCTGCTACCCGTTCCCTTTGTGCTACATGAACGAACGTCTCTACACATGCTCAGTTGTGAGAGATAAGTGTGTGTGAAAGCCGTCCTTCAACTAAATTGTTGGGAACACAAAGTTCCTTTTCAGTTGCAAACTACAATCCATACATATAAAAGTGGAGATACTAGATCCAACTCGGTTTTACAGTGAAAACTGCAGGAACTTCAAACCGGCACTATTAAACACACTGAGAATCTAGAGTAAAAGTTACCCCTGCAACCCGTTCCCTTTGTGCGAGATGAACGAACGTCTCCCCACATGCTCAGTTCTGAGAGATATGTGTGTGTGAAAGCCGTCCTTCACCTAGATTGTTGGGAACACAAAGTTCCTTTTCAGTTGCAATCTACACCCCATACATATATATGGGGTGGTACTAGCTCCAACTTGGTTTTAAAGTGAAAACTGCAGGAACTTCAAACCGGCAGTAGGAAACACACTGAAAATCTAGAGTAAAAGTTTCTCCTGCAACCCGTACCATTTGTGCTAGATGAACGAAAGTCTCTCCACATGCTCAGTTCTGAGAGATAAGTGTGTGTGAAAGCCGTCCTTCAACTAGATTGTTGGGACCACAAAGTTCCTTTTCAGTTGCAAACTACACTCCATACATTTATATGGGGAAGTACAAGCTCCAACTCGTTTTTACAGTGAAAACTGCAGGAACATCAAACCGGCACTAGGAAACACACTGAGAAATTAGAGTAAATGTTTCCCCTGCAACCCGTTGCCTTTGTGCTAGTTGAACGAACGTCTCTCCACATGCTCATTTCGGAGAGGTAAGTGTGTGTGAAAGCCGTCCTTCACCTACATTGTTGGGAACACAAAGTTCCTTTTCAGTTGCAAACTACACTCCATACATATATATGGGGAGGTACTAGCTCCAACTCGGTTTTACACTGAAAACTGCAGGATCTTCAAACCGGCACTATGAAACACACTGAGAAACTATAGTAAAAGTTTCCCCTGCAAACCGTTCCCTTTGTGCTAGTTGAACGAACGTCTCTCCACATGCTCATTTCTGAGAGATAAGTGTGTGTGAAAGCCGTCCTTCACCTAGAATGTTGGGAACACAAAGTTCCTTTTCAGTTGCAAACTACACTCCATACATATATATGGGGAGGTACTAGCTCCAAATGGGTTTTACAGTGAAAACTGCAGGAACTTCAAACCGGCACTAGGAAACACACTGAGAAACTAGAGAAAAAGTTTCTCCTGCAACCCGTACCATTTGTGCTAGATGAACGAACGTATCCCCACATGCTCACTTCTGAGAGTTAAGTGTGTGTGATAGCCGTCCTTCACCTAGATTGTAGGGAACACAAAGTTCCTTTTCAGTTGCAAACTACAATCCATACATATAAAAGGGGAGGTACTAGATCCAACTAGGTTTTACAGTGAAAACTGCAGGAACTTCAAACCGGCACTATTAAACACACTGAGAAACTAGAGTAAAAGTTACCCCTGCAACCCGTTCCCTTTGTGCGAGATGAACGAACTTCTCCCCACATGCTCAGTTCTGAGAGATATGTGTGTGTGAAAGCCGTCCTTCACCTAGATTGTTGGGAACACAAAGTTCCTTTTCAGTTGCAATCTACACCCCATACATATATATGGGGTGGTACTAGCTCCAACTCGGTTTTAAAGTGAAAACTGCAGGAACTTCAAACCGGCACTAGGAAAAACACTGAAAATCTAGAGTAAAAGTTTCCCTGCAAACCGTTCCATTTGTGCTAGATGAACGAACGTCTCTCCACATGCTCATTTCTGAGAGATAAGTGTGTGTGAAAGCCGTACTTCACCTAGAATTTTGGGAACACAAAGTTCCTTTTCAGTTGCAAACTACACTCCATACATATATATGGGGAAGTACTAGCTCCAACTCGGTTTTAAAGTGAAAAATGCAGGAACATCAAACCGGACTAGGAAACACACTGAGAAATAAGAGTAAATGTTTCCCCTGCAACCCATTCCCTTTGTGCTAGTTGAACGAACGTCTCTCCACATGCTCACTTCTGAGAGTTAAGTGTGTGTGAAAGCCGTCCTTCACCTAGATTGTTGGAACACAAAGTTCCTTTTCAGTTGCAAACTACAATCCATACATATATATGGGGAGGTACTAGCTCCAACTCGGTTTTACAGTGAAAACTGCAGGAACTTCAAACCGGCACTAGGAAACACACTGAAATACTAGAGTAAAAGTTTCCCCTGCTACCCGTTCCCTTTGTGCTAGATGAACGAACGTCTCTACACATGCTCAGTTGTGAGAGATAAGTGTGTGTGAAAGCCGTCCTTCAACTAAATTGTTGGGAACACAAAGTTCCTTTTCAGTTGCAAACTACAATCCATACATATAAAAGTGGAGATACTAGATCCAACTCGGTTTTACAGTGAAAACTGCAGGAACTTCAAACCGGCACTATTAAACACACTGAGAATCTAGAGTAAAAGTTACCACTGCAACCCGTTCCCTTTGTGCGAGATGAACGAACGTCTCCCCACATGCTCAGTTCTGAGAGATATGTGTGTGTGAAAGCCGTCCTTCACCTAGATTGTTGGGAACACAAAGTTCCTTTTCAGTTGCAATCTACACCCCATACATATATATGGGTTGGTACTAGCTCCAACTTGGTTTTAAAGTGAAAACTGCAGGAAATTCAAACCGGCACTAGGAAACACACTGAGAAATTAGAGTAAATGTTTCCCCTGCAAACCATTCCCTTTGTGCTAGTTGAACGAACGTCTATCCACATGCTCACTTCTGAGAGTTAAGTGTGTGTGAAAGCCGTCCTTCACCTAGATTGTTGGGAACACAAAGTACCTTTTCAGTTGCAAACTCCAATCCATTCATATATATGGGGAGGTACTAGCTCCAACTCAGTTTTACAGTGAAAACTGCAGGAACTTCAAACCGGCACTAGGAAACACACTGAAATACTTGAGTAAAAGTTTCCCCTGCAAACCGTTCCCTTTGTGCTAGATGAACGAACGTCTCTCCACATGCTCACTTCTGAGAGATAAGTGTGTGTGAAAGCCGTCCTTCACATAGATTGTTGGGAACACAAAGTTCCTTTTCAGTAGCAAACTACTCTCCATACATATATATGGGGAGGTACTAGCTCCAACTGGGTTTTACAGTGAAAACTGCAGGAACTTCAAACTGGCACTAGGAAACACACTGAGAAACTAGAGTAAAAGTTTCCCCTGCAACCCGTTGCCTTTGTGCTAGTTGAACGAACGTCTCTCCACATGCTCACTTCTGAGATTTAAGTGTGTGTGAAAGCCGCCTTCACCTACATTGTTGGGAACACAAAGTTCCTTTTCAGTTGCAAACTACACTCCATACATATATATGGGGAGGTACTAGCTCCAACTCGGTTTTACAGTGAAAACTGCAGGATCTTCAAACCGGCACTAGGAAACACACTAAGAATCTAGAGTAAAAGTTTCCCCTGCAACCCGTTCCCTTTGTGCTAGATGAACGAACGTCTCTCCACATGCTCAGTTCTGAGAGTAAAGTGTGTGTGAAAACCGTCCTTCACCTACATTGTTGGGAACACAAAGTTCCTTTTCATTTGTAAACTACACTACATACATATATATGGGGAGGTACTAGCTCCAACTCGATTTTACAGTGAAAATTTCTGGAACTTCATACTGGCACTAGGAAACACACTGAGAAACTAGAGTAAAAGTTTCCCCTGCAACCCGTTCCCTTTGTGCTAGATGAACGAACGTCTCTCCACATGCTCAGTTGTGAGAGATAAGTGTGTGTGAAAGCCGTCCTTCAACTAAATTGTTGGGAACACAAAGTTCCTTTTCAGTTGCAAACTAAAATCCATACATATAAAAGGGGAGGTACTTGATCAAACTCGGTTTTACAGTGAATACTGCAGGAAGTTCAAACCGGCACTATTAAACATACTGAGAAACTAGAGAAAAAGTTACCCCTGCAACCCATTCCCTTTGTGCGAGATGAACGAACGTCTCCCCACATGCACACTTCTGAGAGTTAAGTGTGTGTGAAAGCCGTCCTTCACCTAGATTGTTGGGAACACAAAGTTCCTTTTCAGTTGCAATATACACCCCAAAAATATATATGGGGTGGTACTAGCTCCAACTCGGTTTTAAAGTGAAAACTGCAGGAACTTCAAACCGGCACTAGGAAACACACTGAAAATCTAGAGAAAAAGTTTCTCCTGCAACCCGTACCATTTGTGCTAGATGAACGAACGTCTCTCCACATGCTCAGGTCTGAGAGATAAGTGTGTGTGAAAGCCGTCCTTCAACTAGATTGTTGGGACCACAAAGTTCCTTTTCAGTTGCAAACTACACTCCATACATATATATGGGGAAGTACAAGCTCCAACTCTGTTTTACAGTGAAAACTGCAGGAACATCAAAAAGGCACTAGGAAACACACTGAGAAATTAGAGTAAATGTTTCCCCTGCAACCCATTCCCTTTGTGCTAGTTGAACGAACGTCTCTCCACATGCTCACTTCTGAGAGTTAAGTGTGTGTGAAAGCCGTCCTTCACCTAGATTTTTGGGAACACAAAGTTCCTTTTCAGTTGCAAACTACACTCCATACATTTATATGGGGAAGTACTAGCTCCAACTCGGTTTTACAGTGAAAACTGCAGGAATATCAAACCGGCACTAGGAAACACACTGAGAAATTAGAGTAAATGTTTCCCGTGCAACCCATTCCCTTTGTGCTAGTTGAACGAACGTCTATCCACATGCTCACTTCTGAGAGTTAAGTGTGTGTGAAAGCCGTCCTTAACCTAGATTGTTGGGAACACAAAGTTCCTTTTCAGTTGCAAACTACAATCCATACATATATATGGGGAGGTACTTGCTCCAACTCAGTTTTACAGTGAAAACTGCAGGAACTTCAAACCGGCACTAGGAAACACACTGACATACTAGAGTAAAAGTTTCCCCTGCAACCCGTTCCCTTTGTGCTAGATGAAAGAACGTCTCTCCACATGCTCAGTTCTGAGAGAAAAGTGTGTGTGAAAGCCGTCCTTCACCTAGATTGTTGGGAACACAAAGTTCCTTTTCAGTTGCAAACTACTCTCCATACATATATATGGGGAGGTACTAGCTCCAACTGGGTTTTACAGTGAAAACTGCAGGAACTTCAAACTGGCACTAGGAAACACACTGAGAAACTAGAGTAAAAGTTTCCCCTGCAACCCGTTGCCTTTGTGCTAGTTGAACGAACGTCTCTCCACAAGCTCTCTTCTGAGAGTTAAGTGTGTGTGAAAGTCGCCTTCACCTACATTGTTGGGAACACAAAGTTCCTTTTCAGTTGCAAACTACACTCCATACATATATATGGGGAGGTACTAGCTCCAACTCGGTTTTACAGTGAAAATTGCAGGATCTTCAAACCGGCACTAGGAAACACACTAAGAAACTAGAGTAAAAGTTTCCCCTGCAACCCGTTCCCTTTGTGCTAGATGAACGAACGTCTATCCACATGCTCAGTTGTGAGAGATAAGTGTGTGTGAAAGCCGTCCTTCAACTAAATTGTTGGGAACACAAAGTTCCTTTTCAGTTGCAAACTACAATACATACATATAAAAGGGAAGTACTTGATCAAACTCGGTTTTACAGTGAATACTGCAGGAAGTTCAAACCGGCACTATTAAACATACGGAGAAACTAGAGAAAAAGTTACCCTGCAACCCGTTCCCTTTGTGCGAGATGAACGAACGTCTCCCCACATGCACACTTCTGAGAGTTAAGTGTGTGTGAAAGCCGTCCTTCACCTAGATTGTAGGGAACACAAAGTTCCTTTTAAGTTGCAAACTACAATCCATACATATATATGGGGGGGTACTAGCTCCAACTCGGTTTTACAGTGAAAACTGCAGGAACTTCAAACCGGCACTAGGAAACACACTAAGAAACTAGAGTAAAAGTTTCCCCTGCAACCCGTTCCCTTTGTGCTAGATGAACGAACGTCTCTCCACATGCTCCGTTCTGAGAGATAAGTGTGTGTGAAAGCCGTCCTTCAACTAGATTGTTGGGAACATAAAGTTCCTTTTCAGTTGCAAACTACACTCCATACATATATATGGGGAGGTACTAGCTCCAACTCGGTTTTACAGTGAAAACTGCAGGAACTTCAAACTGGCACTAGGAATCACACTGAGAAACTAGAGTAAATGTTTCCCCTGCAACCCATTCCCTTTGTGCTAGTTGAACGAACGTCTCTCCACATGCTCACTTCTGAGAGTTAAGTGTGTGTGAAAGCCGTCCTTCACCTAGAATGTTGGAACACAACGTTCCTTTTCAGTTGCAAACTACAATCCATACATATATATGGGGAGGTACTAGCTCCAACTCGGTATTACAGTGAAAACTGCAGGAACTTCAAACCGGCACTAGGAAACACACTGAAATACTAGAGTAAAAGTTTCCCCTGCTACCCGTTCCCTTTGTGCTAGATGAACGAACGTCTCTACACATGCTCAGTTGTGAGAGATAAGTGTGTGTGAAAGCCGTCCTTCAACTAAATTGTTGGGAACACAAAGTTCCTTTTCAGTTGCAAACTACAATCCATACATATTAAAGTGGAGATACTAGATCCAACTCGGTTTTACAGTGAAAACTGCAGGAACTTCAAACCGGCACTATTAAACACACTGAGAATCTAGAGTAAAAGTTACCCCTGCAACCCGTTCCCTTTGTGCGAGATGAACGAACGTCTCCCCACATGCTCAGTTCTGAGAGATATGTGTGTGTGAAAGCCGTCCTTCACCTAGATAGTTGGGAACACAAAGTTCCTTTTCAGTTGCAATCTACACCCCATACATATATATGGGGTGGTACTAGCTCCAACTTGGTTTTAAAGTGAAAACTGCAGGAACTTCAAACCGGCACTAGGAAACACACTGAAAATCTAGAGTAAAAGTTTCTCCTGCAACCCGTACCATTTGTGCTAGATGAACGAACGTCTCTCCACATGCTCAGTTCTGAGAGATAAGTGTGTGTGAAAGCCGTCCTTCAACTAGATTGTTGGGACCACAAAGTTCCTTTTCAGTTGCAAACTACACTCCATACATTTATATGGGGAAGTACAAGCTCCAACTCGGTTTTACAGTGAAAACTGCAGGAACATCAAACCGGCACTAGGAAACACACTGAGAAATTAGAGTAAATGTTTCCCCTGCAACCCGTTGCCTTTGTGCTAGTTGAACGAACGTCTCTCCACATGCTCAGTTCGGAGAGGTAAGTGTGTGTGAAAGCCGTCCTTCACCTACATTGTTGGGAACACAAAGTTCCTTTTCATTTGCAAACTACACTCCATACATATATATGGGGAGGTACTAGCTCCAACTCAGATTTACAGTGAAAACTGCAGGATCTTCAAACCGGCACTATGAAACACACTGAGAAACTATAGTAAAAGTTTCCCCTGCAACCCGTTCCCTTTGTGCTAGTTGAACGAACGTCTCTCCACATGCTCATTTCTGAGAGATAAGTGTGTGTGAAAACCATCCTTCACCTAGAATGTTGGGAACACAAAGTTCCTTTTCAGTTGCAAACTACACTCCATACATATATATGGGGAGGTACTAGCTCCAACTGGGTATTACAGTGAAAACTGCAGGAACTTCAAACCGGCACTAGCAAACACACTGAGAAACTAGAGAAAAAGTTTCTCCTGCAACCCGTACCATTTGTGCTAGATGAACGATCGTATCCCCACATGCTCACTTCTGAGAGTTAAGTGTGTGTGATAGCCGTCCTTCACCTAGATTGTAGGGAACACAAAGTTCCTTTTCAGTTGCAAACTACAATCCATACATATAAAAGGGGAGGTACTAGATCCAACTAGGTTTTACAGTGAAAACTGCAGGAACTTCAAACCGGCACTATTAAACACACTGAGAAACTAGAATAAAAGTTACCCCTGCAACCCGTTCCCTTTGTGCGAGATGAACGAACGTCTCCCCACATGCTCAGTTCTGAGAGATAAGTGTGTGTGAAAGCCGTCCTTCACCTAGATTGTTGGGAACACAAAGTTCCTTTTCAGTTGCAATCTACACCCCATACATATATATGGGGTGGTACTAGCTCCAACTCGGTTTTAAAGTGAAAACTGCAGGAACTTCAAACCGGCACTAGGAAACACACTGAAAATCTAGAGTAAAAGTTTCCCCTGCAAACCGTTCCATTTGTGCTAGATGAACGAACGTCTCTCCACATGCTCATTTCTGAGAGATAAGTGTGTGTGAAAGCCGTACTTCACCTAGAATTTTGGGAACACAAAGTTCCTTTTCAGTTGCAAACTACACTCCATACATATATATGGGGAAGTACTAGCTCCAACTCGGTTTTAAAGTGAAAACTGCAGGAACTTCTAACCGGACTAGGAAACACACTGAGAAAATAGAGTAAATGTTTCCCCTGCAACCCATTCCCTTTGTGCTAGTTGAACGAACGTCTCTCCACATGCTCACTTCTGAGAGTTAAGTGTGTGTGAAAGCCGTCCTTCACCTAGATTGTTGGAACACAAAGTTCCTTTTCATTTGCAAACTACACTCCATACATATATATGGGGAGGTACTAGCTCCAACTCGGTTTTACAGTGAAAACTGCAGGAACTTCAAACCGGCACTAGGAAACACACTGAAATACTAGAGTAAAAGTTTCCCCTGCTACCCGTTCCCTTTGTGCTAGATGAACGAACGTCTCTACACATGCTCAGTTGTGAGAGATAAGTGTGTGTGAAAGCCGTCCTTCAACTAAATTGTTGGGAACACAAAGTTCCTTTTCAGTTGCAAACTACAATCCATACATATAAAAGTGGAGATACTAGATCCAACTCGGTTTTACAGTGAAAACTGCAGGAATTTCAAACCGGCACTATTAAACACACTGAGAATCTAGAGTAAAAGTTACCCCTGCAACCCGTTCCCTTTGTGCGAGATGAACGAACGTCTCACCACATGCTCAGTTCTGAGAGATATGTGTGTGTGAAAGCCGTCCTTCACCTAGATTGTTGGGAACACAAAGTTCCTTTTCAGTTGCAATCTACAACCCATACATATATATGGGTTGGTACTAGCTCCAACTTGGTTTTAAAGTGAAAACTGCAGGAACTTCAAACCGGCACTAGGAAACACACTGAAAACCTAGAGTAAAAGTTTCTCCTGCAACCCGTACCATTTGTGCTAGATGAACGAACGTCTCTCCACATGCTCAGTTCTGAGAGTTAAGTGTGTGTGAAAGCCGTCCTTCAACTAGATTGTTGGGAACACAAAGTTCCTTTTCAGTTGCAAACTACACTCCATACATTTATATGGGGAAGTACAAGCTCCAACCCGGTTTTACAGTGAAAACGGCAGGAACATCAAACCGGCACTAGGAAACACACTGAGAAATTAGAGTAAATGTTTCCCCTGCAACCCATTCCCTTTGTGCTAGTTGAACGAACGTCTATCCACATGCTCACTTCTGAGAGTTAAGTGTGTGTGAAAGCCGTCCTTCACTTAGATTGTTGGGAACACAAAGTACCTTTTCAGTTGCAAACTCCAATCCATACATATATATGGGGAGGTACTAGCTCCAACTCGGTTTTACAGTGAAAACTGCAGGAACTTCAAACCGGCCCTAGGAAACACACTGAAATACTTGAGTAAAAGTTTCCCCTGCAAACCGTTCCCTTTGTGCTAGATGAACGAACGTCTCTCCACATGCTCAGTTCTGAGAGATAAGTGTGTGTGAAAGCCGTCCTTCACCTAGATTGTTGGGAACACAAAGTTCCTTTTCAGTAGCAAACTACTCTCCATACATATATATGGGGAGGTACTAGCTCCAACTCCGTTTTACAGTGAAAACTGCAGGAACTTCAAACTGGCACTAGGAAACACACTGAGAAACTAGAGTAAAAGTTTCCCCTGCAACCCGTTGCCTTTGTGCTAGTTGAACGAACGTCTCTCCACATGCTCACTTCTGAGAGTTAAGTGTGTGTGAAAGCCGCCTTCACCTACATTGTTGGGAACACAAAGTTCCTTTTCAGTTGCAAACTACACTCCATACATATATATGGGGAGGTACTAGCTCAAACTCGGTTTTACAGTGAAAACTGCAGGATCTTCAAACCGGCACTAGGAAACACACTAAGAATCTAGAGTAAAAGTTTCCCCTGCAACCCGTTCCCTTTGTGCTAGATGAACGAACGTCTCTCCACATGCTCAGTTCTGAGAGTTAAGTGTGTGTGAAAACCGTCCTTCACCTACATTGTTGGGAACACAAAGTTCCTTTTCAGTTGTAAACTACACTCCATACATATATATGGGGAGGTACTAGCTCCAACTCGGTTTTACAGTGAAAATTGCAGGAACTTCATACTGGCACTAGGAAACACACTAAGAAACTAGAGTAAAAGTTTCCCCTGCAACCCGTTCCCTTTGTGCTAGATGAACGAACGTCTCTACACATGCTCAGTTGTGAGAGATAAGTGTGTGTGAAAGCCGCCCTTCAACTAAATTGTTGGGAACACAAAGTTCCTTTTCAGTTGCAAACTACAATCCATACATATAAAAGGGGAGGTACTTGATCAAACTCGGTTTTACAGTGAATACTGCAGGAAGTTCAAACCGGCACTATTAAACATACTGAGAAACTAGAGAAAAAGTTAACCCTGCAACCCGTTCCCTTTGTGCGAGATGAACGAACGTCTCCCCACATGCACACTTCTGAGAGTTAAGTGTGTGTGAAAGCCGTCCTTCACCTAGATTGTTGGGAACACAAAGTTCCTTTTCAGTTGCTATATACACCCCATAAATATATATGGGGTGGTACTACCTCCAACTCGGTTTTAAAGTGAAAACTGCAGGAACTTCAAACCGGCACTAGGAAACACACTGAAAATCTAGAGAAAAATTTTCTCCTGCAACCCGTACCATTTGTGCTAGATGAACGAACGTCTCTCCACATGCTCAGTTCTGAGAGATAAGTGTGTGTGAAAGCCGTCCTTCAACTAGATTGTTGGGACCACAAAGTTCCTTTTCAGTTGCAAACTACACTCCATACATATATATGGGGAAGTACAAGCTCCAACTCGGTTTTACAGTGAAAACTGCAGGAACATCAAACCGGCACTAGGAAACACACTGAGAAATTAGAGTAAATGTTTCCCCTGCAACCCATTCCCTTTGTGCTAGTTGAACGAACGTCTCTACACATGCTCACTTCTGAGAGTTAAGTGTGTGTGAAAGCCGTCCTTCACCTAGATTTTTGGGAACACAAAGTTCCTTTTCAGTTGCAAACTACAATCCATACATATATATGGGGAGGTACTAGCACCAACTCGGTTTTACAGTGAAAACTGCAGGAACTTCAAACCGGCACTAGGAAACACACTAAGAAACTAGAGTAAAAGTTTCCCCTGCAAACCGTTCCCTTTGTGCTAGATGAAAGAACGTCTCTCCACATGCTCAGTTCTGAGAGATAAGTGTGTGTGAAAGCCGTCCTTCAACTAGATTGTTGGGAACATAAAGTTCCTTTTCAGTTGCAAACTACACTCCATACATATATATGGGGAGGTACTAGCTCCAACTCGGTTTTACAGTGAAAACTGCAGGAACTTCAAACTGGCACTAGGAATCACACTGAGAAACTAGAGTAAAAGTTTCCCCTGCAAACCTTTCCCTTTGTGCTAGATGAACGAACGTCTCTCCACATGCTCATTTCTGAGAGATAAGTGTGTGTGAAAGCCGTCCTTCACCTAGAATGTTGGGAACACAAAGTTCCCTTTCAGTTGCAAACTACACTCCATACATATATATGGGGAGGTACTAGCTTCAACTGGGTTTTACAGTGAAAACTGCAGGAACTTCAAACCGGCACTAGGAAACACACTGAGAAACTAGAGTAAAAGTTTCCCCTGCAACCCGTACCATTTGTGCTAGATGAACGAACGTATCCCCACATGCTCAATTCTGAGAGTTAATTGTGTGTGATAGCCGTCCTTCACCTAGATTGTAGGGAACACAAAGTTCCTTTTCAGTTGCAACTACAATCCATACATATAAAAGGGGAGGTACTAGATCCAACTCGGTTTTACAGTGAAAACTGCAGGAACTTCAATCCGGCACTATTAAACACACTGAGAAACTAGAGTAAAAGTTACCCCTGCAACCCGTTCCCTTTGTGCGAGATGAACGAACGTCTCCCCACATGCTCAGTTCTGAGAGATATGTGTGTGTGAAAGCCGTCCTTCACCTAGATTGTTGGGAACACAAAGTTCCTTTTCAGTTGCAATCTACACCCCATACATATATATGGGGTGGTACTAGCTCCAACTCGGTTTTAAAGTAAAAACTGCAGGAACTTCAAACCGGCACTAGGAAACACACTGAAATTCTAGAGTAAAAGTTTCCCCTGCAAACCGTTCCATTTGTGCTAGATGAACGAACGTCTCTCCACATGCTCATTTCTGAGAGATAAGTGTGTGTGAAAGCCGTCCTTCACCTAGAATTTTGGGAACACAAAGTTCCTTTTCAGTTGCAAACTACACTCCATGCATATATATGGGGAAGTACTAGCTCCAACTCGGTTTTAAAGTGAAAACTGCAGGAACATCAAACCGGCACTAGGAAACACACTGAAATACTAGAGTAAAAGTTTCCCCTGCTACCCGTTCCCTTTGTGCTAGATGAACGAACGTTTCTACACATGCTCAGTTGTGAGAGATAAGTGTGTGTGAAAGCCGTCCTTCAACTAAATTGTTGGGAACACAAAGTTCCTTTTCAGTTGCAAAGTACAATCCATACATATAAAAGGGGAGGTGCTAGATCCAACTCGGTTTTACAGTGAAAACTGCAGGAACTTCAAACCGGCACTATTAAACACACTGAGAAACTAGAGTAAAAGTTACACCTGCAACCCGTTCCCTTTGTGCGAGATGAACGAACGTCTCCCCACATGCTCAGTTCTGAGAGATATGTGTGTGTGAAAGCCGTCCTTCACCTAGATTGTTGGGAACACAAAGTTCCTTTTCAGTTGCAATCTACACCCCATACATATATATGGGTTGGTACTAGCACCAACTTGGTTTTAAAGTGAAAACTGAAGGAACTTCATACCGGCACTAGGAAACACACTGAAAATCTAGAGTAAAAGTTTCTCCTGCAACCCGTACCATTTGTGCTAGATGAACGAACGTCTCTCCACATGCTCAGTTCTGAGAGATAAGTGTGTGTGAAAGCCGTCCTTCAACTAGATTGTTGGGACCACAAAGTTCCTTTTCAGTTGCAAACTACACTCCATACATTTATATGGGGAAGTACTAGCTCCAACTCGGTTTTACAGTGAAAACTGCAGGAACATCAAACCGGCACTAGGAAACACACTGAGAAATTAGAGTAAATGTATCCCCTGCAACCCATTCCCTTTGTGCTAGTTGAACGAACGTCTATCCACATGCTCACTTCTGAGAGTTAAGTGTGTGTGAAAGCCGTCCTTCACCTAGATTGTTGGGAACACAAAGTTCCTTTTCAGTTGCAAACTACAATCCATACATATATATGGGGAGGTACTAGCTCCAACTCGGTTTTACAGTGAAAACTGCAGGAACTTCAAACCGGCACTAGGAAACACACTGACATACTAGAGTTAAAGTTTCCCCTGCAACCCGTTCCCTTTGTGCTACATGAAAGAACGTCTCTCCACATGCTCAGTTCTGAGAGAAAAGTGTGTGTGAAAGCCGTCCTTCACCTAGATTGTTGGGAACACAAAGTTCCTTTTCAGTTGCAAACTACTCTCCATACATATATATGGGGAGGTACTAGCTCCAACTGGGTTTTACAGTGAAAACTGCAGGAACTTCAAACTGGCACTAGGAAACACACTGAGAAACTAGAGTAAAAGTTTCCCCTGCAACCCGTTGCCTTTGTGCTAGTTGAACGAACGTCTCTCCACATGCTCACTTCTGAGAGTTAAGTGTGTGTGAAAGTCGCCTTCACCTACATTGTTGGGAACACAAAGTTCCTTTTCAGTTGCAAACTACACTCCATACATATATATGGGGAGGTACTAGCACCAACTCGGTTTTACAGTGAAAACTGCAGGATCTTCAAACCGGCACTAGGAAACACACTAAGAAACTAGAGTAAAAGTTTCCCCTGCAACCCGTTCCCTTTGTGCTAGATGAAGGAACGTCTCTCCACATGCTCAGTTCTGAGGGATAAGTGTGTGTGAAAACCGTCCTTCACCTACATTGTTGGGAACACAAAGTTCCTTTTCAGTTGTAAACTACACTCCATACATATATATGGGGAGGTACTAGCTCCAACTCGGTTTTACAGTGAAAACTGCAGGAACTTCATACTGGCACTAGGAAACACACTGAGAAACTAGAGTAAAAGTTTCCCCTGCAACCCGTTCCCTTTGTGCTAGATGAACGAACGTCTATCCACATGCTCAGTTGTGAGAGATAAGTGTGTGTGAAAGCCGTCCTTCAACTAAATTGTTGGGAACACAAAGTTCCTTTTCAGTTGCAAACTACAATACATACATATAAAAGGGGAGGTACTTGATCAAACTCGGTTTTACAGTGAATACTGCAGGAAGTTCAAACCGGCACTATTAAACATACTGAGAAACTAGAGAAAAAGTTACCCTGCAACCCGTTCCCTTTGTGCGAGATGAACGAACGTCTCCCCACATGCACACTTCTGAGAGTTAAGTGTGTGTGAAAGCCGTCCTTCACCTAGATTGTTGGGAACACAAAGTTCCTTTTAAGTTGCAAAATACAATCCATACATATATATGGGGAGGTACTAGCTCCAACTCGGTTTTACAGTGAAAACTGCAGGAACTTCAAACCGGCACTAGGAAACACACTAAGAAACTAGAGTAAAAGTTTCCCCTGCAACCCGTTCCCTTTGTGCTAGATGAACGAACGTCTCTCCACATGCTCCGTTCTGACAGATAAGTGTGTGTGAAAGCCGTCCTTCAACTAGATTGTTGGGAACATAAAGTTCCTTTTCAGTTGCAAACTACACTCCATACATATATATGGGGAGGTACTAGCTCCAACTCGGTTTTACAGTGAAAACTGCAGGAACTTCAAACTGGCACTAGGAATCACACTGAGAAACTAGAGTAAAAGTTTCCCCTGCAAACCGTTCCATTTGTGCAAGATGAACGAACGTCTCTCCACATGCTCATTTCTGAGAGATAAGTGTGTGTGAAAGCCGTCCTTCACCTAGATTGTTGGGAACACAAAGTTCCTTTTCAGTTGCAAACTACACTCCATACATATATATGGGGAAGTACTAGCTCCAACTCGGTTTTAAGTGAAAACTGCAGTAACATCAAATCGGCACTAGGAAACACACTGAGAAATTAGAGTAAATGTTTCCCCTGCAACCCATTCCCTTTGTGATAGTTGAACGAACGTCTCTCCACATGCGCACTTCTGAGAGTTAAGTTTGTGTGAAAGCCGTCCTTCACCTAGATTGTTGGGAACACAAAGTTCCTTTTCAGTTGCAAACTACAATCCATACATATATATGGGGAGGTACTAGCTCCAACTCTGTTTTACAGTGAAAACTGCAGGAACATCAAACCGGCACTAGGAAACACACTGAAATACTAGAGTAAAAGTTTCCCCTGCAACCCGTTCCCTTTGTGCTAGATGAACGAACGTCTCTCCACATGCTCACTTCTGAGAGTTAAGTGTGTGTGAAAGCCGTCCTTCACCTACATTGTTGGGAACACAAAGTTCCTTTTCAGTTGCAAACTACACTCCATACATATATATGGGGAGGTACTTGCTCCAACTCGGTTTTACAGTGAAAACTGCAGGATCTTCAAACCGGCACTAGGAAACACACTGAGAAACTAGAGTAAAAGTTTCCCCTGCAACCCGTTCCCTTTGTGCTAGATGAACGAAAGTCTCTCCACATGCTCAGTTCTGAGAGATAAGTGTGTGTGAAAACCGTCCTTCACCTACATTGTTGGGAACACAAAGTTCCTTTTCAGTTGTAAACTACACTCCATACATATATATGGGGAGGTACTAGCTCCAACTCGGTTTTACAGTGAAAACTGCAGGAACTTCATACTGGCACTAGGAAACACACTGAGAAACTAGAGTAAAATTTTCCCCTGCAACCAGTTCCATTTGTGCTAGATGAACGAACGTCTCTCCACATGCTCAGTTGTGAGAGATAAGTGTGTGTGAAAGCCGTCCTTCACCTAGATTGTAGGGAACACAAAGTTCCTTTTCAGTTGCAAACTACAATCCATACATATATATGGGGAGGTACTAGCTCCAACTCGATTTTACAGTGAAAACTGCAGGAAATTCAAACCGGCACTAGGAAACACACTAAGAAACAAGAGTAAAAGTTTCCCCTGCAACCCGTTCCCTTTGTGCTAGATGAACGAACGTCTCTCCACATGCTCACTTCTGAGAGTTAAGTGTGTGTGAAAGCCGTCCTTCACCTACATTGTTGGGAACACAAAGTTCCTTTTCAGTTGCAAACTACACTCCATACATATATATGGGGAGGTACAAGCTCCAACACGCTTTTACAGTGAAAACTGCAGGAACATCAAACCGGCACTAGGAAACACACTGAGAAACTAGAGTAAAAGTTTCCCCTGCAACCCGTTCCCTTTGTGCTAGATGAACGAACGTCTCTCCACATGCTCAGTTCTGAGAGACAAGTGTGTGTGAAAACCGTCCTTCACCTACATTGTTGGGAACACAAAGTTCCTTTTCAGTTGTAAACTACACTCCATACATATATATGGGGAGGTACTAGCTCCAACTCTGTTTTACAGTGAAAACTGCAGGAACTTCATACTGGCATTAGGAAACACACTGAGAAACTAGAGTAAAAGTTTCCCCTTCAACCCGTTCCCTTTGTGCTAGATGAACGAACGTCTCTCCACATGCTCAGTTCTGAGAGATAAGTGTGTGTGAAAGCCGACCTTCAACTAAATTGTTGGGAACACAAAGTTCCTTTTCAGTTGCAAACTACAATCCATACATATAAAAGGGGAGGTACTAGATCAAACTCGGTTTTATAGTGAATACTGCAGGAAGTTCAAACCGGCACTTTTAAACATACTGAGAAACTAGAGTAAAAGTTACCCCTGCAACCCGTTCCCTTTGTGCGAGATGAACGAACGTCTCCCCACATGCTCACTTCTGAGAGTTAAGTGTGTGTGAAAGCCGTCCTTCACCTAGATTGTAGGGAACACAAAGTTCCTTTTCAGTTGCAAACTACAATCCATACATATATATGGGGAGGTACTAGCTCCAACACGGTTTTACAGTGAAAACTGCAGGAACTTCAAACCGGCACTAGGAAACACACTAAGAAACTAGAGTAAAAGTTTCCCCTGCAACCAGTTCCCTTTGTGCTAGATGAACGAACGTCTCTCCACATGCTCAGTTCTGAGAGATAAGTGTGTGTGAAAGCCGTCCTTCAACTAGATTTTTTTGAACATAAAGTTCATTTTCAGTTGCAAACTACAATCCATACATATATATGGGGAGGTAATAGCTCCAACTCGGTTTTACAGTGAAAACTGCAGGAACTTCAAACCGGCACTAGGAATCACACTGAGAAACTAGAGTAAAAGTTTCCACTGCAAACCGTTCCATTTGTGCTAGATGAACGAACGTCTCACCACATGCTCATTTCTGAGAGATAAGTGTGTGTGAAAGCCGTCCTTCACCTAGATTGTTGGGAACACAAAGTTCCTTTTCAGTTGCAAACTACACTCCATACATTTATATGGGGAGGTACTAGCTCCAACTCGGTTTTACAGTGAAAACTGCAGGAACTTCAAACCGGCATTAGGAAACACACTGAGAAACTAGAGTAAAAGTTTCCCCTGCAACCCGTTCCCTTTGTGCTAGATGAACGAACGTCTCTCCACATGCTCAGTTCTGAGAGATAAGTGTGTGTGAAAGCCGTCCTTCAGCTAAATTGTTGGGAACACAAAGTTCCTTTTCAGTTGCAAACTACACTCCATACATATATATGGGGAGGTACTAGATCCAACTCGGTTTTACAGTGAATACTGCAGGAAGTTCAAAGCGGCATTATTAATCATACTGAGAAACTAGAGTAAAAGTTACCCCTGCAACCCGTTCCCTTTCTGCGAGATGAACGAACGTCTCCCCACATGCTCACTTCTGAGAGTTAAGTGTGTGTGAAAGCCGTCCTTCACCTAGATTGTAGGGAACACAAAGTTCCTTTTCAGTTGCAAACTACACTCCATAAATATATATGGGGAGGTACTAGCTCCAACTCGGTTTTACAGTGAAAACTGCAGGAACTTCAAACCGGCACTAGGAAACACACTAAGAAACTAGAGTAAAAGTTTCCCCTGCAACCCGTACAATTTGTGCTAGATGAACGAACGTCTCTCCACATGCTCAGTTCTGAGAGATAACTGTGTGTGAAAGCCGTCCTTCAACTAAATTTTTGGGAACACAAAGTTCCTTTTCAGTTGCAAACTACAATCCATACATATAAAAGGGGAGGTTCTAGATCCAACTCGGTTTTACAGTGAAAACTGCAGGAACATCAAACCGGCACTATTAAACACACTGAGAAACTAGAGAAAAAGTTACCCCTGCAACCCGTTCCCTTTGTGCGAGATGAACGAACGTCTCCCCACATGCTCAGTTCTGAGAGATATGTGTGTGTGAAAGCCGTCCTTCACCTAGATTGTTGGGAACACAAAGTTCCTTTTCAGTTGCAAACTACATCCCATACATATATATGGGGTGGTACAAGCTCCAACTCGGTTTTAAAGTGAAAACTGCAGGAACTTCAAACCGGCACTAGGAAACACACTGAAATACTAGAGTAAAAGTTTCCCCTGCAATCCGTTCCCTTTGTGCTAGATGAACGAACGTCTCTCCACATGCTCAGTTCTGAGAGATAAGTGTGTGTGAAAGCCGTCCTTCAACTAGATTTTTTTGAACATAAAGTTCATTTTCAGTTGCAAACTACAATCCATACATATATATGGGGAGGTAATAGCTCCAACTCGGTTTTACAGTGAAAACTGCAGGAACTTCAAACCGGCACTAGGAATCACACTGAGAAACTAGAGTAAAAGTTTCCACTGCAAACCGTTCCATTTGTGCTAGATGAACGAACGTCTCTCCACATGCTCATTTCTGAGAGATAAGTGTGTGTGAAAGCCGTCCTTCACCTAGATTGTTGGGAACACAAAGTTCCTTTTCAGTTGCAAACTACACTCCATACATTTATATGGGGAGGTACTAGCTCCAACTCGGTTTTACAGTGAAAACTGCAGGAACTTCAAACCGGCATTAGGAAACACACTGAGAAACTAGAGTAAAAGTTTCCCCTGCAACCCGTTCCCTTTGTGCTAGATGAACGAACGTCTCTCCACATGCTCAGTTCTGAGAGATAAGTGTGTGTGAAAGCCGTCCTTCAGCTAAATTGTTGGGAACACAAAGTTCCTTTTCAGTTGCAAACTACACTCCATACATATATATGGGGAGGTACTAGATCCAACTCGGTTTTACAGTGAATACTGCAGGAAGTTCAAAGCGGCATTATTAATCATACTGAGAAACTAGAGTAAAAGTTACCCCTGGAACCCGTTCCCTTTCTGCGAGATGAACGAACGTCTCCCCACATGCTCACTTCTGAGAGTTAAGTGTGTGTGAAAGCCGTCCTTCACCTAGATTGTAGGGAACACAAAGTTCCTTTTCAGTTGCAAACTACACTCCATAAATATATATGGGGAGGTACTAGCTCCAACTCGGTTTTACAGTGAAAACTGCAGGAACTTCAAACCGGCACTAGGAAACAAACTAAGAAACTAGAGTAAAAGTTTCCCCTGCAACCCGTACAATTTGTGCTAGATGAACGAACGTCTCTCCACATGCTCAGTTCTGAGAGATAACTGTGTGTGAAATCCGTCCTTCAACTAAATTGTTGGGAACACAAAGTTCCTTTTCAGTTGCAAACTACAATCCATACATATAAAGGGGAGGTTCTAGATCCAACTCGGTTTTACAGTGAAAACTGCAGGAACTTCAAACCGGCACTATTAAACACACTGAGAAACTAGAGAAAAAGTTACCCCTGCAACCCGTTCCCTTTGTGCGAGATGAACGAACGTCTCCCCACATGCTCAGTTCTGAGAGATATGTGTGTGTGAAAGCCGTCCTTCACCTAGATTGTTGGGAACACAAAGTTCCTTTTCAGTTGCAAACTACATCCCATACATATATATGGGGTGGTACAAGCTCCAACTCGGTTTTAAAGTGAAAACTGCAGGAACTTCAAACCGGCACTAGGAAACACACTGAAATACTAGAGTAAAAGTTTCCCCTGCAATCCGTTCCCTTTGTGCTAGATGAACGAACGTCTCTCCACATGCTCAGTTCTGAGAGATAAGTGTGTGTGAAAGCCGTCCTTCACCTAGATTGTTGGGAACACAAAGTTCCTTTTCAGTTGCAAACTACACTCCATACATATATATGGGGAGGTACTAGCTCCAACTGGGTTTTACAGTGAAAACTGCAGGAACTTCAAACTGGCACTAGGAAACACACTGAGAAACTAGAGTAAAAGTTTCCCCTACAATCCGTTCCCTATGTGCTTGTTGAACGAACGTCTCTCCACATGATCACTTCTGAGGGTTAAGTGTGTGTGAAAGCCGTCCTTCACCTACATTGTTGGGAACACAAAGTTCCTTTTCAGTTGCAAACTACACTCCATACATATATATGGGGAGGTACTTGCTCCAACTCGGTTTTACAGTGAAAACTGCAGGATCTTCAAACCAGCACTAGGAAACACACTGAGAAACTAGAGTAAAAGTTTCCCCTGCAACCCGTTCCCTTTGTGCTAGATGAACGAACGTCTCTCCACATGCTCAGTTCTGAGAGATAAGTGTGTGTGAAAACCGTCCTTCACCTACATTGTTGGAACACAAAGTTCCTTTTCAGTTGTAAACTAGACTCCATACATATATATGGGGAGGTACTAGCTCCAACTCCGTTTTACAGTGAAAACTGCAGGAACTTCATACTGGCACTAGGAAACACACTGAGAAACTAGAGTAAAAGTTTCCCCTGCAACCCGTTCCCTTTGTGCTAGATGAACGAACGTCTCTCCACATGCTCAGTTGTGAGAGATAAGTGTGTGTGAAAGCCGTCCTTCACCTAGATTGTTGGGAACACAAAGTACCTTTTCAGTTGCAAACTACACTCCATACATATATATGGGGAGGTTCTAGCTCCAACTCGGTTTTACAGTGAAAACTGCAGGAACTTCAAACCCGCACTAGGAAACACACTGAGAAACTAGAGTAAAAGTTTCCCCTGCAACCCGTTCCCTTTGTGCTAGATGAACGAACGTCTCTCCACATGCTCACTTCTGAGAGTTAAGTGTGTGTGAAAGCCGTCCTTCACCTACATTGTTGGGAACACAAAGTTCCTTTTCAGTTGCAAACTACACTCCATACATATATATGGGGAGGTACTAGCTCCAACTCGGTTTTACAGTGAAAACTGCAGGAACATCAAACCGGCACTAGGAAACACACTGAGAAACGAGAGTAAAAGTTTCCCCTGCAAACCGTTCCCTTTGTGCTAGATGAACGAACGTCTCTCCACATGCTCAGTTCTGAGAGATAAGTGTGTGTGAAAACCGTCCTTCACCTACATTGTTGGGAACACAAAGTTCCTTTTCAGTTGTAAACTACACTCCATACATATATATGGGGAGGTAATAGCTCCAACTCGGTTTTACAGTCAAAACTGCAGGAACTTCAAACCGGCACTAGGAATCACACTGAGAATGTAGAGTAAAAGTTTCCCCTGCAAACCGTTCCATTTGTGCTAGATGAACGAACGTATCTCCACATGCTCATTTCTGAGAGATAAGTGTGTGTGAAAGCGGTCCTTCACCTAGATTGTTGGGAACACAAAGGTCCTTTTCAGTTGCAAACTACACTCCATACATATATATGGGGAGGTACTAGCTCCAACTCGGTTTTACAGTGAAAACTGCAGGAACTTCAAACCCGCACTAGGAAACACACTGAGAAATTAGAGTAAAAGTTTCCCCTGCAACCCGTTCCCTTTGTGCTAGATGAACGAACGTCTCTCCACATGCTCACTTCTGAGAGTTAAGTGTGTGTGAAAGCCGACCTTCAACTACATTGTTGGGAACACAAAGTTCCTTTTCAGTTGCAAACTACACTCCATACATATATATGGGGAGGTACTAGCTCCAACTCGGTTTTACAGTGAAAACTGCAGGAACATCAAACCGGCACTAGGAAACACACTGAGAAACTAGAGTAAAAGTTTCCCCTGCAACCCGTTCCCTTTGTGCTAGATGAACGAACGTCTCTCCACATGCTCAGTTCTGAGAGATAAGTGTGTGTGAAAGCCGTCCTTCAACTAAATTGTTGGGAACACAAAGTTCCTTTTCAGTTGCAAACTACAATCCATACATATAAAAGGGGAGGTACAAGATCAAACTCGATTTTACAGTGAATAATGCAGGAAGTTCAAACCGGCACTATTAAACATACTGAGAAACTAGAGTAAAAGTTACCCCTGCAAGCCGTTCCCTTTGTGCGAGATGAACGAACGTCTCCCCACATGCTCACTTCTGAGAGTTAAGTGTGTGTGAAAGCTGTCCTTCACCTAGATTGTAGGGAACACAAAGTTCCTTTTCAGTTGCAAACTACAATCCATACATATATATGGGGAGGTACTAGCTCCAAATCGGTTTTACAGTGAAAACTGCAGGAACTTCAAACCGGCACTAGGAAACACACTAAGAAACTAGAGTAAAAGTTTCCCCTGCAACCCGTTCCCTTTGTGCTAGATGAACGAACGTCTCTCCACATGCTCAGTTCTGAGAGATAAGTGTGTGTGAAAGCCGTCCTTCAACTAGATTGTTGGGAACATAAAGTTCATTTTCAGTTGCAAACTACACTCCATACATATATATGGGTAGGTAATAGCTCCAACTCGGTTTTAAAGTGAAAACTGCAGGAACTTCAACCCGGGACTAGGAATCACACTGAGAAACTAGAGTAAAAGTTTCCACTGCAAACCGTTCCATTTGTGCTAGATGAACGAACGTCTCTCCACATGCTCATTTCTGAGAGATAAGTGTGTGTGAAAGCCGTCCTTCACCTAGATTGTTGGGAACACAAAGTTCCTTTTCAGTTGCAAACTGCACTCCATACATATATATGGGGAGGTACTAGCTCCAACTCGGTTTTACAGTGAAAACTGCAGGAACTTCAAACCGGCACTAGGAAACACACTGAGAAACTAGAGTAAAAGTTTCCCCTGCAACCCTTTCCCTTTGTGCTAGATGAACAAACGTCTCTCCACATGCTCACTTCTGAGAGTTAAGTGTGTGTGAAAGCCGTCCTTCACCTACATTGTTGGGAACACAAAGTTCCTTTTCAGTTGCAAACTACACTCCATACATATATATGGGTAGGTACTAGCTCCAACTCGGTTTTACAGTGAAAACTGCAGGAACATCAAACCGGCACTAGGAAACACACTGAGAAACTAGAGTAAAAGTTTCCCCTGCAACCCGTTCCCTTTGTGCTAGATGAACGAACGTCTCTCCACATGCTCAGTTCTGAGAGATAATTGTGTGTGAAAGCCGTCCTTCACCTACATTGTTGGGAACACAAAGTTTCTTTTCAGTTGCGAACTACACTCCATACATATATATGGGGAGTTACTAGCTCCAACTCGGTTTTACAGTGAAGACTGCAGGAACTTCATACTGGCACTAGGAAACACACTGAGAAACTAGAGTAAAATTTCCCCTGCAACCCGTTCCATTTGTGCTAGATGAACGAACCTCTTTCCACATGCTCAGTTCTGAGAGATAAGTGTGTGTGAAAGCCGTCCTTCAGCTAAATTGTTGGGAACACAAAGTTCCTTTTCAGTTGCAAACTACAATCCATACATATAAAAGGGGAGGTACTAGATCCAACTCGGTTTTACAGTGAATACTGCATGAAGTTCAAACCGGCACTATTAAACATACTGAGAAACTAGAGTAAAAGTTACCCCTGCAACCCGTTCCCTTTGTGCGAGATGAACGAACGTCTCCCCACATGCTCACTTCTGAGAGTTAAGTGTGTGTGAAAGCTGTCCTTCACCTAGATTGTAGGGAACACAAAGTTCCTTTTCAGTTGCAAACTACAATCCATACATATATATGGGGAGGTACTAGCTCCAACTCGGTTTTACAGTGAAAACTGCAGGAAATTCAAACCGGCACTAGGAAACACACTAAGAAACTAGAGTAAAAGTTTCCCCTGCAACCCGTTCCCTTTGTGCTAGATGAATGAACGTCTCTCCACATGCTCAGTTCTGAGAGATAAGTGTGTGTGAAAGCCGTCCTTCAACTAGATTGTTGGGAACATAAAGTTCATTTTCAGTTGCATACTACACTCCATACATATATATGGCGAGGTAATAGCTCCAACTCGGTTTTACAGTGAAAACTGCAGGAACTTCAACCCGGCACTAGGAAACACACTGAGAAAGTAGAGTAAAAGTTTCCCCTGCAACCCGTTCCCTTTGTGCTAGATGAACGAACGTCTCTCCACATGCTCAGTTCTGAGAGATAAGTGTGTGTGGAAACCGTCCTTCACCTACATTGTTGGGAACACAAAGTTTCTTTTCAGTTGCGAACTACACTCCATACATATATATGGGGAGGTACCAGCTCAAACTCGGTTTTACAGTGAAGACTGCAGGAACTTCATACTGGCACTAGGAAACACACTGAGAAACTAGAGTAAAAGTTTCCCCTGCAACCCGTTCCCTTTGTGCTAGATGAACGAACCTCTCTCCACATGCTCAGTTCTGAGAGTTAAGTGTGTGTGAAAGCCGTACTTCAGTTAAATTGTTGGGAACACAAAGTTCCTTTTCAGTTGCAAACTACAATCCATATATATATATGGGGAGGTACTAGCTCCAACTCGGTTTTACAGTGAAAACTGCAGGAACTTCAAACCGGCACTAGGAAACACACTAAGAAACTAGAGTAAAAGTTTCCCCTGCAAACCGTTCCCTTTGTGCTAGATGAACGAACGTCTCTCCACATGCTCAGTTCTGAGAGATAATTTTTTGTGAAAGCCGTCCTTCAAATAGATTGTTGGGAACACAAAGTTCCTTTTCAGTTGCAAACTACACCCATACGTATATATGGGTTGTTACTAGCTCCAACTCGGTTTTAAAGTGAAAACTGCAGGATCTTCAAACCGGCATTACGAAACACACTGAAAATCTAGAGTAAAAGTTTCTCCTGCAACCCGTACCATTTGTGCTAGATGAACGAACGTCTCTCCACATGCTCACTTCTGAGAGATAAGTGTGTGTGAAAGCTGTCTTTCAACTAGATTGCTGGGAACACAAAGTTCCTTTTCAGTTGCAAACTAAACTGCATACAAATATATGGGGTAGTACTAGCTCCAACTCGGGTTTACAGCGCAAACTGCAGGAACTTCAAACCGGCACTAGGAAACAGACTGAGAAACCAGAGTAAAAATTCTCCTGCAAACCGTTCCATTTGTGCTAGGTGAACGAACGTCTCTCCACATGCTCATATCTGAGAGATAATTGTGTGTGAAAGCCGTCCTTCAACTAGATGGTTGGGAACACAAAGTTCATTTTCAGTTGCAAACTACACTCCATACATATATATGGGGAGGTACAAGCTCCAACTCGGTTTTACAGTGTAAACTGCAGGAACTTCAAACCGGCACTAGGAAACACACTTAGAAACTAGAGTAAAAGTTTCCCCTGCAACCCGTTCCCTTTGTGCTAGATGAACGAACGTCTCTCCACATGCTCAGTTCTGAGAGATAATTGTGTGTAAGCCGTCCTTCAACTAGATTGCTGGGAACACAAAGTTCCTTTACAGTTGCAAACTACACTCCATACATATATATGGGGAAGTACTAGATCAAACTCGGTTTTACAGCGAAAAATGCAGGAACTTCAAACCGGCACTAGGAAACAGACTGAGAAACCAGAGTAAAAATTCTCCTGCAAACCGTTCCATTTGTGCTAGATGAACGAACGTCTCCCCACATGCTCACTTCTGAGAGATAAGTGTGTGTGAAAGCCGTTCTTCAAATACATTGTTGGGAACACAAAGTTCCTTTTCAGTTGCAAACTACACTCCATACATATATATGGGGAGGTACTAGCTCCAACTCGGTTTTACAGTGAAAACTGCAGGAACGTCAAACCGGCACTAGGAAACACACTGAGAAATTAGAGTAAATGTTTCCCCTGCAACCCGTTCCCTTTGTGCTTGTTGAACGAATGTCTCTCCACATGCTCACTTCTGAGGGTTAAGTGTGTGTGAAACCCGTCCTTCAACTAGATTGTAGGGAACACAAAGTTCCTTTTCAGTTGCAAACTACAATCCAAATATATATATGGGGAGGTACTAGCTCCAACTCGGTTTTACAGTGAAAATTGCAGGAACTTCAAACTGGCACTAGGAAACACACTGAGAAACTAGAGTAAAAGTTTCCACTGCAAACCGTTCCCTTTGTGCTAGATGAATGAACGTCTCTCCACATGCTCACTTCTGAGAGTTAAGTGTGTGTGAAAGCCGTCCTTCACCTAGATTGTAGGGAACACAAAGTTCCTTTTCAGTTGCAAACAACAATCCATACATATATATGGGGAGGTACTAGCTCCAACTCGACTTTACAGTGAAAACTGCAGGAAATTCAAACCGGCACTAGGAAACACACTGAGAAACTAGAGTAAAAGTTTCCCCTGCAACCCGTTCCCTTTGTGCTAGATGAACGAACGTCTCTCCACATGCTCAGTTCTCAGAGATAAGTGTGTGTGAAAGCCGTCCTTCACCCTGATTGTTGGGAACACAAAGTTCCTTTTCAGTTGCAAACTACACTCCATACATATATATGGGGAGGTACTAGCTCCAACTCGGTTTTACAGTGAAAACTGCAGGAACTTCAAACCGGCACTAGGAAACACACTGAGAAACTAGATTAAAAGTTTCCCCTGCAACCCGTTCCCTTTGTGCTAGATGAACGAATGTCTCTCCACATGCTCACTTCTGAGATTTAAGTGTGTGTGAAAGCCGTCCTTCACCTAATTGTTGGGAACACAAAGTTCCTTTTCAGTTGCAAACTACACTCCATACATATATATGGGGAGGTACTAGCTCCAACTGGGTTTTACAGTGAAAACTGCAGGAACTTCAAACTGGCACTAGGAAACACACTGAGAAACTAGAGTAAAAGTTTCCCCTGCAACCCGTTCCCTTTGTGCTTATTGAACGAACGTCTCTCCACATGCTCACTTCTGAGAGTTAAGTGTGTGTGAAAGCCGTCCTTCACCTAATTGTTGGGAACACAAAGTTCCTTTCCAGTTGCAAACTACACTCCATACATATATATGGGGAAGTACTAGCTCCAACTCGGTTTTACAGTGAAAACTGCAGGAACATCAAATCGGCACTAGGAAACACACTGAGAAATTAGAGTAAATGTTTCCCCTGCAACCCATTCCCTTTGTGCTAGTTGAACGAACGTCTCTCCACATGATCACTTCTGAGAGTTAAGTGTGTGTGAAAGCCGTCCTTCACCTAGATTGTTGGGAACACAAAGTTCCTTTTCAGTTGCAAACTACAATCCATACATATATATGGGGAGGTACTCGCTCCAAATTGGTTTTACAGTGAAAACTGCAGGAACTTCAAACCGGCCCTTGGACACACACTGAAATACTAGAGTAATAGTTTCCCAAGCAACCCGTTCCCTTTGTGCTAGATGAACGAACGTCTCTCCACATGCTCAGTTCTCAGAGATAAGTGTGTGTGAAAGCCGTCCTTCACCTAGATTGTTGGGAACACAAAGTTCCTTTTCAGTTGCAAACTACACTCCATACATATATATGGGGAGGTACTTGCTCCAACTGGGTTTTACAGTGAAAACTGCAGGAACTTCAAACTGGCACTAGGAAACACACTGAGAAACTAGAGTAAAAGTTTCCCCTGCAACCCTTTCCCTTTGTGCTTATTGAACGAACGTCTCTCCACATGCTCACTTCTGAGAGTTAAGTGTGTGTGAAAGCCGTCCTTCACCTACATTGTTGGGAACACAAAGTTCCTTTTCATTTGCAAACTACACTCCATACATATATATGGGGAGGTACTTGCTCCAACACGGTTTTACAGAGAAAACTGCAGGATCTTCAAACCGGCACTAGGAAACACACTGAGAAACTAGAGTAAAAGTTTCCCCTGCAACCCGTTCCCTTTGTGCTAGATGAACGAACGTCTCTCCACATGCTCAGTTCTGAGAGATAAATGTGTGTGAAAACCGTAGTTCACCTACATTGTTGGGAACACAAAGTTCCTTTTCAGTTGTAAACTACATTCCATACATATATATGGGGAGGTACTAGCTCCAACTCCGTTTTACAGTGAAAACTGCAGGAACTTCAAACCGGCATTAGGAAACACACTGAGAAACTAGAGTAAAAGTTTCCCCTGCAACCCGTTCCCATTGTGCTAGATGAATGAACGTCTCTCCACATGCTCAGTTCTCAGAGATAAGTGTGTGTGAAAGCCGTCCTTCACCTAGAATGTAGGGAACACAAAGTTCCTTTTCAGTTGCAAACTACACTCCATACATATATATGGGGAGGTAATAGCTCCAACTCGGTTTTACAGTGAAAACTGCAGGAACTTCAAACCGGCACTAGGAAACACACTGAGAAACTAGAGTAAAAGTTTCCCCTGCAACCCGTTCCCTTTGTGCTAGATGAACGAACGTCTCTCCACATGCTCAGTTCTGAGAGTTAAGTGTGTGTGAAAGCCGTCCTTCACCTAAATTGTTGGGAACACAAAGTTCCTTTTCAGTTGCAAACTACACTCCATACATATATATGGGGAGGTAATAGCTCCAACTCGGTTTTACAGTGAAAACTGCAGGAACTTCAAACCGGCACTAGGAAACACACTGAGAAACTAGAGTAAAAGTTTCCCCTGCAACCCGTTCCCTTTGTGCTAGATGAACGAACGTCTCTCCACATGCTCACTTCTGAGAGTTAAGTGTGTGTGAAAGCCGTCCTTCACCTACATTGTTGGGAACACAAAGTTCCTTTCCAGTTGCAAACTACACTCCATACATATATATGGGGTAGTACTAGCTCCAACTCGGTTTTACAGTGAAAACTGCAGGAACATCAAATCGGCACTAGGAAACACACTGAGAAATTAGAGTAAATGTTTCCCCTGCAACCCATTCCTTTTGTGCTAGTTGAACGAACGTCTCTCCACATGCTCACTTCTGAGAGTTAAGTGTGTGTGAAAGCCGTCCTTCACCTAGATTGTTGGGAACACAAAGTTCCTTTTCAGTTGCAAACTACAATCCATATATATATATGGGGAGGTACTAGCACCAACTAGGTTTTACAGTGAAAACTGCAGGAACTTCAAACCGGCACTAGGAAACACACTGAAATACTAGAGTAAAAGTTACCCCTGCAACCCGTTCCCTTTGTGTTAGATGAACGAACGTCTCTCCACATGCTCAGTTCTGAGAGATAAGTGTGTGTGAAAACCGTCTTTCACCTTGATTATTGGGAACACAAAGTTCCTTTTCAGTTGCAAACTACACTCCATACATATATATGGGGAGGTACTAGCTCCAACTCGGTTTTACAGTGAAAACTGCAGGAAATTCAAACTGGCACTAGGAAACACACTGAGAAACAAGAGTAAAAGTTTCCCCTGCAACACGTTCCCTTTGTGCTTGTTGAACGAACGTCTCTCCACATGCTCACTCCTGAGAGTTAAGTGTGTGTGAAAGCCGTCTTTCACCTACATTGTTGGGAACACAAAGTTCCTTTTCAGTTGCAAACTACACTCCATACATATATATGGGGAGGTACTAGCTCCAACTCCGTTTTACAGTGAAAACTGCAGGAACTTCAAACCGGCACTATTAAACATACTGAGAAACTAGAGTAAAAGTTACCCCTGCATCCCGTTCCCTTTGTGCGAGATGAACGAACGTCTCCCCACATGCTCACTTCTGAGAGTTAAGTGTGTGTGAAAGCTGTCCTTCACCTAGATTGTAGGGAACACAAAGTTCCTTTTCAGTTGCAAACTACAATCCATACATATATATGGGGAGGTACTAGCTCCAACTCGATTTTACAGTGAAAACTGCAGGAAATTCAAACCGGCACTAGGAAACACACTAAGAAACTAGAGTAAAAGTTTCCCCTGCAACCCTTTCCCTTTGTGCTAGATGAACGAACGTCTCTCCACATGCTCAGTTCTGAGAGATAAGTGTGTGTGAAAGCCGTCCTTCAACTAGATTGTTGGGAACATAAAGTTCATTTTCAGTTGCAAACTACACTCCATACATATATATGGGGAGGTAATAGCTCCAACTCGGTTTTACAGTGAAAACTGCAGGAACTTCAACCCGGCACTAGGAAACACACTGAGAAACTAGAGTAAAAGTTTCCCCTGCAACCCGTTCCCTTTGTGCTAGATGAACGAACGTCTCTCCACATGCTCTGTTCTGAGAGATAAGTGTGTGTGGAAACCGTCCTTCACCTACATTGTTGGGAACACAAAGTTTCTTTTCAGTTGCGATCTACACTCCATACATATATATGGGGAGGTACCAGCTCCAACTCGGTTTTACAGTGAAGACTGCAGGAACTTCATACTGGCACTAGGAAACACACTGAGAAACTAGAGTAAAAGTTTCCCCTGCAACCCGTTCCCTTTGTGCTAGATGAACGAACCTCTCTCCACATGCTCAGTTCTGAGAGTTAAGTGTGTGTGAAAGCCGTCCTTCAGCTAAATTGTTGGGAACACAAAGTTCCTTTTCAGTTGCAAACTACAATCCATACATACATACAGGTAGGTACTAGCTCCAACACAGTTTTACAGTGAAAACTGCAGGAACTTCAAACCGGCACTAGGAAACACACTGAGAAACTAGAGTAAAAGTTTCCCCTGCAACCCGTTCCCTTTGTGCTAGATGAACGAACGTCTCTCCACATGCTCAGTTCTCAGAGATAAGTGTGTGTGAAAGCCGTCCTTCACCCTGATTGTTGGGAACACAAAGTTCCTTTTCAGTTGCAAACTACACTCCATACATATATATGGGGAGGTACTAGCTCCAACTCGGTTTTACAGTGAAAACTGCAGGAACTTCAAACCGGCACTAGGAAACACACTGAGAAACTAGATTAAAAGTTTCCCCTGCAACCCGTTCCCTTTGTGCTAGATGAACGAACGTCTCTCCACATGCTCACTTCTGAGATTTAAGTGTGTGTGAAAGCCGTCCTTCACCTAATTGTTGGGAACACAAAGTTCCTTTTCAGTTGCAAACTACACTCCATACATATATATGGGGAGGTACTAGCTCCAACTGGGTTTTACAGTGAAAACTGCAGGAACTTCAAACTGGCACTAGGAAACACACTGAGAAACTAGAGTAAAAGTTTCCCCTGCAACCCGTTCCCTTTGTGCTTATTGAACGAACGTCTCTCCACATGCTCACTTCTGAGAGTTAAGTGTGTGTGAAAGCCGTCCTTCACCTAGATTGTTGGGAACACAAAGTTCCTTTTCAGTTGCAAACTACACTCCATACATATATATGGGGAGGTACTTGTTCCAACTCGGTTTTACAGAGAAAACTGCAGGATCTCCAAACCGGCACTAGGAAACACACTGAGAAACTAGAGTAAAAGTTTCCCCTGCAACCCGTTCCCTTTGTGCTAGATGAACGAACGTCTCTCCACATGCTCAGTTCTGAGAGATAAGTGTGTGTGAAAACCGTAGTTCACCTACATTGTTGGGAACACAAAGTTCCTTTTCAGTTGTAAACTACATTCCATACATATATATGGGGAGGTACTAGCTCCAACTCCGTTTTACAGTGAAAACTGCAGGAACTTCAAACCGGCACTAGGAAACACACTGAGAAACTAGAGTAAAAGTTTCCCCTGCAACCCGTTCCCTTTGTGCTAGATGAACGAACGTCTCTCCACATGCTCACTTCTGAGAGTTAAGTGTGTGTGAAAGCCGTCCTTCACCTAATTGTTGGGAACACAAAGTTCCTTTCCAGTTGCAAACTACACTCCATACATATATATGGGGAAGTACTAGCTCCAACTCGGTTTTACAGTGAAAACTGCAGGAACATCAAATCGGCACTAGGAAACACACTGAGAAATTAGAGTAAATGTTTCCCCTGCAACCCATTCCCTTTGTGCTAGTTGAACGAACGTCTCTCCACATGATCACTTCTGAGAGTTAAGTGTGTGTGAAAGCCGTCCTTCACCTAGATTGTTGGGAACACAAAGTTCCTTTTCAGTTGCAAACTACAATCCATACATATATATGGGGAAGTACTCGCTCCATTCGGTTTTACAGTGAAAACTGCAGGAACTTCAAACCGGCCCTTGGACACACACTGAAATACTAGAGTAATAGTTTCCCATGCAACCCGTTCCCTTTGTGCTAGATGAACGAACGTCTCTCCACATGCTCAGTTCTCAGAGATAAGTGTGTGTGAAAGCCGTCCTTCACCTAGATTGTTGGGAACACTAAGTTCCTTTTCAGTTGCAAACTACACTCCATAAATATATATGGGGAGGTACTAGCTCCAACTCGGTTTTACAGTGAAAACTGCAGGAACTTCAAACTGGCACTAGGAAACACACTGAGAAACTAGAGTAAAAGTTTCCCCTGCAACCCGTTCCCTTTGTGCTTATTGAACGAACGTCTCTCCACATGCTCACTTCTGAGAGTTAAGTGTGTGTGAAAGCCGTCCTTCACCTACATTGTTGGGAACACAAAGTTCCTTTTCATTTGCAAACTACACTCCATACATATATATGGGGAAGTACTTGCTCCAACACGGTTTTACAGAGAAAACTGCAGGATCTTCAAACCGGCACTAGGAAACACACTGAGAAACTAGAGTAAAAGTTTCACCTGCAACCCGTTCCCTTTGTGCTAGATGAACGAACGTCTCTCCACATGCTCAGTTCTGAGAGATAAGTGTGTGTGAAAACCGTAGTTCACCTACATTGTTGGGAACACAAAGTTCCTTTTCAGTTGTAAACTACATTCCATACATATATATGGGGAGGTACTAGCTCCAACTCCGTTTTACAGTGAAAACTGCAGGAACTTCAAACCGGCATTAGGAAACACACTGAGAAACTAGAGTAAAAGTTTCCCCTGCAACCCGTTCCCTTTGTGCTAGATGAATGAAAGTCTCTCCACATGCTCAGTTCTCAGAGATAAGTGTGTGTGAAAGCCGTCCTTCACCTAGAATGTAGGGAACACAAAGTTCCTTTTCAGTTGCAAACTACAATCCATAAATATATATGGGGAGGTAATAGCTCCAACTCGGTTTTACAGTGAAAACTGCAGGAACTTCAAACCGGCACTAGGAAACACACTGAGAAACTAGAGTAAAAGTTTCCCCTGCAACCCGTTCCCTTTGTGCTAGATGAACGAACGTCTCTCCACATGCTCACTTCTGAGAGTTAAGTGTGTGTGAAAGCCGTCCTTCACCTACATTGTTGGGAACACAAAGTTCCTTTTCAGTTGCAAACTACACTCCATACATATATATGGGAGGTAATAGCTCCAACTCGGTTTTACAGTGAAAACTGCAGGAACTTCAAACCGGCACTAGGAAACACACTGAGAGACTAGATTAAAAGTTTCCCCTGCAACCCGTTCCCTTTGTGCTCGATGAACGAACGTCTCTCCACATGCTCACTTCTGAGAGTTAAGTGTGTGTGAAAGCCGTCCTTCACCTACATTGTTGGGAACACAAAGTTCATTTCCAGTTGCAAACTACACTCCATACATATATATGGGGTAGTACTAGCTCCAACTCGGTTTTACAGTGAAAACTGCAGGAAAATCAAATCGGCACTAGGAAACACACTGAGAAATTAGAGTAAATGTTTCCCCTGCAACCCATTCCTTTCGTGCTAGTTGAACGGACGTCTCTCCACATGCTCACTTCTGAGAGTTAAGTGTGTGTGAAAGCCGTCCTTCACCTAGATTGTTGGGAACACAAAGTTACTTTTCAGTTGCAAACTACAATCCATATATATATATGGGGAGGTACTAGCTCCAACTAGGTTTTACAGTGAAAACTGCAGGAACTTCAAACCGGCACTAGGAAACACACTGAATACTAGAGTAAAAGTTACCCCTGCAACCCGTTCCCTTTGTGTTAGATGAACGAACGTCTCTCCACATGCTCAGTTCTGAGAGATAAGTGTGTGTGAAAACCGTCCTTCACCTTGATTATTGGGAACACAAAGTTCCTTTTCAGTTGCAAACTACACTCCATACATATATATGGGGAGGTACTAGCTCCAACTCGGTTTTACAGTGAAAACTGCAGTAAATTCAAAAAGGCACTAGGAAACACACTGAGAAACTAGAGTAAAAGTTTCCCCTGCAACACGTTCCCTTTGTGCTTGTTGAACGAACGTCTCTCCACATGCTCACTCCTGAGAGTTAAGTGTGTGTGAAAGCCGTCTTTCACCTACATTGTTGGGAACACAAAGTTACTTTTCAGTTGCAAACTACACTCCATACATATATATGGGGAGGTACTAGCTCCAACTCCGTTTTACAGTGAAAACTGCAGGAACTTCAAACCGGCACTATTAAACATACTGAGAAACTAGAGTAAAAGTTACCACTGCAACCAGTTCCCTTTGTGCGAGATGAACGAACGTCTCCCCACATGCTCTCTTCTGAGAGTTAAGTGTGTTTTAAAGCCGTCCTTCACCTAGATTGTAGGGAACACAAAGTTCCTTTTCAGTTGCAAACTAGAATCCATACATATATATGGGGAGGTACTAGCTCCAAATCGATTTTACAGTGAAAACTGCAGGAAATTCAAACCGGCACTAGGAAACACACTAAGAAACTAGAGTAAAAGTTTCCCCGGCAACCCGTTTCCTTTGTGCTAGATGAACGAACGTCTCTCCACATGCTCAGTTCTGAGAGATAAGTGTGTGTGAAAGCCGTCCTTCAACTAGATTGTTGGGAACACAAAGTTCCTTTTCAGTTGCAAACTACACTCCATACATATATATGGGGAGGTAATAGCTCCAACACGGTTTTACAGTCAAAACTGCAGGAACTTCAAACCGGCACTAGGAATCACACTGAGAATCTAGAGTAAAAGTTTCCCCTGCATCCCGTTCCCTTTGTGCTAGATGAACGAACGTCTCTCCACATGCTCAGTTCTGAGAGGTAAGTGTGTGTGAAAGCCGTCCTTCACCTAGATTGTTGGGAACACAAAGTTCCTTTTCAGTTGCAAACTACACTCCATACATATATATGGGGAGGTACTAGCTCCAACTCGGTTTTACAGTGAAAACTGCAGGAACTTCAAACCCGCACTAGGAAACACACTGAAATACTAGAGTAAAAGTTTCCCCTGCAACCCGTTCCCTTTGTGCTAGATGAACGAACGTCTCTCCACATGCTCAGTTCTGAGAGGTAAGTGTGTGTGAAAGCCGTCCTTCACCTAGATTGTTGGGAACACAAAGTTCCTTTTCAGTTGCAAACTACACTCCATACATATATATGGGGAGGTACTAGCTCCAACTGGGTTTTACAGTGAAAACTGCAGGAACTTCAAACTGGCACTAGGAAACACACTGAGAAACTAGAGTAAAAGTTTCCCCTGCAACCCGTTCCCTTTGTGCTTGTTGAACGAACATCTCTCCACATGCTCACTTCTGAGAGTTAAGTGTGTGTGAAAGCCGTCCTTCACCTACATTGTTGGGAACACAAAGTTCCTTTTCATTTGCAAACTACACTCCATACATATATATGGGGAGGTACTAGCTCCAACTCGGTTTTACAGTGAAAACTGCAGGAAATTCAAACTGGCACTAGGAAACACACTGAGAAACTAGAGTAAAAGCTTCCCCTGCAACACGTTCCCTTTGTGCTTGTTGAACGAACGTCTCTCCACATGCTCACTCCTGAGAGTTAAGTGTGTGTGAAAGCCGTCTTTCACCTACATTGTTGGGAACACAAAGTTCCTTTTCAGTTGCAAACTACACTCCATACATATATATGGGGAGGTACTAGCTCCAACTCCGTTTTACAGTGAAAACTGCAGGAACTTCAAACCGGCACTATTAAACATACTGAGAAACTAGAGTAAAAGTTACCACTGCAACCAGTTCCCTTTGTGCAAGATGAACGAACGTCTCCCCACATGCTCTCTTCTGAGAGTTAAGTGTGTGTGAAAGCCGTCTCTCACCTAGATTGTAGGGAACACAAAGTTCCTTTTCAGTTGCAAACTACAATCCATACATATATATGGGGAGGTACTAGCTCCAACTCGATTTTACAGTGAAAACTGCAGGAAATTCAAACCGGCACTAGGAAACACACTAAGAAACGAGAGTAAAAGTTTCCCCTGCAACCCGTTCCCTTTGTGCTAGATGAACGAACGTCTCTCCACATGCTCAGTTCTGAGAGATAAGTGTGTGTGAAAGCCGTCCTTCAACTAGATTGTTGGGAACACAAAGTTCCTTTTCAGTTGCAAACTACACTCCATACATATATATGGGGAGGTAATAGCTCCAACACGGTTTTACAGTCAAAACTGCAGGAACTTCAAACCGGCACTAGGAATCACACTGAGAATCTAGAGTAAAAGTTTCCCTTGCAACCCGTTCCTTTTGTGCTATATGAACGAACGTCTCTCCACATGCTCAGTTGTGAGAGAAAATTGTGTGTGAAAGCCGTTCTTCAACTAAATTGTTGGGAACACAAAGTTCCTTTTCAGTTGCAAACTACAATCCATACATATAAAAGGGGAGGTACTAGATCAAACTCGGTTTTACAGTGAATACTGCAGGAAGTTCAAACCGGCACTATTAAACATACTGAGAAACTAGAGTAAAAGTTACCACTGCAACCAGTTCCCTTTGTGCGAGATGAACGAACGTCTCCCCACATGCTTTCTTCTGAGAGTTAAGTGTGTGTGAAAGCCGTCCTTCACCTAGATTGTAGGGAACACAAAGTACCTTTTCACTTGCAAACTACACTCCATACATATATATGGGGAGGTACTAGCTCCAACTCGATTTTACAGTGAAAACTGCAGGAAATTCAAACCGGCACTAGGAAACACACTAAGAAACTAGAGTAAAAGTTTCCCCTGCAACCCGTTTCCTTTGTGCTAGATGAACGAACGTCTCTCCACATGCTCAGTTCTGAGAGATAAGTGTGTGTGAAAACCGTCCTTCACCTTGAATATTGGGAACACAAAGTTCCTTTTCAGTTGCAAACTACACTCCATACATATATATGGGGAGGTACTAGCTCCAACTCGGTTTTACAGTGAAAACTGCAGGAAATTCAAACTGGCACTAGGAAACACACTGAGAAACTAGAGTAAAAGTTTCCCCTGCAACACGTTCCCTTTGTGCTTGTTGAACGAACGTCTCTCCACATGCTCACTCCTGAGAGTTAAGTGTGTGTGAAAGCCGTCTTTCACCTACATTGTTGGGAACACAAAGTTCCTTTTCAGTTGCAAACTACACTCCATACATATATATGGGGAGGTACTAGCTCCAACTCCGTTTTACAGTGAAAACTGCAGGAATTTCAAACCGGCACTATTAAACATACTGAGAAACTAGAGTAAAAGTTACCACTGCAACCAGTTCCCTTTTTGCGAGATGAACGAACGTCTCCCCACATGCTCTCTTCTGAGAGTTAAGTGTGTGTGAAAGCCGTCCTTCACCTAGATTGTAGGGAACACAAAGTTCCTTTTCAGTTGCAAACTACAATCCATACATATATATGGGGAGGTACTAGCTCCAACTCGATTTTACAGTGAAAACTGCAGGAAATTCAAACCGGCACTAGGAAACACACTAAGAAACTAGAGTAAAAATTTCCCCTGCAACCCGTTTCCTTT
Source organism: Camelus bactrianus (assembly GCF_048773025.1). NCBI lineage: Eukaryota > Metazoa > Chordata > Mammalia > Artiodactyla > Camelidae > Camelus > Camelus bactrianus. The sequence goes on along the minus strand of NC_133549.1, from coordinate 4,570,623 downwards.
GTGCTAGATGAACGAACGTCTCTCCACATGCTCAGTTCTGAGAGATAAGTGTGTGTGAAAGCCGTCCTTCAACTAGATTGTTGGGAACACAAAGTTCCTTTTCAGTTGCAAACTACACTCCATACATATATATGGGGAGGTAATAGCTCCAACACGGTTTTACAGTCAAAACTGCAGGAACTTCAAACCGGCACTAGGAATCACACTGAGAATCTAGAGTAAAAGTTTCCCCTGCAAACCGTTCCATTTGTGCTAGATGAACGAACGTCTCTCCACATGCTCATTTCTGAGAGATAAGTGTGTGTGAAAGCCGTCCTTCACCTAGATTGTTGGGAACACAAAGTTCCTTTTCAGTTGCAAACTACACTCCATACATATATATGGGGAGGTACTAGCTCCAACTCCGTTTTACAGTGAAAACTGCAGGAACTTCAAACCGGCACTATTAAACATACTGAGAAACTAGAGTAAAAGTTACCACTGCAACCAGTTCCCTTTGTGCGAGATGAACGAACGTCTCCCCACATGCTCTCTTCTGAGAGTTAAGTGTGTGTGAAAGCCGTCCTTCACCTAGATTGTTGGGAACACAAAGTTCCTTTTCAGTTGCAAACTACACTCCATACATATATATGGGGAGGTACTAGCTCCAACTCGGTTTTACAGTGAAAACTGCAGGAACTTCAAACCCGCACTAGGAAACACACTGAAATACTAGAGTAAAAGTTTCCCCTGCAACCCGTTCCCTTTGTGCTAGATGAACGAACGTCTCTCCACATGCTCAGTTCTGAGAGGTAAGTGTGTGTGAAAGCCGTCCTTCACATAGATTGTTGGGAACACAAAGTTCCTTTTCAGTTGCAAACTACACTCCATACATATATATGGGGAGGTACTAGCTCCAACACGGTTTTACAGTGAAAACTGCAGGAACTTCAAACCCGCACTAGGAAACACACTGAAATACTAGAGTAAAAGTTTCCCCTGCAACCCGTTCCCTTTGTGCTAGATGAACGAACGTCTCTCCGCATGCTCAGTTCTGAGAGGTAAGTGTGTGTGAAAGCAGTCCTTCAACTAGATTGTTGGGAACACAAAGTTCCTTTTCAGTTGCAAACTACACTCCATACATATATATGGGGAGGTACTAGCTCCAACTGGGTTTTACAGTGAAAACTGCAGGAACTTCAAACTGGCACTAGGAAACACACTGAGAAACTAGAGTAAAAGTTTCCCCTGCAACCCGTTCCCTTTGTGCTTGTTGAACGAACGTCTCTCCACATGCTCACTTCTGAGAGTTAAGTGTGTGTGAAAGCCGTCCTTCACCTACATTGTTGGGAACACAAAGTTCCTTTTCATTTGCAAACTACACTCCATACATATATATGGGGAGGTACTTGCTCCAACTCGGTTTTACAGTGAAAACTGCAGGATCTTCAAACCGGCACTAGGAAACACACTGAGAAACTAGAGTAAAAGTTTCCCCTGCAACCCGTTCCCTTTGTGCTAGATGAACGAACGTCTCTCCACATGCTCAGTTCTGAGAGATAAGTGTGTGTGAAAACCGTCCTTCATCTACATTGTTGGGAACACAAAGTTCCTTCTCAGTTGTAAACTACACTCCATAAATATATATGGGGAGGTACTAGCTCCAACTCCTTTTTACTGTGAAAACTGCAGGAACTTCATACTGGCACTAGGAAACACACTGAGAAACTAGAGTATAAGTTTCCCCTGCAAACCGTTCCCTTTGTGCTAGATGAACGAACGTCTCTCCACATGCTCAGTTGTGAGAGATAAGTGTGTGTGAAAGCCGTCCTTCAACTAAATTGTTGGGAACACAAAGTTCCTTTTCAGTTGCAAACTACAATCCATACATATAAAAGGGGAGGTACTAGATCAAACTCGGTTTTACAGTGAAAACTGCAGGAACTTCAAACCGGCACTAGGAAACACACTGAGAAACTAGAGTAAAAGTTTCTCCTGCAACCCGTTCCCTTTGTGTTAGATGAACGAACGTCTCTCCACATGCTCAGTTCTGAGAGATAAGTGTGTGTGAAAACCGTCCTTCACCTTGATTATTGGGAACACAAAGTTCCTTTTCATTTGCAAACTACACTCCATACATATATATGGGGAGGTACTAGCTCCAACTCGGTTTTACAGTGAAAACTGCAGGAAATTCAAACTGGCACTAGGAAACACACTGAGAAACTAGAGTAAAAGTTTCCCCTGCAAACCGTTCCCTTTGTGCTAGATGAACGAACGTCTCTCCACATGCTCAGTTGTGAGAGAAAAGTGTGTGTGAAAGCCGTTCTTCAACTAAATTGTTGGGAACACAAAGTTCCTTTTCAGTTGCAAACTACAATCCATACATATAAAAGGGGAGGTACTAGATCAAACTCGGTTTTACAGTGAATACTGCAGGAACTTCAAACCGGCACTATTAAACATACTGAGAAACTAGAGTAAAAGTTACCACTGCAACCAGTTCCCTTTGTGCGAGATGAACGAACGTCTCCCCACATGCTCTCTTCTGAGAGTTAAGTGTGTGTGAAAGCCGTCCTTCACCTAGATTGTAGGGAACACAAAGTTCCTTTTCACTTGCAAACTACAATCCATACATATATATGGGGAGGTACTAGCTCCAACTCGATTTTACTGTGAAAACTGCAGGAAATTCAAACCGGCACTAGGAAACACACTAAGAAACTAGAGTAAAAGTTTCCCCTGCAACCCGTTTCCTTTGTGCTAGATGAACGAACGTCTCTCCACATGCTCAGTTCTGAGAGATAAGTGTGTGTGAAAGCCGTCCTTCAACTAGATTGTTGGGAACACAAAGTTCCTTTTCAGTTGCAAACTACACTCCATACATATATATGGGGAGGTAATAGCTCCTACACGGTTTTACAGTCAAAACTGTAGGAACTTCAAACCGGCACTAGGAATCACACTGAGAATCTAGAGTAAAAGTTTCCCCTGCAAACCGTTCCATTTGTGCTAGATGAACGAACGTCTCTCCACATGCTCAGTTCTGAGAGATAAGTGTGTGTGAAAGCCGTCCTTCAACTAGATTGTTGGGAACACAAAGTTCCTTTTCAGTTGCAAACTACACTCCATACATATATATGGGGAGGTAATAGCTCCTACACGGTTTTACAGTCAAAACTGCAGGAACTTCAAACCGGCACTAGGAATCACACTGAGAATCTAGAGTAAAAGTTTCCCCTGCAAACCGTTCCATTTGTGCTAGATGAACGAACGTCTCTCCACATGCTCATTTCTGAGAGATAAGTGTGTGTGAAAGCCGTCCTTCACCTAGATTGTTGGGAACACAAAGTTCCTTTTCAGTTGCAAACTACAATCCATACATATAAAAGGGGAGGTACTAGATCAAACTCGGTTTTACAGTGAAAAATGCAGGAACTTCATACTGGCACTAGGAAACACACTGAGAAACTAGAGTAAAAGTTTCCCCTGCAAACCGTTCCCTTTGTGCTAGATGAACGAACGTCTCTCCACATGCTCAGTTGTGAGAGATAAGTGTGTGTGAAAGCCGTCCTTCAACTAGATGGTTGGGAACACAAAGTTCCTTTTCAGTTGCAAATTACAATCCATACATATAAAAGGGGAGGTACTAGATCAAACTCGGTTTTACAGTGAAAACTGCAGGAACTTCAAACCGGCACTAGGAAACACACTGAGAAACTAGAGTAAAAGTTTCCCCTGCAACCCGTTCCCTTTGTGCTAGATGAACGAACGTCTCTCCACATGCTCAGTTCTGAGAGATAAGTGTGTGTGAAAGCCGTCCTTCAACTAGATGGTTGGGAACACAAAGTTCATTTTCAGTTGCAAACTACACTCCATACATATATATGGGGAGGTACTAGCTCCAACTCGGTTTTACAGTGAAAACTGCAGGAACGTCAAACCGGCACTAGGAAACACACTGAGAAATTAGAGTAAATGTTTCCCCTGCAACCCGTTCCCTTTGTGCTTGTTGAACGAACGTCTCTCCACATGCTCACTTCTGAGGGTTAAGTGTGTGTGAAAGCCGTCCTTCAACTAGATTGTAGGGAACACAAAGTTCCTTTTCAGTTGCAAACTACAATCCATACATATATATGGGGAGGTACTAGCTCCAACTCGGTTTTACAGTGAAAACTGCAGGAAATTCAAACCGGCACTAGGAAACACACTGAGAAACTAGAGTAAAAGTTTCCCCTGCAACCCGTTCCCTTTGTGCTAGATGAACGAACGTCTCTCCACATGCTCAGTTCTGAGAGATAAGTGTGTGTGAAAGCCGTCCTTCACCTAGATTGTAGGGAACACAAAGTTCCTTTTCAGTTGCAAACTACAATCCATACATATATATGGGGAGGTACTAGCTCCAACTCGGTTTTACAGTGAAAACTGCAGGAAATTCAAACCGGCACTAGGAAACACACTGAGAAACTAGAGTAAAAGTTTCCCCTGCAACCCGTTCCCTTTGTGCTAGATGAACGAACGTCTCTCCACATACTCAGTTCTCAGAGATAAGTGTGTGTGAAAGCCGTCCTTCACCTAGATTGTAGGGAACACAAAGTTCCTTTTCAGTTGCAAACTACAATCCATACATATATATGGGGAGGTACTAGCTCCAACTCGGTTTTACAGTGAAAACTGCAGGAAATTCAAACCGGCACTAGGAAACACACTAAGAAACTAGAGTAAAGTTTCCCCTGCAACCCGTTCCCTTTGTGCTAGATGAACGAACGTCTCTCCACATGCTCAGTTCTGAGAGATAAGTGTGTGTGAAAGCCGTCCTTCAACTAGATTGTTGGGAACATAAAGTTCCTATTCAGTTGCAAACTACACTCCATACATATATATGGGGAGGTAATAGCTCCAACTCGGTTTTACAGTGAAAACTGCAGGAACTTCAAACCGGCACTATTAAACATACTGAGAAACTAGAGTAAAAGTTTCCCCTGCAAACCGTTCCATTTGTGCTAGATGAACGAACGTCTCTCCACATGCTCATTTCTGAGAGATAAGTGTGTGTGAAAGCCGTCCTTCACCTAGATTGTTGGGAACACAAAGTTCCTTTTCAGTTGCAAACTACACTCCATACATATATACGGGGAGGTACAAGCTCCAACTCGGTTTTGCAGTGAAAACTGCAGGAACTTCAAACCGGCACTAGGAAACACACTGAGAAACTAGAGTAAAAGTTTCCCCTGCAACCCGTTCCATTTGTGCTAGATGAACGAACGTCTCTCCACATGCTCACTTCTGAGAGTTAAGTGTGTGTGAAAGCCGTCCTTCACCTACATTGTTGGGAACACAAAGTTCCTTTTCAGTTGCAAACTACACCCCATACATATATAAGGGGAGGTACTAGCTCCAACTCGGTTTTACAGTGAAAACTGCAGGAACATCAAACCGGCACTAGGAAACACACTGAGAAACTAGAGTAAAAGTTTCCCCTGCAACCCGTTCCCTTTTTGCTAGATGAACGAACGTCTCTCCACATGCTCAGTTCTGAGAGATAAGTGTGTGTGAAAACCGTCCTTCACCTACATTGTTGGGAACACAAAGTTCCTTTTCAGTAGCAAAATACACTCCATACATATATATGGGGAGGTACTAGCTCCAACTCGGTTTTACAGTGAAGACTGCAGGAACTTCATACTGGCACTAGGAAACACACTGAGAAACTAGAGTAAAAGTTTCCCCTGCAACCCGTACCATTTTTGCTAGATGAACGTACGTCTCTCCACATGCTCAGTTCTGAGATTTAAGTGTGTGTGAAAGCCGTCCTTCAACTAAATTGTTGGGAACACAAAGTTCCTTTTCAGTTGCAAACTACACTCCATACATATAAAAGGGGAGGTACTAGATCAAACTCGGTTTTACAGTGAATACTGCAGGAAGTTCAAACCGGCATTATTAATCATACTGAGAATCTAGAGAAAAAGTTACACCTGCAACCCGTTCCCTATGTGCGAGATGAACGAACGTCTCCCCACATGCTCACTTCTGAGAGTTAAGTGTGTGTGAAAGCCGTCCTTCACCTAGATTGTAGGGAACACAAAGTTCCTTTTCAGATGCAAACTACAATCCATACATATATATGGGGAGGTACTAGCTCCAAATCGGTTTTACAGTGAAAACTTCAGGAACTTCAAACCGGCACTAGGAAACACACTAAGAAACTAGAGTAAAAGTTTCCCCTGCAACCCGTTCCCTTTGTGCTAGATGAACGAACGTCTCTCCACATGCTCAGTTCTGAGAGATATGTGTGTGTGAACGCAGTCTTTCAACTAGATTGTTGGGAACACAAAGTTCCTTTTCAGTTGCAAACTACAATCCATACATATATATGGGAATGTACTAGCTCCAACTCGGTTTTACAGTGAAAACTGCAGAAACTTCAAACTGGCACTACGAAACACACTGAGAAACTAGAGAAAATGTTTCCCCTGCAACCCGTTCCCTTTGTGCTAGATGAACGAACGTCTCTCCACATGCTCAGTTGGGAGAGATAAGTGTGTGTGAAAGCCGTCCTTCACCTAGATTGTTGGGAACACAAAGTTCCTTTTCAGTTGCAAACTACACCCCATAAATATATATGGGTTGTTACTAGCTCCAACTCGGTTTTAAAGTGAAAACTGCAGGAAGTTCAAATCGGCATTAGGAAACACACTGAAAATCTAGAGTAAAAGTTTCTCCTGCAACCCGTACCATTTGTGCTAGATGAACGAACGTCTCTCCACATGCTCAGTTCTGAGAGATAAGGGTGTGTGAAAGCTGTCCTTCAACTAGATTGCTGGGAACACAAAGTTAATTTTCAGTTGCAAACTACACTCCATACATATATATGGGGAGGTACTAGCTCCAACTCGGTTTTACAGTGTAAACTGCAGGAACTTCAAACCGGCACTAGGAAACACACTTAGAAACTAGAGTAAAAGTTTCCCTGCAACCCGTTCCATTTGTGCTAGATGAACGAACGTCTCTCCACATGCTCAGTTCTGAGAGATCATTGTGTGTGAAAGCCGTCCTTCAACTAGATTGCTGGGAACACAAAGTTCCTTTACAGTTGCAAACTACACTCCATACATATATATGGGGAAGTACTAGCTCCAACTCGGTTTTATAGCGAAAAATGCAGGAACTTCAAACTGGCACTAGGAAACAGACTGAGAAACCAGAGTAAAAATTCTCCTGCAAACCGTTTCATTTGTGCTAGATGAACGAACGTCTCCCCATTTGCTCACTTCTGAGAGATAAGTGTGTTTGAAAGCCGTTCTTCAACTACATTGTTGGGAACACAAAGTTCCTTTTCAGTTGCAAACTACACTCCATAAATATATATGGGGAGGTACTAGCTCCAAATCGGTTTTACAGTGAAAACTGCAGGAACGTCAAACCGGCACTAGGAAACACACTGAGAAATTAGAGTAAATGTTTCCCCTGCAAACCGTTCCCTTTGTGCTTGTTGAACGAACGTCTCTCCACATGCTCACTTCTGAGGGTTAAGTGTGTGTGAAAGCCGTCCTTCAACTAGATTGTTGGGAACACAAAGTTCCTTTTCAGTTGCAAACTACAATCCATACATATATATGGGGAGGTACTAGCTCCAACTCGGTTTTACAGTGAAAAATGCAGGAAATTCAAACCGGCACTAGGAAACACACTGAGAAACTACAGTAAAAGATTCCCCTGCAACCCGTTCCCTTTGTGCTTGATGAACGAAAGTCTATCCACATGCTCAGTTCTCAGAGATAAGTGTGTGTGAAAGCCGTCCTTCACCTAGATTGTAGGGAACACAAAGTTCATTTTCAGTTGCAAACTACACTCCATACATATATATGGGGAGGTACTAGCTCCAACTGGGTTTTACAGTGAAAACTGCAGGAACTTCAAACCGGCACTAGGAAACACACTGAGAAACTAGAGTAAAAGTTTCCCCTGCAACCCGTTCCATTTGTGCTAGTTGAACGTACGTCTCTCCACATGCTCACTTCTGAGAGTTAAGTGTGTGTGAAAGCCGTCCTACACCTACATTGTTGGGAACACAAAGTTCCTTTTCAGTTGCAAACTATACTCCATACATATATATGGGGAGGTACTAGCTCCAACTCGGTTTTACAGCGAAAACTGCAGGAACTTCAAACTGGCACTAGGAAACACACTGAGAAACTAGAGTAAAAGTTTCCCCTGCAACACGTTCCCTTTGTGCTAGATGAACGAACGTCTCTCCACATGCTCAGTTCTGAGAGATAAGTGTGTGTGAAAGCCGTCCTTCACCTAGATTGTTGGGAACACAAAGTTCCTTTTCAGTTGCAAACTACAATCCATACATATATATGGGGAGGTACAAGCTCCAACTCGGTTTTACAGTGAAAACTGCAGGAACTTCAAACTGGTACTAGGAAACACACTGAGATACTATAGTAAAAGTTTCCCCTGCAACCCGATCCCTTTGTGCTAGATGAATGAACGTCTCTCCACATACTCAGTTCTGAGAGATAAGTGTGTATGAAATCCGTCCTTCAACTAGATTGTTGGGAACACAAAGTTCATTTTCAGTTGCAACCTACAATCCATACATATATATAGGGAGGTACTAGCTCCAGCTCGGTTTTACAGTGAAAACTGCAGGAAATTCAAACCGGCACTAGGAAACACACTGAGAAATTAGAGTAAATGTTTCCCCTGCAACCCGTTCCCTTTGTGCTAGTTTAACGAACGTCTCTCAACATGCTCACTTCTGAGGGTTAAGTGTGTGTGAAAGCCGTCCTTCACCTAGATTGTAGGGAACACAAAGTTCCTTTTCAGTTGCAAACTACAATCCATACATATATATGGTGACGTACTAGCTCCAACTCGGTTTTACAGTGAAAACTGCAGGAACTTCAAAACGGCACTAGGAAACACACTGAGAAACTAGAGTAAAAGTTTCCCCTGCAACCTGTTCCCTTTGTGCTAGATGAACGGACGTCTCTCCACATGCTCAGTTGTGAGAGATAAGTGTGTGTGAAAGCCGTCCTTCACCTAGATTGTTGGGAACACAAAGTTCCTTTTCAGTTGCAAACTACACTCCATACATATATATGGGGAGGTATTAGCTCCAACTCGGTTTTACAGTGAAAACTGCAGGAAATTCAAACCGGCACTAGGAAACACACTGAAAATCTAGAGTAAAAATTTCCCCTGCAACCCGTACCATTTGTGCTAGATGAACGAACATCTCTCCACATGCTCAGTTCGGAGAGATAAGTGTGTGTGAAAACCGTCCTTCACCTAGATTGTTGGGAACACAAAGTTCCTTTTCAGTTGCCAACTACACTCCATACATATATATGGGGAAGTACTAGCTCCTACTCGGTTTTACAGTGAAAACTGCAGGAACTTCAAACCGGCACTAGGAAACACACTGAGAAATTAGAGTAAATGTTTCCCCTGCAACCCGTTCCCTTTGTGCTAGTTTAACGAACGTCTCTCAACATGCTCACTTCTGAGGGTTAAGTGTGTGTGAAAGCCGTCCTTCACCTAGATTGTAGGGAACACAAAGTTCCTTTTCAGTTGCAAACTACAATCCATACATATATATGGGGAGGTACTAGCTCCAACTCGGTTTTACAGTGAAAACTGCAGGAACTTCAAACCGGCACTAGGAAACACACTGAGAAACTAGAGTAAAAGTTTCCCCTGCAACCTGTTCCCTTTGTGCTAGATGAACGGACGTCTCTCCACATGCTCAGTTGTGAGAGATAAGTGTGTGTGAAAGCCGTCCTTCAACTAGATGGTTGGGAACACAAAGTTCATTTTCAGTTGCAAACTACACTCCATACATATATATGAGGAGGTACTAGCTCCAACTCGGTTTTACAGTGTAAACTGCAGGAACTTCAAACCGGCACTAGGAAACACAGTTAGAAACTAGAGTAAAAGTTTCCCCTGCAACCCGTTCCCTTTGTGCTAGATGAACGAACGTCCCTCCACATGCTCAGTTCTGAGAGATAATTGTGTGTGAAAGCCGTCCTTCAACTAGATTGCTGGGAACACAAAGTTCCTTTACAGTTGCAAACTACACTCCATACATATATATGGGGAAGTACTAGATCCAACTCGGTTTTACAGCGAAAAATGCAGGAACTTCAAAGCGGCACTAGGAAACAGACTGAGAAACCAGAGTAAAAATTCTCCTGCAAACCGTTCCATTTGTGCTAGATGAACGAACGTCTAACCACATGCTCACTTCTGAGAGATAAGTGTGTGTGAAAGCCGTTCTTCAACTACATTGATGGGAACACAAAGTTCCTTTTCAGTTGCAAACTACACTCCATACATATATATGCGGAGGTACTAGCTCCAACTAGGTTTTACAGTGAAAACTGCAGGAACGTCAAACCGGCACTAGGAAACACACTGAGAAATTAGAGTAAATGTTTCCCCTGCAAACCGTTCCATTTGTGCTTGTTGAACGAACGTCTCTCCACATGCTCACTGCTGAAGGTTAAGTGTGTGTGAAAGCCGCCCTTCAACTAGATTGTTGGGAACACAAAGTTCCTTTTCAGTTGCAAACTACAATCCATACATATATATGGGGAGGTACTAGCTCCAACTCGGTTTTACAGTGAAAACTGCAGGAACTTCAAACCGGCACTAGGAAACACACTGAGAAACTAGAGTAAAAGTTTCCCCTGCAACCCGTTCCATTTGTGCTAGTTGAACGTACGTCTCTCCACATGCTCACTTCTGAGAGTTAAGTGTGTGTGAAAGCCGTCCTACACCTACATTGTTGGGAACACAAAGTTCCTTTTCAGTTGCAAACTATACTCCATACATATATATGGGGAGGTACTAGCTCCAACTCGGTTTTACAGCGAAAACTGCAGGAACTTCAAACTGGCACTAGGAAACACACTGAGAAACTAGAGTAAAAGTTTCCCCTGCAACACGTTCCCTTTGTGCTAGATAAACGAACGTCTCTCCACATGCTCAGTTCTGAGAGATAAGTGTGTGTGAAAGCCGTCCTTCACCTAGATTGTTGGGAACACAAAGTTCCTTTTCAGTTGCAAACTACAATCCATACATATATATGGGGAGGTACTAGCTCCAAATCGGTTTTACAGTGAAAACTGCAGGAACTTCAAATTGGTACTAGGAAACACACTGAGATACTATAGTAAAAGTTTCCCCTGCAACCCGATCCCTTTGTGCTAGATGAATGAACGTCTCTCCACATACTCAGTTCTGAGAGATAACTGTGTATGAAATCCGTCCTTCAACTAGATTGTTGGGAACACAAAGTTCATTTTCAGTTGCAACCTACAATCCATACATATATATAGGGAGGTACTAGCTCCAGCTCGGTTTTACAGTGAAAACTGCAGGAAATTCAAACCGGCACTAGGAAACACACTGAGAAATTAGAGTAAATATTTCCCCTGCAACCCGTTCCCTTTGTGCTAGTTTAACGAACGTCTCTCAACATGCTCACTTCTGAGGGTTAAGTGTGTGTGAAAGCCGTCCTTCACCTAGATTGTAGGGAACACAAAGTTCCTTTTCAGTTGCAAACTACAATCCATACATATATATGGTGAGGTACTAGCTCCAACTCGGTTTTACAGTGAAAACTGCAGGAACTTCAAAACGGCACTAGGAAACACACTGAGAAACTAGAGTAAAAGTTTCCCCTGCAACCTGTTCCCTTTGTGCTAGATGAACGGACGTCTCTCCACATGCTCAGTTGTGAGAGATAAGTGTGTGTGAAAGCCGTCCTTCACCTAGATTTTTGGGAACACAAAGTTCCTTTTCATTTGCAAACTACACTCCATACATATATATGGGGAGGTATTAACTCCAACTCGGTTTTACAGTGAAAACTGCAGGAAATTCAAACCGGCACTAGGAAACACACTGAAAATCTAGAGTAAAAATTTCCCCTGCAACCCGTACCATTTGTGCTAGATGAACGAACATCTCTCCACATGCTCAGTTCGGAGAGATAAGTGTGTGTGAAAGCCGTCCTTCACCTAGATTGTTGGGAACACAAAGTTCCTTTTCAGTTGCCAACTACACTCCATACATATATATGGGGAAGTACTAGCTCCTACTCGGTTTTACAGTGAAAACTGCAGGAACTTCAAACCGGCACTAGGAAACACACTGAGAAATTAGAGTAAATGTTTCCCCTGCAACCCGTTCCCTTTGTGCTAGTTTAACGAACGTCTCTCAACATGCTCACTTCTGAGGGTTAAGTGTGTGTGAAAGCCGTCCTTCACCGAGATTGTAGGGAACACAAAGTTCCTTTTCAGTTGCAAACTACAATCCATACATATATATGGGGAGGTACTAGCTCCAACTCGGTTTTACAGTGAAAACTGCAGGAACTTCAAACCGGCACTAGGAAACAAACTGAGAAACTAGAGTAAAAGTTTCACCTGCAACCTGTTCCCTTTGTGCTAGATGAACGGACGTCTCTCCACATGCTCAGTTGTGAGAGATAAGTGTGTGTGAAAGCCGTCCTTCAACTAGATGGTTGGGAACACAAAGTTCATTTTCAGTTGCAAACTACACTCCATACATATATATGAGGAGGTACTAGCTCCAACTCGGTTTTACAGTGTAAACTGCAGGAACTTCAAACCGGCACTAGGAAACACAGTTAGAAACTAGAGTAAAAGTTTCCCCTGCAACCCGTTCCCTTTGTGCTAGATGAACGAACGTCCCTCCACATGCTCAGTTCTGAGAGATAATTGTGTGTGAAAGCCGTCCTTCAACTAGATTGCTGGGAACACAAAGTTCCTTTACAGTTGCAAACTACACTCCATACATATATATGGGGAAGTACTAGATCCAACTCGGTTTTACAGCGAAAAATGCAGGAACTTCAAAGCGGCACTAGGAATCAGACTGAGAAACCAGAGTAAAATTTCTCCTGCAAACCGTTCCATTTGTGCTAGATGAACGAACGTCTAACCACATGCTCACTTCTGAGAGATAAGTGTGTGTGAAAGCCGTTCTTCAACTACATTGTTGGGAACACAAAGTTCCTTTTCAGTTGCAAACTACACTCCATACATATATATGCGGAGGTACTAGCTCCAACTTGGTTTTACAGTGAAAACTGCAGGAACGTCAAACCGGCACTAGGAAACACACTGAGAAATTAGAGTAAATGTTTCCCCTGCAAACCGTTCCATTTGTGCTTGTTGAACGAACGTCTCTCCACATGCTCACTGCTGAGGGTTAAGTGTGTGTGAAAGGCGCCCTTCAAATAGATTGTTGGGAACATAAAGTTCCTTTTCAGTTGCAAACTACAATCCATACATATATATGGGGAGGTACTAGCTCCAACTCGGTTTTACAGTGAAAACTGCAGGAACTTCAAACCGGCACTAGGAAACACACTGAGAAACTAGAGTAAAAGTTTCCCCTGCAACCCGTTCCCTTTGTGCTAGATGAACGAAAGTCTCTCCACATGCTCAGTTCTCAGAGATAAGTGTGTGTGAAAGCCGTCCTTCACCTAGATTGTTGGGAACACAAAGTTCCTTTTCAGTTGCAAACTACACTCCATACATATATATGGGGAGGTACTAGCTCCAACTGGGTTTTACAGTGAAAACTGCAGGAACTTCAAACCGGCACTAGGAAACACACTGAGAAACTAGAGTAAAAGTTTCCCCTGCAACCCGTTCCATTTGTGCTAGTTGAACGTACGTCTCTCCACATGCTCACTTCTGAGAGTTAAGTGTGTGTGAAAGCCGTCCTTCACCTACATTGTTGGGAACACAAAGTTCCTTTTCAGTTGCAAACTACAATCCATACATATATATGGGGAGGTACTAGCTCCAACTCGGTTTTACAGCGAAAACTGCAGGAACTTCAAACTGGCACTAGGAAACACACTGAGAAACTAGAGTAAAAGTTTCCCCTGCAACCCGTTCCCTTTGTGCTAGATGAACGAACGTCTCTCCACATGCTCAGTTGTGAGAGATAAGTGTGTGTGAAAGCCGTCCTTCACCTAGATTGTTGGGAACACAAAGTTCCTTTTCAGTTGCAAACTACACTCCATACATATATATGGGGACGTATTAGCTCCAAATCGGTTTAACAGTGAAAATTGCAGGAACTTCAAACTGGCACTAGGAAACACACTGAGAAACTAGAGTAAAAGTTTCCCCTGCAACCCGATCCCTTTGTGCTAGATGAACGAACGTCTCTCCACATGCTCAGTTCTGAGAGATAAATGTGTGTGAAAGCCGTCCTTCACCTAGATTGTTGGGAACACAAAGTTCCTTTTCAGTTGCAAACTACACTCCATACATATATATGGGGAGGTATTAGCTCCAACTCGGTTTTACAGTGAAAACTGCAGGAAATTCAAACCGGCACTAGGAAACACACTGAAAATCTAGAGTAAAAATTTCCCCTGCAACCCGTACCATTTGTGCTAGATGAACGAACATCTCTCCACATGCTCAGTTCGGAGAGATAAGTGTGTGTGAAAGCCGTCCTTCACCTAGATTGTTGGGAACACAAAGTTCCTTTTCAGTTGCCAACTACACTCCATACATATATATGGGGAAGTACTAGCTCCTACTCGGTTTTACAGTGAAAACTGCAGGAACTTCAAACCGGCACTAGGAAACACACTGAGAAATTAGAGTAAATGTTTCCCCTGCAACCCGTTCCCTTTGTGCTAGTTTAACGAACGTCTCTCAACATGCTCACTTCTGAGGTTTAAGTGTGTGTGAAAGCCGTCCTTCACCTAGATTGTAGGGAACACAAAGTTCCTTTTCAGTTGCAAACTACAATCCATACATATATATGGGGAGGTACTAACTCCAACTCGGTTTTACAGTGAAAACTGCAGGAACTTCAAACCGGCACTAGGAAACACACTGAGAAACTAGAGTAAAAGTTTCCCCTGCAACCTGTTCCCTTTGTGCTAGATGAACGGACGTCTCTCCACATGCTCAGTTGTGAGAGATAAGTGTGTGTGAAAGCCGTCCTTCAACTAGATGGTTGGGAACACAAAGTTCATTTTCAGTTGCAAACTACACTCCATACATATATATGGGGAGGTACTAGCTCCAACTCGGTTTTACAGTGTAAACTGCAGGAACTTCAAACCGGCACTAAGAAACACACTTAGAAATTAGAGTAAAAGTTTCCCCTGCAACCCGTTCCCTTTGTGCTAGATGAACGAACGTCCCTCCACATGCTCAGTTCTGAGAGATAATTGTGTGTGAAAGCCGTCCTTCAACTAGATTGCTGGGAACACAAAGTTCCTTTACAGTTGCAAACAACACTCCATACATATATATGGGGAAGTACTAGATCCAACTCGGTTTTACAGCGAAAAATGCAGGAACTTCAAACCGGCACTAGGAAACACACTGAGAAACCAGAGTAAAAATTCTCCTGCAAACCGTTCCATTTGTGCTAGATGAACGAACGTCTAACCACATGCTCACTTCTGAGAGATAAGTGTGTGTGAAAGCCGTTCTTCAACTACATTGTTGGGAACACAAAGTTCCTTTTCAGTTGCACACTACACTCCATACATATATATGCGGAGGTACTAGCTCCAACTAGGTTTTACAGTGAAAACTGCAGGAACGTCAAACCGGCACTAGGAAACACACTGAGAAATTAGAGTAAATGTTTCCCCTGCAAACCGTTCCATTTGTGCTTGTTGAACGAACGTCTCTCCACATGCTCACTTCTGAGGGTTAAGTGTGTGTGAAAGCCGCCCTTCAACTAGATTGTTGGGAACACAAAGTTCCTTTTCAGTTGCAAACTACAATCCATACATATATATGGGGAGGTACTAGCTCCAACTCGGTTTTACAGTGAAAACTGCAGGAACTTCAAACCGGCACTAGGAAACACACTGAGAAACTAGAGTAAAAGTTTCCCCTGCAACCCGTTCCCTTTGTGCTAGATGAACGAAAGTCTCTCCACATGCTCAGTTCTCAGAGATAAGTGTGTGTGAAAGCCGTCCTTCACCTACATTGTTGGGAACACAAAGTTCCATTTCAGTTGCAAACTACACTCCATACATATATATGGGGAGGTACTAGCTCCAACTGGGTTTTACAGTGAAAACTGCAGGAACTTCAACCCGGCACTAGGAAACACACTGAGAAACTAGAGTAAAAGTTTCCCCTGCAACCCGTTCCATTTGTGCTAGTTGAACGTACGTCTCTCCAAATGCTAACTTCTGAGAGTTAAGTGTGTGTGAAAGCCGTCCTTCACCTACATTGTTGGGAACACAAAGTTCCTTTTCAGTTGCAAACTACAATCCATACATATATATGAGGAGGTACTAGCTCCAACTCGGTTTTACAGTGTAAACTGCAGGAACTTCAAACCGGCACTAGGAAACACAGTTAGAAACTAGAGTAAAAGTTTCCCCTGCAACCCGTTCCCTTTGTGCTAGATGAACGAACGTCCCTCCACATGCTCAGTTCTGAGAGATAATTGTGTGTGAAAGCCGTCCTTCAACTAGATTGCTGGGAACACAAAGTTCCTTTACAGTTGCAAACTACACTCCATACATATATATGGGGAAGTACTAGATCCAACTCGGTTTTACAGCGAAAAATGCAGGAACTTCAAAGCGGCACTAGGAATCAGACTGAGAAACCAGAGTAAAATTTCTCCTGCAAACCGTTCCATTTGTGCTAGATGAACGAACGTCTAACCACATGCTCACTTCTGAGAGATAAGTGTGTGTGAAAGCCGTTCTTCAACTACATTGTTGGGAACACAAAGTTCCTTTTCAGTTGCAAACTACACTCCATACATATATATGCGGAGGTACTAGCTCCAACTTGGTTTTACAGTGAAAACTGCAGGAACGTCAAACCGGCACTAGGAAACACACTGAGAAATTAGAGTAAATGTTTCCCCTGCAAACCGTTCCATTTGTGCTTGTTGAACGAACGTCTCTCCACATGCTCACTGCTGAGGGTTAAGTGTGTGTGAAAGGCGCCCTTCAAATAGATTGTTGGGAACACAAAGTTCCTTTTCAGTTGCAAACTACAATCCATACATATATATGGGGAGGTACTAGCTCCAACTCGGTTTTACAGTGAAAACTGCAGGAACTTCAAACCGGCACTATGAAACACACTGAGAAACTAGAGTAAAAGTTTCCCCTGCAACCCGTTCCCTTTGTGCTAGATGAACGAAAGTCTCTCCACATGCTCAGTTCTCAGAGATAAGTGTGTGTGAAAGCCGTCCTTCACCTAGATTGTTGGGAACACAAAGTTCCTTTTCAGTTGCAAACTACACTCCATACATATATATGGGGAGGTACTAGCTCCAACTGGGTTTTACAGTGAAAACTGCAGGAACTTCAAACCGGCACTAGGAAACACACTGAGAAACTAGAGTAAAAGTTTCCCCTGCAACCCGTTCCATTTGTGCTAGTTGAACGTACGTCTCTCCACATACTCACTTCTGAGAGTTAAGTGTGTGTGAAAGCCGTCCTTCACCTACATTGTTGGGAACACAAAGTTCCTTTTCAGTTGCAAACTACAATCCATACATATATATGGGGAGGTACTAGCTCCAACTCGGTTTTACAGCGAAAACTGCAGGAACTTCAAACTGGCACTAGGAAACACACTGAGAAACTAGAGTAAAAGTTTCCCCTGCAACCCGTTCCCTTTGTGCTAGATGAACGAACGTCTCTCCACATGCTCAGTTGTGAGAGATAAGTGTGTGTGAAAGCCGTCCTTCACCTAGATTGTTGGGAACACAAAGTTCCTTTTCAGTTGCAAACTACACTCCATACATATATATGGGGACGTATTAGCTCCAAATCGGTTTAACAGTGAAAATTGCAGGAACTTCAAACTGGCACTAGGAAACACACTGAGAAACTAGAGTAAAAGTTTCCCCTGCAACCCGATCCCTTTGTGCTAGATGAACGAACGTCTCTCCACATGCTCAGTTCTGAGAGATAAATGTGTGTGAAAGCCGTCCTTCACCTAGATTGTTGGGAACACAAAGTTCCTTTTCAGTTGCAAACTACACTCCATACATATATATGGGGAGGTATTAGCTCCAACTCGGTTTTACAGTGAAAACTGCAGGAAATTCAAACCGGCACTAGGAAACACACTGAAAATCTAGAGTAAAAATTTCCCCTGCAACCCGTACCATTTGTGCTAGATGAACGAACATCTCTCCACATGCTCAGTTCGGAGAGATAAGTGTGTGTGAAAGCCGTCCTTCACCTAGATTGTTGGGAACACAAAGTTCCTTTTCAGTTGCCAACTACACTCCATACATATATATGGGGAAGTACTAGCTCCTACTCGGTTTTACAGTGAAAACTGCAGGAACTTCAAACCGGCACTAGGAAACACACTGAGAAATTAGAGTAAATGTTTCCCCTGCAACCCGTTCCCTTTGTGCTAGTTTAACGAACGTCTCTCAACATGCTCACTTCTGAGGGTTAAGTGTGTGTGAAAGCCGTCCTTCACCTAGATTGTAGGGAACACAAAGTTCCTTTTCAGTTGCAAACTACAATCCATACATATATATGGGGAGGTACTAACTCCAACTCGGTTTTACAGTGAAAACTGCAGGAACTTCAAACCGGCACTAGGAAACACACTGAGAAACTAGAGTAAAAGTTTCCCCTGCAACCTGTTCCCTTTGTGCTAGATGAACGGACGTCTCTCCACATGCTCAGTTGTGAGAGATAAGTGTGTGTGAAAGCCGTCCTTCAACTAGATGGTTGGGAACACAAAGTTCATTTTCAGTTGCAAACTACACTCCATACATATATATGGGGAGGTACTAGCTCCAACTCGGTTTTACAGTGTAAACTGCAGGAACTTCAAACCGGCACTAAGAAACACACTTAGAAATTAGAGTAAAAGTTTCCCCTGCAACCCGTTCCCTTTGTGCTAGATGAACGAACGTCCCTCCACATGCTCAGTTCTGAGAGATAATTGTGTGTGAAAGCCGTCCTTCAACTAGATTGCTGGGAACACAAAGTTCCTTTACAGTTGCAAACAACACTCCATACATATATATGGGGAAGTACTAGATCCAACTCGGTTTTACAGCGAAAAATGCAGGAACTTCAAACCGGCACTAGGAAACACACTGAGAAACCAGAGTAAAAATTCTCCTGCAAACCGTTCCATTTGTGCTAGATGAACGAACGTCTAACCACATGCTCACTTCTGAGAGATAAGTGTGTGTGAAAGCCGTTCTTCAACTACATTGTTGGGAACACAAAGTTCCTTTTCAGTTGCACACTACACTCCATACATATATATGCGGAGGTACTAGCTCCAACTAGGTTTTACAGTGAAAACTGCAGGAACGTCAAACCGGCACTAGGAAACACACTGAGAAATTAGAGTAAATGTTTCCCCTGCAAACCGTTCCATTTGTGCTTGTTGAACGAACGTCTCTCCACATGCTCACTTCTGAGGGTTAAGTGTGTGTGAAAGCCGCCCTTCAACTAGATTGTTGGGAACACAAAGTTCCTTTTCAGTTGCAAACTACAATCCATACATATATATGGGGAGGTACTAGCTCCAACTCGGTTTTACAGTGAAAACTGCAGGAACTTCAAACCGGCACTAGGAAACACACTGAGAAACTAGAGTAAAAGTTTCCCCTGCAACCCGTTCCCTTTGTGCTAGATGAACGAAAGTCTCTCCACATGCTCAGTTCTCAGAGATAAGTGTGTGTGAAAGCCGTCCTTCACCTAGATTGTTGGGAACACAAAGTTCCTTTTCAGTTGCAAACTACACTCCATACATATATATGGGGACGTATTAGCTCCAAATCGGTTTAACAGTGAAAATTGCAGGAACTTCAAACTGGCACTAGGAAACACACTGAGAAACTAGAGTAAAAGTTTCTCCTGCAACCCGTTCCCTTTGTGCTAGATGAACGAACGTCTCTCCACATGCTCAGTTCTGAGAGATAAATGTGTGTGAAAGCCGTCCTTCAACTGGATTGCTGGGAACACAAAGTTCCTTTTCAGTTGCAAGCTAAACTCCATACATATATATGGGGAGGTATTAGCTCCAACTCGGTTTAACAGTGAAAATTGCAGGAACTTCAAACCGGCACTAGGAAACACACTGAGAGACTAGAGTAAAAGTTTCACCTGCAAACCGTTTCCTTTTTGCTAGATGAAAGAACGTCTCTCCACATGCTCATTTCTGAGAGATAAGTGTGTGTGAAAGCCGTCCTTCACCTAGATTGTTGGGAACACAAAGTTCCTTTTCAGTTGCAAACTACAATCCATACATATATATGGGGAGGTACTAGCTCCATCACGGTTTTACAGTGAAAACTGCAGGAACTTCATACTGGCACTAGGAAACACACTGAGAAACTAGAGTAAAAGTTTCCCCTGCAAACCGTTCCCTTTGTGCTAGATGAACGAACGTCTCTCCACATGTTCACTTCTGAGAGTTAAGTGTGTGTGAAAGCCGTCCTTCACCTAGATTGTTGGGAACACAAAGTTCCTTTTCAGTTGCAAACTACAATCCATACATATATATATAGGGAGGTACTAGCTCCAACTCGGTTTTACAGTGAAAACTGCAGGAACATCAAACCGGCACTAGGAAACACACTGAGAAACTAGAGTAAAAGTTTCCCCTGCAACCCGTTCCCTTTGTGCTATATAAACGAACGTCTCTCCACATGCTCAGTTCTGAGAGATAAGTGTGTGTGAAAGCCGTCCTTCACCTAGATTGTTGGGAACACAAAGTTCCTTTGCAGTTGCAAACTACACTCCATACATATATATGGGGAGGTACTAGCTCCAACTCGGTTTTACAGTGAAAACTGCAGGAAGTTTAAACCGGCCCTAGTAAACACACTGAAAAATTTGAGTAAAATTTCTCCTGCAAACCGTTCCCTTTGTGCGAGATGAACGAACGTCACTCCACATGTTCAGTTCTGAGAGATAAATGTGTGTGAAAGCCGTCCTTCACCTAGATTGTTGGGAACACAAAGTTCCTTTTCAGTTGCAAACTACACTCCATACATATATATGGGGAGGTATTAGCTCCAACTCGGTTTAACAGTGAAAATTGCAGGAACTTCAAACTGGCACTAGGAAACACACTGAGATACTAGAGTAAAAGTTTCTCCTGCAACCCGTTCCATTTGTGCTAGATGAACGAACGTCTCTCCACATGCTCAGTTCTGAGAGATAAATGTGTGTGAAAGCCGTCCTTCAACTAGATTGTTGGGAACACAAAGTTCCTTTTCAGTTGCAAGCTACACTCCATACATATATATGGGGAGGTATTAGCTCCAACTCGATTTAACAGTGAAAATTGCAGGAACTTCAAACCGGCACTAGGAAACACACTGAGAGACTAGAGTAAAAGTTTCCCCTGCAAACCGTTTCCTTTTTGCTAGATGAACGAACGTCTCTCCACATGCTCAGTTCTGAGAGATAAGTGTGTGTGAAAGCCGTACTTCACCTAGATTGTTGGGAACACAAAGTTCCTTTTCAGTTGCAAACTACACTAAATACATATATATGGGGAGGTACTAGCTCCATCACGGTTTTATAGTGAAAACTGCAGGAACTTCATACTGGTACTAGGAAACACACTGAGAAACTAGAGTAAAAGTTTCCCCTGCAACCCGTTCCCTTTGTGCCAAATGAACGAACGTCTCTCCACATGCTCACTTCTGAGAGTTAAGTGTGTGTGAAAGCCGTCCTTCACCTAGATTGTTGGGAACACAAAGTTCCTTTTTAGTTGCAAACTACAATCCATATATATACATGGGGAGGTACTAGCTCCAACTCTGTTTTACAGTGATAACTGCAGGAACATCAAACCGGCACTAGCAAACACACTGAGAAACTAGGGTAAAGGTTTCCCCTGCAACCCGTTCCCTTTGTGCTAGATGAACGAACGTCTCTCCACATGCTCAGTTCTGAGAGATAAGTGTGTGTGAAAGCCGTCCTTCACCTAGATTGTTGGGAACACAAAGTTCCTTTGCAGTTGCTATCTACACTCCATACATATATATGGGGAGGTACTAGCTCCAACTCAGTTTTACAGTGAAAACTGCAGGAAGTTTAAACCGGCCTTAGTAAACACACTGAAAAACTAGAGTAAAATTTCTCCTGCAAACCGTTCCCTTTGTGCAAGATGAACGAACGTAACTCCACATGTTCAGTTCTGAGAGATAAATGTGTGTGAAAGCCGTCCTTCACCTAGATTGTTGGGAACACAAAGTTCCATTTCAGTTGCAAACTACAATCCATACATACATATGGGGAGGTACTAGCTCCAACTCGGTTTTACAGTGAAAACTGCAGGAACTTCAAACTGGCACTAGGAAACACACTGAGAAACTAGAGTAAAAGTTTCCCCTGCAACCCGTTCCCTTTGTGCGAGATGAACGATATTCTCTCCACATGCTCAGCTGTGAGAGATAAGTGTGTGTGAAAGCCGTCCTTCACCTAGATTCTTGGGAACACAAAGTTCCTTTTCAGTTGCAAACTACACTCCATACATATATATGGGGAAGTACTAGCTCCAACTCGGTTTAACAGTGAAAATTGCAGGAACTTCAAAATGGCACTAGGAAACACACTGAGAAACTAGAGTAAAAGTTTCCCTGCAACCCGTTCCCTTTGTGCTAGATGAACGAACGTCTCTCCACATGCTCAGTTCTGAGAGATAAACGTGTGTGAAAGCCGTCCTTCAACTAGATTGTTGGGAACACAAAGTTCCTTTTCAGTTGCAAACTACACTCCATACATATATATGGGGAGGTACTAGCTCCAACTCGGTTTTACAGTGAAAACTGCAGGAACGTCTAACCGGCACTAGGAAACACACTGAGAAAATAGGGTAAAAGTTTCCCCTGCAACCCGTTGCCTTTGTGCTAGATGAACGAACGTCTCTCCACATGCTCAGTTCTGAGAGATAAGTGTGTGTGAAAGCCGTCCTTCAACTAGATTGTTGGGAACATAAAGTCCCTTTTCAGTTGCAAACTACACTCCATACATATATATGGGGAGGTACTAGCCCCAAATCGGTTTTACAGTGATAACTGCAGGAACTTCAAACCGGCACTAGGAAACACACTGAGAAACTAGAGTAAAAGTTTCCCTGTAAAACGTTCCATTTGTGCTAGATGAACGAACGTCTCTCCACATGCTCAGTTGTGAGAGATAAGTGTGTGTGAAAGCCGTCCTTCAACTAGATTGTTGGGAACATAAAGTCCCTTTTCAGTTGCAAACTAAACTCCATACATATACATGGGGAGGTACTAGCTCCAACTCGGTTTTATAGTGAAAACTGCAGGAACTTCAAACTGGCACTAGGAAACACACTGAGAAACTAGAATAAAAGTTTCCCCTGCAACCCGTTCCCTTTGTGCTAGATGAACGAACGTCTCTCCACATGCTCAGTTCTGAAAGATAAGTGTGTGTGAAAGCCGTCCTTCACCTAGATTGTTGGGAACACAAAGATCCTTTTCAGTTGCAAACTACAATCCATACATATATATGGGTAGGTACTAGCTCCAACTCGGTTTTACAGTGAAAACTGCAGGAACTTCAAACCGGTACTAGGAAACACACTGAGATACTAGAGTAAAAGTTTCCCCTGCAACCCGTTCCCTTTGTGCTAGATGAACGAACGTCTCTTCACATACTCAGTTCTGAGAGATAAGTGTGTGTGAAATCCGTACTTCACCTAGATTGTTGGGAACACAAAGTTCCTTTTCAGTTGCAAACTACACTCCATACATATATATGGGGTGGTACTAGCTCCAACTCGGTTTAACAGTGAAAATTGCAGGAACTTAAAACTGGCACTAGGAAACACACTGAGAAACTAGAGTAAAAGTTTCCCTGCAACCCGTTCCATTTGTGCTAGATGAACGAACGTCTCTCCACATGCTCAGTTCTGAGAGATAAATGTGTGTGAAAGCCGTCCTTCAAATAAATTGTTGGGAATACAAAGTTCCTTTTCAGTTGCAAACTACACTCCATACATATATATGGGGAGGTACTAGCTCCAACTCGGTTTTACAGTGAAAACTGCAGGAACTTCAAACCGGCACTAGGAAACAGACTGAGAAACTAGAATAAAAGTTTCCCCTGCAACCCGTTCCCTTTGTGCTAGATGAACGAATGTCTATCCACATGCTCAGTTCTGAGAGATAAGTGTGTGTGAAAGTCGTCCTTCACCTAGATGGTTGGGAACACAAAGTTCCTTTTCAGTTGCAAACTACACTCCAGACATATATATGGGGAGGTTCTAGCTCCAACTCGGTTTTACAGTGAAAACTGCAGGAACTTCAAACTGGCACTAGGAAACACACTGAGAAACTAGAGTAAAAGTTTCCCTGCAACCCGTTCCCTTTGTGCTAGGTGCACGAACGTCTCTCCACATGCTCAGTTGTGAGAGATAAGTGTGTGTGAAAGCCGTCCTTTAACTAGATGGTTGGGAACACAAAGTTCATTTTCAGTTGCAAACTACACTCCATACATATATATGGGGAAGTACTAGCTCCAACTCGGTTTTACAGTGAAAACTGCAGGAACTTCGTACCGGCACTAGGAAACACACTGAGAAACTAGAGTATAAGTTTCCCCTGCAACCCGTTCCCTTTGTGCTAGATGAACGAACGTCTCTCCACATGCTCAGTTCTGAGAGATAAGTGTGTGTGTAGCCGTCCTTCAACTAGATTGCTGGGAACACAAAGTTCCTTTACAGTTGCAAACTACACTCCATACATATATATTGGGAAGTACTAGCTCTAACTCGGTTTTACAGCGAAAAATGCAGGAACTTCAAACCGGCACTAGGAAACAGACTGAGAAACCAGAGTAAAAATTCTCCTGCAAACCGTTCCAATTCTGCTAGATGAACGAACGTCTCTCCACATGCTCAGTTCTGAGAGATAAGTGTGTGTGAAAGCCGTTCTTCAACTACATTGTTGGGAACACAAAGTTCCTTTTCAGTTGCAAACTACACTCCATACATATATATGGGGAGGTACAAGCTCCAACTCGGTTTTACAGTGAAAACTGCAGGAACTTCAAACTGGAACTAGGAAACACACTGAGAAACTTGAGTAAAAGTTTCCCCTGCAACCCGTTCCCTTTGTGCTAGATGAACGAACGTCTCTCCACATGCTCAGTTCTGAGAGATAAGTGTGTGTGAAAGCCGTCCTTCACCTAGATTGTTGGGAACACAAAGTTCCTTTTCAGTTGCAAACTACAATCCATACATATATATAGGGAGGTACTAGCTCCAACTCGGTTTTACAGTGAAAACTGCAGGAACTTCAAACTGGTACTAGGAACACACTGAGATACTAGAGTAAAAGTTTCCCCTGCAACCCGTTCCCTTTGTGCTAGATGAACGAACGTCTCTCCACATAATCAGTTCTGAGAGATAAGTGTGTGTGAAATCCGTTCTTCAACTAGATTGTTGGGAACACAAAGTTCCTTTTCAGTTGCAAACTACAATCCATACATATATATAGGGAGGTACTAGCCCCAACTCGGTTTTACAGTGAAAACTGCAGGAAGTTCAAACCGGCACTATTAATCACACTGAGAAATTAGAGTAAAAGTTTCCCCTGCAACCCGTTCCCTTTGTGCGAGATGAACGAACGTCTCCCCACATGCTCAGTTCTGAGAGATGTGTGTGTGAAAGCCGACCTTCACCTAGATTGTTTTGAACACAAAGTTCCTTTTCAGTTGCAAACTACACTCCATACATATATATGGGGAGGTACTAGCTCCAACTCGGTTTTACAGTGAAAACTGCAGGAACTTCAAACCGGCACTAGGAAACACACTGAAAAACTAGAGAAAAATTTTCTCCTGCAACCCGTTCCCTTTGTGCTAGATGAACGAACGTCTCTCCACATGCTCAGTTCTGAGAGTAAAGTGTTTGTGAAAGCCGTCCTTCAGCTAGATTGTTGGGAAAACAAAGTTCCTTTTCAGTTGCAAACTACAATCCATACATATATATGGGGAGGTACTAGCTCCAACTCGGTTTTGCAGTGAAAACTGCAGGAACTTCTAACCGGCACTAGGAAACACACTGAAAAACTAGAGTAAAAGTTTCCCCTGCAAACCGTTCCCTTTGTGCTAGATGAACGAACGTCTCTCCACATGCTCAGTTCTGAGAGATAAATGTGTGTGAAAGCCGTCCTTCACCTAGATTGTTGGGAACACAAAGTTCCTTTTCAGTACAAACTACAATCCATACATATATATGGGGAAGTTCTAGCTCCAACTCGGTTTAACTGCGATAACTGCAGGAACTTAAAACTGGCACTAGGAAACACACTGAGAAACTAGAGAAAAGTTTCCCCTGCAACCCGTTCCCTTTGTGCTGGATGAACGAACGTCTCTCCACATGCTCAGTTGTCAGAGATAAGTGTGTGTGAAAGCCGTCCTTCAAATAGATTGTTGGGAACACAAAGTTTCTTTTCAGTTGCAAACTACACTCCATACATATTTATGGGGAGGTACTAGCTCCAACTCGGTTTAACAGTGATAACTGCAGGAAGTTCCAAACGGAACTAGGAAACACACTGAGAAACTAGAGTAAAATTTCTCCTGCAAACCGTTCACTTTGTGCGAGATGAACGAACGTCTCCCCACATGCTCAGTTCTGAGAGATATGTGTGAGTTAAAGTCGAACTTCAACTAGATTGTTGGGAAAACTAAGTTCCTTTTCATTTGCAAACTACACTCCATACATATATATGGGGAGGTACTAGCTCCAACTCTGTTTTACAGTGAAAACTGCAGGAACTTCAAACCGGCACTAGGAAACACACTGAGAAACTAGAGTAAAAGTTTCCCCTGCAACCAATTCCCTTTGTGCTAGATGAACGAACGTCTCTCCACATGCTCAGTTCTGACAGATAAGTGTGTGTGAAAGCCGTCCTTCAACTGGATTGTTGGGAACACAAAGTTCCTTTTCAGTTGCAAACTACACTCCATACATATATATGGGGAGGTTCTAGCTCCAACTCGGTTTTACAGTGAAAACTGCAGGAAATTCTAACCGGAACTAGGAAACAAACTGAGAAACTAGAGTAAAAGTTTCCCCTGCAACCCGTTCCATTTGTGCTAGATGAACGAACGGCTCTCCACATTCTCAGTTCTGAGAGATATGTGTGTGTGAAAGCCGTTCTTCAACTAGAATGTTGGGAACACAAAGTTCCTTTTCAGTTGCAAACTACACTCCATACATATATATGGGGAGGTACTAGCTCCAACTCGGTTTTACAGTGAAAACTGCAGGAACATCTAACCGGCACTAGGAAACAAACTGAGATACTAGAGTAAAAGTTTCCCCTGCAACCCGTTCCCTTTGTGCGAGATGAACGAACGTCTCTCCACATGCTCAGTTGTGAGAGATAAGTGTGTGTGAAAGCCGTCCTTCACCTAGATTGTTGGGAACACAAAGTTCCTCTTCAGTTGCAAAATACACTCCATACATATATATGGGGAGGTACTAGCTCCAACACGGTTTTACAGTGAAATCTGCAGGAATTTCAAACCGGCACTAGGAAACACACTGAGAATGTAGAGTTAAAGTTTCCCCGGCAACCCGTGACCTTTGTGCTAGATGAACGAACGTCTTTCCACATGCAAAGTTCTGAGAGATAAGTGTGTGTGAAATCTGTTCTTACACAAGATTGTTGTGAACACAAAGTTAATTTTCAGTTGCAAACTACACTCCATACATATATATGGGGAGGTACTAGCTCCAACTCGGTTTTACAGTGAAAACTGCAGGAAATTCAAACCGGCACTAGGAAACACACTGAGAAACTAGAGTAAAATTTTCCCCTGCAACCCGTTCCCTTTGTGCTAGATGAACGAACGTCTCTCCACATGCTCAGTTCTGAGAGATATGTGTGTGTGAAAGCCGTCCTTACCTAGATAGTAGGGAACACAAAGTTACTATTCAGTTGCAAACTACACTCTATACATATATATGGGGAGGTACTAGCTCCAACTCGGTTTTACAGTGAAAACTGCAGGAACATCAAACCGGCACTAGGAAACAGACTGAGAAACCAGAGTAAAATTTCTCCAGCAAACCGTTACCTTTGTGCTAGATGAACGAACGTCTCTCCACATGCTCAGTTCTGAGAGATATGTGTGGGTGAAAGCCGTCCTTCACCTAGAATGTTGGGAACACAAAGTTCCCTTTCAGTTGAAAACTACACTCCATACATATATATGGGGATGTACTAGCTCCAACTCGGTTTTACAGTGAAAACTGCAGGAACTTCAAACTGTAACTAGGAAACACACTGAGAAACTAGAGTAAAAATTTCCCCTGCAACCCGTTCCCTTTGTGCTAGATGAACGAACGTCTTTCCACATGCTAAGTTCTGAGAGAAAAGTGTGTGTGAAATCTGTTCTTCAACAAGATTGTTGTGAACACAAAGTTCCTTTTCAGTTGCAAACTACACTCCACACATATATATGGGGAGGTACTAGCTCCAACTCGGTTTTACAGTGAAAACTGCAGGAAGTTCCAAACGGAACTAGGAAACACACTGAGAAACTAGAGTAAAATTTCTCCTGCAAACCGTTCACTTTGTGCGAGATGAACGAACGTCTCTCCACATGCTCATTTCTGAGAGATAAGTGTGAGTGAAAGTCGAACTTCAACTAGATTGTTGGGAACACTAAGTTCCTTTTCAGTTGCAAACTACACTCCATACATATATATGGGGATGTACTAGCTCCAACTCGGTTTTACAGTGAAAACTGCAGGAACTTCATACCGGCACTAGGAAACACACTGAGAAACTAGAGTAAAAGTTTCCCCTGCAACCCGTTCCCTTTGTGCTAGATGAACGAAAGTCTTTCCACATGCTCAGTTGTGAGAGATAAGTGTGTGTGAAAGCCGTCCTTCACCTAGATTTTTGGGAACACAAAGTTCCTCTTCAGTTGCAAAATACACTCCATACATATTTATGGGGAGGTACTAGCTCCAACACGGTTTTACAGTGAAATATGCAGGAATTTAAAACCGGCACTAGGAAACACACTGAGAATGTAGAGTTAAAGTTTCCCCTGCAACCCGTGCCCTTTGTGCTAGATGAACGAACGTCTTTCCACATGCTAAGTTCTGAGAGATAAGTGTGTGTGAAATCTGTTCTTCACAAGATTTTTGTGAACACAAAGTTCCTTTTCAGTTGCAAACTACACTCCATACATATATATGGGGAGATACTAGCTCCAACTCGGTTTTACAGTGAAAACTGCAGGAACTTCAAACTGGAACTAGGAAACACACTGAGAAACTAGAGTAAAAATTTCCCCTGAAACCAGTTCCTTTTGTGCTAGATGAATGAACGTCTCTCCACATGCTCAGTTCTGAGAGATAAGTGTGTGTGAAAGCCGTACTTCACCTAGATTGTTGGGAACACAAAGTTCCTCTTCAGTTGCAAAATACACTCCATACATATATATGGGGAGGTACTAGCTCCAACACGGTTTTACAGTGAAATCTGCAGGAATTTCAAACCGGCACTAGGAAACACACTGAGAATGTAGAGTTAAAGTTTCCCCTGCAACCCGTGCCCTTTGTGCTAGATGAACGAACGTCTTTCCACATGCTAAGTTCTGAGAGATAAGTGTGTGTGAAATCTGTTCTTACACAAGATTGTTGTGAACACAAAGTTAATTTTCAGTTGCAAACTACACTCCATACATATATATGGGGAGGTAATAGCTCCAACTCGGTTTTACAGTGAAAACTGCAGGAAATTCAAACCGGCACTAGGAAACACACTGAGAAACTAGAGTAAAATTTTCCCCTGCAACCCGTTCCCTTTGTGCTAGATGAACGAACGTCTCTCCACATGCTCATTTCTGAGAGATATGTGTGTGTGAAAGCCGTCCTTACCTAGATAGTAGGGAACACAAAGTTACTATTCAGTTGCAAACTACACTCTATACATATATATGGGGAGGTACTAGCTCCAACTCGGTTTTACAGTGAAAACTGCAGGAAGTTCCAAACGGAACTAGGAAACACACTGAGAAACTAGAGTAAAATTTCTCCTGCAAACCGTTCACTTTGTGCGAGATGAACGAAAGTCTCTCCACATGCTCAGTTCTGAGAGATAAGTGTGAGTGAAAGTCGAACTTCAACTAGATTGTTGGGAAAACTAAGTTCCTTTTCAGTTGCAAACTACACTCCATACATATATATGGGGATGTACTAGCTCCAACTCGGTTTTAGAGTGAAAACTGCAGGAACTTCATACCGGCACTAGGAAACACACTGAGAAACTAGAGTAAAAGTTTCCCCTGCAACCCGTTCCCTTTGTGCTAGATGAACGAACGTCTCTCCACATGCTCATTTCTGACAGATAAGTGTGTGTGAAAGCCGTCCTTCAACTAGATTGTTGGGAACACAAAGTTCCTTTTCAGTTGCAAACTACACTCCATACATATATATGGGGAGATACTAGCTCCAACTCGGTTTTACAGTGAAAACTGCAGGAACTTCTAACCGGCACTAGGAAACACACTGAGAAACTAGAGTAAAAGTTTCCCCTGCAACCCGTTCCCTTTGTGCTAGATGAACGAACGGCTCTCCACATTCTCAGTTCTGAGAGATAATTGTGTGTGAAAGCCGTCCTTCAACTAGAATGTTGGGAACACAAAGTCCTTTTCAGTTGCAAACTACACTCCATACATATATATGGGGAGGTACTAGCTCCAACTCGGTTTTACAGTGAAAACTGCAGGAACTTCAAACAGGAACTAGGAAACAAACTGAGATACTAGAGTAAAAGTTTCCCCTGCAACACGTTCCCTTTGTGCGAGATGAACGAACGTCTTTCCACATGCTCAGTTGTGAGAGATAAGTGTGTGTGAAAGCCGTCCTTCACCTAGATTGTTGGGAACACAAAGTTCCTCTTCAGTTGCAAAATACACTCCATACATATTTATGGGGAGGTACTAGCTCCAAAACGGTTTTACAGTGAAATCTGCAGGAATTTAAAACCGGCACTAGGAAACACACTGAGAATGTAGATTTAAAGTTTCCCCTGCAACCCGTGCTCTTTGTGCTAGATGAACGAACGTCTTTCCACATGCTAAGTTCTGAGAGATAAGTGTGTGTGAAATCTGTTCTTCACAAGATTTTTGTGAACACAAAGTTCCTTTTCAGTTGCAAACTACACTCCATACATATATATGGGGAGGTACTAGCTCCAACTCGGTTTTACAGTGAAAACTGCAGGAACTTCAAACTGGAACTAGGAAACACACTGAGAATATAGAGTAAAAATTTCCCCTGAAACCAGTTCCCTTTTTGCTAGATGAATGAACGTCTCTCCACATGCTCAGTTCTGAGAGATAAGTGTGTGTGAAAGCCGTACTTCACCTAGATTGTTGGGAACACAAAGTTCCTCTTCAGTTGCAAAATACACTCCATACATATATATGGGGAGGTACTAGCTCCATCACGGTTTTACAGTGAAATCTGCAGGAATTTCAAACCGGCACTAGGAAACACACTGAGAATGTAGAGTTAAAGTTTCCCCTGCAACCCGTGCCCTTTGTGCTAGATGAACGAACGTCTTTCCACATGCTAATTTCTGAGAGATAAGTGTGTGTGAAATCTGTTCTTCAACAAGATTGTTGTGAACACAAAGTTCCTTTTCAGTTGCAAACTACACTCTATACATATATATGGGGAGGTACAAGTTCCAACTCGGTTTTACAGTGAAAACTGCAGGAAATTCAAACCGGCACTAGGAAACACTCTGAGAAACTAGAGTAAAAGTTTCCCCTGCAACCCGTTCCCTTTGTGCTAGATGAACGAACGTCTCTCCACATGCTCAGTTCTGAGAGATATGTGTGTGTGAAAGCAGTCCTTACCTAGATAGTTGGGAACACAAAGTTCCTTTTCAGTTGCATACTACACTCCTTACATATATATGGGGAGGTACAAGCTCCAACTCGGTTTTACAGTGAAAACTGCAGGAACTTCAAACCGGCAGTAGGAAACAGACTGAGAAACCAGAGTTAAGTTTCTCCTGCAAACCGTTCCCTTTGTGCTAGATGAACGAACGTCTTTCCACATGCTAAGTTCTGAGAGATAAGAGTGTGTGAAATCTGTTTTTCAACAAGATTGTTGTGAACACAAAGTTCCTTTTCAGTTGCAAACTACACTCCATACATATATATGGGGAGGTAAAAGCTCCAACTCGGTTTTACAGTGAAAACTGCAGGAACTTCAAACTGGAACTAGGAAACACACTGAGAAACTAGAGTAAAAATTTCCCCTGCAACCCGTTCCCTTTGTGCTAGATGAACGAACGTCTCTCCACATGCTCAGTTGTGAGAGATAAGTGTGTGTGAAAGCCGTCCTTCAACTAGATTTTTGGGAACACAAAGTTCCTATTCAGTTGCAAACTACACTCCACACATATATATGGGGAGGTACTAGCTCCAACTCGGTTTTACAGTGAAAACTGCAGGAAGTTCCAAACCGCACTAGAAAACAGACTGAGAAACTAGAGTAAAAGTTTCCCCTGCAACCCGTTCCCATTGTGCTAGATGAACGAACGTCTCTCCACATGCTCAGTTCTGAGAGATAAGTGTGTGTGAAAGCCGTCCTTCACCTAGATTGTTGGGAACACAAAGTTCCTTTTCAGTTGCAAACTACACTCCATACATATATATGGGGAGGTTCTAGCTCCAACTGGGTTTAACAGTGAAAACTGCAGGAACTTCAAACTGGCCTTAGGAAACACACTGAAAAACTAGAGTAAAAGTTTCCCCTGCAACCCGTTCCCTTTCTGCTAGATGAACGAACGTCTCTCCACATGCTCAGTTGAGAGAGATAAGTGTGTGTGAAAGCCGCCCTTCAACTAGATTGTTGGGAACACAAAGTTCCTTTTCACTTGCAAACTACACTCCATACATATATATGGGTAGGTACTAGCTCCAACTCGCTTTTACAGTGAAAACTGCAGGAAGTTCCAAACGGCACTAGGAAACACACTGAGAAACTAGAGTAAAAGTTTCCCCTGCAACCCGTTCCCTTTGTGCTAGATGAACGAACGTCTCTCCACATGCTCAGTTCTGACAGATAAGTGTGTGTGAAAGCCGTCCTTCAACTAGATTGTTGGGAACACAAAGTTCCTTTTCAGTTGCAAACTACACTCCATACATATATATGGGGAGGTACTAGCTCCAACTCGGATTTACAGTGAAAACTGCAGGAACTTCAAACCGGCACTAGGAAACAGACTGAGAAACCAGAGTAAAATTTCTCCTGCAAACCGTTCCCTTTGTGCTAGATGAACGAACGTCTCTCCACATGCTCAGTTCTGAGAGATATGTGTGTGTGAAAGCCGTCCTTCACCTAGAATGTTGGGAACACAAAGTTCCCTTAGTTGAAAACTACACTCCATACATATATATGGGGATGTACTAGCTCCAACTCGGTTTTATAGTGAAAACTGCAGGAACTTCAAACTGGAACTAGGAAACACACTGAGAAAGTAGAGTAAAAATTTCCCCTGCAACCCTTTCCCTTTGTGCTAGATGAACGAACGTCTCTCCACATGCTCAGTTCTGAGAGATAAGTGTGTTTGAAAGCCGTCCTTCACCTAGATTGTTGGGAATACAAAGTTACATTTCAGTTGCAAACTATACTCCATACATATATATAGGGAGGTACTAGCTCAAACTCGGTTTTACAGTGAAGACTGCAGGAACATCAAACCGGCACTAGGAAACAGACTGAGATACCACAGTAAAATTTCTCCTGCAAACATTTCCCTTTGTGCTAGATGAACGAACGTCCCTCCACATGCTCAGATCTGAGAGATAAGTGTGTGTGAAAGCCGTCCTTCACCTAGATTGTTGGGAACACAAAGTTCCTTTTCAGTTGCAAACTACACTCCATACATATATATGGGGAGGTACTATCTCCAACTCGATTTAACAGTGAAAACTGCAGGAACTTCAAACTGGCACTAGGAAACACACTGAGAGACTAGATTAAAAGTTTCCCCTGCAACCCGTTCCCTTTGTGCGAGATGAACGAACGTCTCTCCACATGCTCAGTTCTGAGAGATAAGTGTGCGTGAAAGCCGAACTTCACCTAGATTGTTGGGAACACTATGTTCCTTTTAGGTTGCAAACTACACTCCATACATATATATGGGGAGGTACTAGCTCCAACACGATTTTACAGTGAAAACTGCAGGAACTTCAAACCGGCACTAGGAAACACACTGAGAATCTAGAGTAAAATTTCCCCTGCAACCAGTTCCCATTGTGCTAGATGAACGAACGTCTCTCCACATGCTCTGTTCTGAGAGATAAGTGTGTGTGAAAGCCGCCCTTCAACTAGATTGTTGGGAACACAGGTTCCTTTTCAGTTGCAAACTACACTACATACATATATATGGGGAGGTTCTAGCTCCAACTGGGTTTAACAGTGAAAACTGCAGGAACTTCAAACTGGCCCTAGGAAACACACTGAAAAACTAGAGTAAAATTTCCCCTGCAACCCGTTCCCTTTGTGCTAGATGAACGAACGTCTCTCCACATGCTCAGTTCTGAGAGATAAGTGTGTGTGAAAGCCGCCCTTCAACTAGATTGTTGGGAACACAAAGTTCCTTTTCAGTTGCAAACTACACTCCATACATATATATGGGTAGGTACTAGTTCCAACTCTCTTTTACAGTGAAAACTGCAGGAAGTTCCAAACGACACTAGGAAACACACTGAGAAACTAGATTAAAATTTCTCCTGCAAACCGTTCCCTTTGTGCGAGATGAACGAACGTCTCTCCACATGCTCAGTTCTGAGAGATAAGTGTGCGTGAAAGCCGAACTTCACCTTGATTGTTGGGAACACTAAGTTCCTTTTCAGTTGCAAACTACACTCCATACATATATATGGGGAGGTACTAGCTCCAACTCGGTTTTACAGTGAAAACTGCAGGAACTTCAAACCGGCACTAGGAAACACACTGAGAAACTAGAGTAAAAGTTTCCCCTGCAACCCGTTCCCTTTGTGCTAGATGAACGAACGTCTCTTTACATGCTCAGTTCTGACAGATAAGTGTGTGTGAAAGCCGTCCTTCAACTAGAATGTTGGGAACACAAAGTTCGTTTTCAGTTGTAAACTACACTCCATACATACATATGGGTAGGTACAAGCTCCAACTCGGTTTTACAGTGAAAACTGCAGGAACTTCAAACCGGCACTAGGAAACACAATGAGAAACTAGAGTAAAAGTTTCCCCTGCAACCCGTTCCCTTTGTGCTAGATGAACGAACGTATCTCCACATGCTCAGTTCTGAGAGTTATGTGTGTGTGAAAGCCGTCCTTACCTAGATAGTTGGGAACACAAAGTTACTTTTCAGTTGCAAACTACACTCCTTACATATATATGGGGATGTACTAGCTCCAACTCGGTTTTACAGTGAAAACTGCAGGAACTTCAAACCGGCACTAGGAAACAGACTGAGAAACCAGAGTAAAATTTCTCCTGCAAACCGTTCCCTTTGTGCTAGATGAACGAACGTCTCTCCACATGCTCAGTTCTGAGAGATATGTGTGTGTGAAAGCCGTCCTTCACCTAGAATGTTGGGAACACAAAGTTCCCTTTCAGTTGAAAACTACACTCCATACATATATATGGGGATGTACTAGCTCCAACTCGGTTTTACAGTGAAAACTGCAGGAACTTCAAACTGGAACTAGGAAACACACTGAGAAAGTAGAGTAAAAATTTCCCCTGCAACCCGTTCCCTTTGTGCTAGATGAACGAACGTCTCTCCACATGCTCAGTTCTGAGAGATACGTGTGTGTGAAAGCCGTCCTTCACCTAGATAGCTGGGAACACAAAGTTACTTTTCAGTTGCAAACTATACTCCATACATATATATAGGGAGGTACTAGCTCAACTCGGTTTTACAGTGAAAACTGCAGGAACATCAAACCGGCACTAGGAAACAGACTGAGATACCACAGTAAAATTTCTCCTGCAAACATTTACCTTTGTGCTAGATGAACGAACGTCCCTCCACATGCTCAGATCTGAGAGATAAGTGTGTGTGAAAGCCGTCCTTCAACTAGATTGTTGGGAACACAAAGTTCTTTTTCAGTTGCAAACTACATTCCATACATATATATGGGGAGGTACTAGCTCCAACTCGATTTAACAGTGAAAACTGTAGGAACTTCAAACTGGCACTAGGAAACACACTGAGAGACTAGATTAAAAGTTTCCCCTGCAACCCGTTCCCTTTGTGCTAGATGAACGAACGTCTCTCCAAATGCTCAGTTGTGAGAGATAAGTGTGTGTGAAAGCCGTCCTTCAACTAGATTTTTGGGAACACAAAGTTCCTATTCAGTTGCAAACTACACTCCACACATATATATGGGGAGGTACTAGCTCCAACTCGGTTTTACAGTGAAAACTGCAGGAAGTTCCAAACCGCACTAGAAAACACACTGAGAAACTAGAGTAAAATTTCTCCTGCAAACCGTTCCCTTTGTGCGAGATGAACGAACGTCTCTCCACATGCTCAGTTCTGAGAGATAAGTGTGCGTGGAAGCCGAACTTCACCTAGATTGTTGGGAACACTATGTTCCTTTTCAGTTGCAAACTACACTCCATACATATATATGGGGAGGTACTAGCTCCAACACGGTTTTACAGTGAAAACTGCAGGAACTTCAAACCGGCACTAGGAAACACACTGAGAATCTAGAGTAAAAGTTTCCCCTGCAACCAGTTCCCTTTGTGCTAGATGAACGAACGTCTCTCCACATGCTCAGTTCTGAGAGATAAGTGTGTGTGAATGCCGTCCTTCAACTAGATTGTTGGGAACACAAGTCCCTTTTCAGTTGCAAACTACACTCCATACATATATATGGGGATGTACTAGCACCAACACGGTTTTACAGTGAAAACTGCAGGAACTTCAAACTGGCACTAGGAAAAACACTGAGAAACTACAGTAAAAGTTTCCCCTGCAACCGGTTCCCTTTGTGCTAGATGAACGAACGTCTCTCCACATGCTCAGTTCTGAGAGATAAGTGTGTGTGAAAGCCGTCCTTCACCTAGTTTGCTGGGAACACAAAGTTCCTTTTCAGTTGCAGACTACAATTCTTACATATGTATGGGGAGGTACTAGCTCCAACTCGGTTTTACAGTGAAAACTGCAGGAAGTTCCAAACCGCAGTAGAAAACACACTGAGAAACTAGAGTAAAATTTCTCCTGCAAACCGTTTCCTTTGTGCGAGATGAACGAACGTCTCTCCACATGCTCAGTTCTGAGAGATAAGTGTGCGTGAAAGCCGAACTTCACCTAGATTGTTGGGAACACAAAGTTCCTTTTCAGTTGCAAACTACACTCCATACATATATATGGGGAGGTACTAGCTCCAACACGGTTTTACAGTGAAAACTGCAGGTACTTCAAACCGGCACTAGGAAACACACTGAGAATCTAGAGTAAAAGTTTCCCCTGCAACCAGTTCCCTTTGTGCTAGATGAACGAACGTCTCTCCACATGCTCAGTTCTGAGAGATAAGTGTGTGTGAATGCCGTCCTTCAACTAGATTGTTGGGAACACAAGTTACTTTTCAGTTGCAAACTACACTCCATACATATATATGGGGATGTACTAGCACCAACACGGTTTTACAGTGAAAACTGCAGGAACTTCAAACTGGCACTAGGAAAAACACTGAGAAACTACAGTAAAAGTTTCCCCTGCAACCGGTTCCTTTTGTG
Source organism: Camelus bactrianus (assembly GCF_048773025.1). Lineage (NCBI taxonomy): Eukaryota > Metazoa > Chordata > Mammalia > Artiodactyla > Camelidae > Camelus > Camelus bactrianus. The sequence continues at coordinate 4,532,818 of NC_133549.1, read as the reverse complement.
CTAGATGAACGAACGTCTCTCCACATGCTCAGTTCTGAGAGATAAGTGTGTGTGAAAGCCGTCCTTCAACTAGATTTTTGGGAACACAAAGTTCCTATTCAGTTGCAAACTACACTCCATACATATATATGGGGAGGTACTAGCTCCAACTCGGTTTTACAGTGAAAACTGCAGGAAGTTCCAAACCGCACAAGAAAACATACTGAGAAACTAGAGTAAAATTTCTCCTGCAAACCGTTCCCTTTGTGCGAGATGAACGAACGTCTCTCCACATGCTCAGTTCTGAGAGATAAGTGTGCGTGGAAGCCGAACTTCACCTAGATTGTTGGGAACACTATGTTCCTTTTCAGTTGCAAACTACACTCCATACATATATATGGGGAGGTACTAGCTCCAACACGGTTTTACAGTGAAAACTGCAGGAACTTCAAACCGGCACTAGGAAACACACTGAGAATCTAGAGTAAAAGTTTCCCCTGCAACCATTTCCCTTTGTGCTAGATGAACGAACGTCTCTCCACATGCTCAGTTCTGAGAGATAAGTGTGTGTGAATGCCGTCCTTCAACTAGATTGTTGGGAACACAAGTTCCTTTTCAGTTGCAAACTACACTCCATACATATATATGGGGATGTACTAGCACCAACATGGTTTTACAGTGAAAACTGCAGGAACTTCAAACTGGCACTAGGAAAAACACTGAGAAACTACAGTAAAAGTTTCCCCTGCAACCGGTTCCCTTTGTGCTAGATGAACGAACGTCTCTCCACATGCTCATTTCTGAGAGATAAGTGTGTGTGAAAGCTGTCCTTCACCTAGTTTGCTGGGAACACAAAGTTCCTTTTCAGTTGCAGACTACATTTCTTACATATGTATGGGGAGGTACTAGCTCCAACTCGGTTTTACAGTGAAAACTGCAGGAAGTTCCAAACCGCAGTAGAAAACACACTGAGAAACTAGAGTAAAATTTCTCCTGCAAACCGTTCCCTTTGTGCGAGATGAACGAACGTCTCTCCACATGCTCAGTTCTGAGAGATAAGTGTGCGTGAAAGCCGAACTTCACCTAGTTTGCTGGGAACACAAAGTTCCTTTTCAGTTGCAGACTACATTTCTTACATATGTATGGGGAGGTACTAGCTCCAACTCGGTTTTACAGTACAAACTGCAGGAAATTCTAACCGGCTCTAGGAAACACACACAGAAACTAGAGTAAAAGTTTCCCCTGCAACCCGTTCCCTTTGTGCTAGATGAACGAACGTCTCTCCACATGCTCAGTTCTGAGTGATAAGTGTGTGTGAAAGCCGTCCTTCAACTAGATTGTTGGGAACACAAAGTTCTTTTTCAGTTGCAAACTACACTCCATACATATATATGGGGAGGTTCTAGTTCCAACTGAGTTTAACAGTGAAAACTGCAGGAACTTCAAACTGGCCCTAGGAAACACACTGAAAAACTAGAGTAAAAGTTTCCCCTGCAACCCGTTCCCTTTGTGCTAGATGAACGAACGTCTCTCCACATGCTCAGTTCTGAGAGATAAGTGTGTGTGAAAGCCGCCCTTCAACTAGATTGTTGGGAACACAAGTTCCTTTTCAGTTGCAAACTACACTCCATACATATATATGGGGATGTACTAGCTCTAACTCGGTTTTACAGTGAAAACTGCAGGAACTTCTAACCGGCACTAGGAAACACACACAGAAACTAGAGTAAAAGTTTCCCCTGCAACCCGTTCCCTTTGTGCGAGATGAACGAACGACTCTCCACATGCTCAGTTCTGAGAGATAAGTGTGTGTGAAAGCCGTCCTTCACCTAGATTGTTGGGAACACAAAGTTCTTTTTCAGTTGCAAACTACACTCCATACATATATATGGGGAGGTTCTAGCTCCAACTGAGTTTAACAGTGAAAACTGCAGGAACTTCAAACTGGCCCTAGGAAACACACTGAAAAACTAGAGTAAAGTTTCCCCTGCAACCCGTTCCCTTTGTGCTACATGAACGATCGTCTCTCCACATGCTCAGTTCTGAGAGATAAGTGTGCGTGAAAGCCGAACTTCACCTAGATTGTTGGGAAAACTAAGTTCCTTTTCAGTTGCAAACTACACTCCATACATATATATGGGGAGGTACTAGCTCCAACTCGGTTTTACAGTGAAAACTGCAGGAACTTCAAACCGGCACTAGGAAACACACTGAGAAACTAGAGTAAAAGTTTCCCCTGCAACCCGTTCCCTTTGTGCTAGATGAACGAACGTCTCTCCACATGCTCAGTTCTGACAGATAAGTGTGTGTGAAAGCCGTCCTTCAACTAGATTGTTGGGAACACAAACTTCCTTTTCAGTTGCAAACTACACTCCATACATATATATGGTGATGTACTAGCACCAATTCGGTTTTACAGTGAAAACTGCAGGAACTTCAAAACGGCACTAAGAAACACACTGAAAAACTAGAGTAAAAGTTTCCCCTGCAACCCCTTCCCTTTGTGCTAGATGAACGAACGTCTCTCCACATTCTCAGGTCTGAGAGATAAGTGTGTGTGAAAGCCGTCCTTCACCTAGATTGCTGGGAACACAAAGTTCCTTTTCAGTTGCAAACTACACTCCATACATATATATGGGGAGGTACTAGCTCCAACTCGGATTTACAGTGAAAACTGCAGGAAC